>NC_136806.1:14113441-14478441 GCF_951216825.1 Electrona antarctica
CATCACCTGGAGAGGAGAGGAGACAATATAATACAGTAACGTTTTATTCATTTAAAATACGTTTGTTTTTGTTTTCTGGATTGCAACTTTATTAACCCATTCTAGACGTGAACCCCATTTGGTGTTTATAGCATTATGTTATACTTTAGCTATTGGAAAAATAGCAGATCTACAAGCTCATAGCGTAGCACTCGGTCTGCTATTTTTGAAAAATCTTGAAAATGTGTTGCAAATATTTGAATATATATTCTTTCAGAGTGAGTGTTTTTAACTAAAATCTTTGCTTCTGGGGGGACCCTGGAACAACATATTTTCAGAAGGGGGGTTGGCAGCCAATTACATATATTTTTGGGGGTCCTTGATATGGAAATGTTTTTGAACCACTGACAAAGAAACATAAAGTCAGTATTTAGATGCTATTTTTTAGAATCGTCCTCAGGTCTAAACTAAATGGGTAAAGTTACAATTTCTACTTTCGGTCAAGTCCTCAAGCGCTGCCTAATTGTACCACTAACCTAACCACCCTGACAACTTAAGTAGGCCTACTTACCGGTCCGTCTGTTGTTGAGCATATCTGTGTAGATGTTGAATGCCTTCACATAGGCTCCATGCTGGGGAGAGAGAGAGAGAGAGAGAGAGAGAGAGAGAGAGAGAGAGAGAGAGAGAGAGAGAGGAGAGAGAGAGAGAGAGAGAGAGAGAGAGAGAGAGAGAGAGACACAGACAGACAGACAGACAGACAGACAGACAGACAGACAGACAGACAGACAGACAGACAGACAGACAGACAGACAGACAGACAGACAGACAGACAGACAGACAGACAGACAGACAGACAGACAGACAGACAGACAGACAGACAGACAGACAGACAGACAGACGCCAAGGTTATTATAGATAACTAAAACTAACGAAATAGCCAAACATAGAATCGGAGAGAATTCCTGGATCTCCCTTTGGGACAATAAAACACTGTGCAACGTCCTTGGTCATTATATGAAAGACACGTGTAGAAAAGAAAGATATACCGGTATATAATTCTCGATTCATTACCGTATGTCCTGTAAGCTTTGAAGCGCATGTACAATGAGTACCGTAAATGACGCACGCTGCTGTGATCTAGTAAACATTGTGAAGTTGGAACTAGGAACCAAAGCAGACCTATACAAGCTCGTAGCGCGGCACTCGGTGCTGCGCTATGAGCTTGTAGATCTGCTATTTTACAATAGCAAAAGTATAACAAAATGCTTAGAACACCAAAAGGGGTTCCCGCCCAGAATGTCTCTCTCTCCTACCTTCACCATGCCTCTGATCAAAGCAGAGTAACATGCTGTGTCTCTCTCTGGCAGCAGGTTGAAGATCCTCTCTGCGTTGTTGTCGTTCTCCTTCCACGGCAGAGGCTCTGAGGGGCCCGGACGCGGCCTGATGGGGCCTCCTCTTCTCCTCGGCGCCTCCTCCTGGGCCTGGACGGACGCGGACGCGGACGCGGACGCGGACACACACACACACACACACACACACACACACACACACACACACACACACACACACACACACACACACACACACACACACACACACACACACACACACACACACACACACACACACACACACACACACACACACACACACACACACACACACACACACACACACACACACACACACACACACACACACACACACACACACACACGTTTCTATTACTATAGCGAGTACATTTATGTTTTAGGACAACGATTTTACGAATGCCTTTCTTACAAATGTTTTGGCATTTTTAACGGGAAAGCCTAACGCCGAAAAATGGCACATCTAAGGCCCCCCCCGGGGGGGGGGGGGGGGGGGGGGGGCATCTCACCGTTTCCTCCGTCTCAGGTTGTCCGCCCTCCTGCATGGGGTCTCTGTCGCCGTGGAGACACACCAGGTCCAGCAGGTCATGGGTCGTCTCCAAGGAGATCGCCGTTCCTGGAGATTTGGGTTGGAGGGACAACAGCTTCATGACACGTATTTGCGGGCGCACACGTGCATGTGTGTGTGTGTGTGTGTGTGTGAGTGTTTTACATGTAATAAAGCATGATGGGTGTGGGACACGTAGCGACAATTTCACAGGCCTTTATACTGTCAGCCACGGGGGGGGGGGGGGGGGGGGGGACACACTTCTCCCTGTAGCTTCACTTCTGAAACCCGGAACCTTTCGGTTACAAACTGGCTCCTCTAACCTTTAGGCCAGCGCTGCACTCAAATTCAATTAATTCCATTGCTAGTCTGACCACGCCGACGTGTTGTCGTGAACTTGTAGATTGGCTATTTTCGGTCATTAGTTATTTAGCCTGTATTATTTAACAGTTTGACGCCACATCACGCGGAACCCGCCTTTTAATCAAATGTCCTACGCTGCCTGGATTGTTTTATTACCTTTGGAGCATACGCTGAAGTATTTCGGCGTTTGTTCCGTGAAAATCGGGTAAGAAATGGTCCGTCGTCTTGTTATGATGAAACGAGCCAGCGGCCATGACAATGCGAAACGAAACCAGAGCGCAGAGCAAGTTGTAGTCCAAACAAGCCCCCCATCCACTTGCATTGGGCTCAATTTCCCAGAAGCCCTAGCAGCCCAGCATAAGTATCGATTTCCGGTTTCGTCGTCATAACATGACGCTCTCTCCCCCTGCTCCACGGCAGAGGCGGACTTTTTTTTATTATTTTTAATGCGATGCGATTTAGGTTCATAAAACAAATAGCGGGTCTGTCATATTACGCAGCGGCGCAACACTGGATCAAACAATTCCCGGCACTAGAACTGTTGTTAAGACAAGCTGGTTTTCATGGAATCCAACCGACTGAAATCAAGTCGTGCCGACTGACAACTTGAATACTTAGCGGGGCGGCAGTAGCCTGGCTAATAAGAATGAATACTTAGCGGGGCGGCAGTAGCCTGGCTAATAAGAATGAATACTTAGCGGGGCGGCAGTAGCCTGGCTAATAAGAATGAATACTTAGCGGGGCGGCAGTAGCCTGGCTAATAAGAATGAATACTCAAATCACACTGTCGTGTGGTATTTGAGTCTGGAGATGCTGTGTATGGATCTTGTTTCCCGGGGGGCGGGTTCAAACATTTTCTCTTTGACGCAATTGGTCAGAGCTACTGTCAGTCAAAGGTCTAAAGCATTGAACGTCACTGTACCAAAGCCCGCCCATATTGCATACCGTGTCCCGATTGGCCACACCAGTTCTCTGGTGTAGGAAATGGGCGTACAATTGAGCCTCTAGCCAGGCTAGGGCGGCAGTGGCTCAGGGGTAGAGTGGCCGGTAGAACAGCCGGATGGGAACTGTGAGGTTCCCAGTTCGATCCCGGGTTCCCCCAGAGTTAGTGTCGAAGTGTCCTTGAGCAAGACGTGTCCAAACCCCTAATTGCTCTCGATGTGCAGGTTGGTGCCTTGCATGGTTTCCTCCGACATCGGTGTATGAATGTGTGTGTGTGAATGGGTGAATGTAATGCACAATCTACGTGAAGCGCTTTGGATAAAAGCAGCTATATGAATGCACCATTTACCAGCTTGCAGTAGCTGATCGTACAGGTCGACGGCGGCTGTGACTTTCCTCAGGCTGATCCTCTCCTTCAACGCCTCCTCGCTCACCTCGTCAAGACGCAGGGACACCGTGTCTGGCATCAGACACTGCACGCACACGCACACACACGCACACGCACGCACACACGCACACACACCAAGGTAATATATCATCGCTGTCGGAACAGAAAGCTAGCTCTTATACATGTTCTAACTTTTAGTGTTTTTTGTGAATTAACGGTCAAAATGATTATACTACAGCGTCACACAAAAGCATAGAAAAGAACAGATCTACAAGCTAAAAGGGGGAGGCATGAAGTGACGCGTTTTGAGCTTGTATAGTTTTGGACATAGTCAGGTTTCCACCCGACATTGTAGGCAGTAATAATACGATTATGCCTAAATGTTCATCTTTGCAGAATGGCGCCCCCCCCTGTGTATGATTGGCGTAACATGCGTAACATCGTCCAAATCATATAGGTCGGCTGAAAATAATCTAACTGTAAATGTGAGCATTCTCTCTCTCTCTCTCTCTCACCGGTATGTGGGGTTCAGCAAAGTCTTTGGTGAAGAACTTTGGATTGGTGTTGATAAAGTACTTGGCGGCAGCTTTGCCGGACTCCTGAGATAGAGAATACAGCTTCTGCAGAATAGAAGGAGACAGACAGAAGATGTGACTGACAGTGGATACGGTAGACTTGTACCTTGTATGTTGATCCTAATCCCTCATAGACAGAAGCTGTGTTGATTTCGTCGACTAAAACGAAGACAAGAAATGTCCGTTGACTACCTTTTTCCACTGGCGAAAACTAACAGGAAACTAAAAGAAAACAAACGATCTACAACGATCTACAAGCCCACGACGCGTCGCAGCGGGCTTGTTACGACGGCATCAAGGCCCGCCAAAATACATTTTGTTCAACTAAATCAACTGCAGATTTAGTTGACTAAAATCTTATGATATTTAGTCGACTAAAACTAGACTAACACTAAAACATTCCAGGTGACTAAAATGTGACTAAATGAAAGAGGCTATGACTAAAACTAAAATCAAGATTTGCTGCCAAAAACAACACTAAGGCAACAGAATAGACACAGTAGCTATAGTAGTATCTACACAAAATGACATCTAGACAGACAGACAGATGTTGTTTGACATACAAACTCTGCGTTTGTCCTTGGGGAGAGGTATTGGTCATCCTGGAACTGGTATGGATACGCTGTATGGTCCTAGAGTAGAGGAGAGACATTAGCCTGACACACACACACACACACACTCAAATCAGCATCATAAATATACAGTTTTTTTGTCTATAATATTTATCCCACAATTTTGTAACCCATTTTTCACCCCTGTGTCAATTATCTAATGTGATCCTGGGCTCTACACACCCTCCGCCAACCTAGTCCCCATATATCGGGGACATGGGGAGAGCAACGGACTTGAACTCATGCTTCCTTCATGCCTGAGTGTCCAAGTTGCTCCTTTACACCTGACAGGGGGGGGGGGGCTATACAGTTTTTAGCACCAAAAATGACACCGAAATGAGAGAGGGTAGCGTGTTCCCAGTAGATGCAATTGAACAGATTTTACATCTTGCAATTTACATTTGTATTCTTGAAAATGTTTTAAAATGTTTTAAATCAATGCCATTCCTGAAATGGCCCATCATCTTAGAAAGAGAGTATAAAATATAAGTATTCGATAAAGATATTTGATAAGTATTTTATAGAATATAAAAGAGAGATAAATAAACAAAACAAAAAAAACAATGTCGCCCACATTTTCTATGTTGAGACAAAACCATACATTACAGACAGGTGAATGAACAGACAGACAGACAGACAGACAGACAGACAGACAGACAGACAGACAGACATACCAGGCTGACAGTAGAGGCCAGTGCTTGCAGAACAGCCTCCTTGCTCCTGTTGAATTAAATTAAAACATCAGTCAGGTGTGGAGTGGACCACGATACAAATAATAATAACACCATTATTATTCTCTGCCATCGTCATGAATGTCATTTTTTGGCATCACGCTAGAGCAGTGTTTTTCAACCCTTTTCATTATTTATTGGGCATTTGAGCCACGGACCACCATTTGATGTAGCTCTGGTCCATAGCTCGAATGCGTTGCATTTAGAGCTATGTTACTGTAGCTGGAGCTGTATGTTACTCTCGACTTCCGCCGCTCGCATGAATGCAGACCAGCCTCTCGTCTTTAGCGTAAATAAAAATAACGTTTTTGCTACTCACCAAAACAAAGGCGGGTTGTGTCATTAGAAAGCCTACTTTCCTTAGTGGAAGCACTCTGAGACCCCCACCACACGTATAAACGGTACTTTTTGGCCAGAAAGGGATTTCTTTTAGGCAATTCTCTGGGCAATATCAGTAGAAGGCGCAGTGGAGTAACTAAAAGTATTTTTTTCCCGGTGGAAACAAAATCACCCTTTTGGCCAAAAAGTACCGTTTATACGTGCGTTGGGGGGCTCAGAGTGCTCCCACTAAGGAAAGTAGGCTTTCTAATGACACAACCCGCCTTTGTTTTGGTGAGTAGCAAAAACGTTCTTTTTATTTACGCTAAAGACGAGAGGCTGGTCTGCATTCATGCGAGCGGCGGAAGTCGAGAGTAACATATAGCTCTAAATGCAACGCATTAGAGCAATGGACCAGAGCTACATTAGATGATGGCATTTAGCCTCTCAGACCCAAGGCTTGGAACATTTTGTTGTCATTGGAGAATATTTTGTCCACCATTCCATGCTGTATTGATGTTGTACCATAGGAGAGAGACAACAGGCAAACGCTGATCAAAATAACAATTCTTCTACATTCTCTAACTTTGTAGAGACTTCTTGTAAATGAAGTAATGCAGATGTTTAACAATAATGCAACTATTGAGAGAGTAAAATGCACACACACACACACACACACACACACACACACACACACACACACACACACACACACACACACACACACACACACACACACACACACACACACACACACACACACACACACACACACACACACACACATACCATGTTTTCTTCCTGGGAAGGACGACGGTGTCGGTGGACTCTGTGAAAGCAGAACCACAGCTGGCTTCACTCAATCATCACACAATCATTTGAATCAGAATCAAAATGATCGGTTTGGACGACATCATTTGATTGTTTTGATCACATGGATATTGGCAGTGTAATGACCAGGTCCAGTTTATTGGCAACGTTTCGGTCACAGATGCCTGAAGAAGGTCTTTGGCCGAAACGTTGCCAATAAAGCAACGATTCATTTGAATTGCCTTCTGTGGGGAAAATTGGTTAATAAAAACCGTTACCGTAACTTGTTCACTCTGTCTTTCTTTATGTTGAGGTCTCCAATTTGAGCCACTTATTACTTTTGCATATTTAGTTTGGAGGCTGTAACAATACACTGTATGTTTACCTGTTTTGGCTGTGGCAGTCTGTTGTCTCGTGGCAGGACTCCAAACAAAGCTCCTATAGACAATAAATACATTGATTGTGTGTGTGCGTGCACACACACAATCAATCAATGTATACACACACACACACACACACACACACACACACACACACACACACACACACACACACACACACACACACAGTTGACCAACCTGAAAATGTATTCTGCTTATTAAGGAGCAAGAAAGGCAGTGAGACTCCCCCCCCCCCTTCTTCTGTTAAGCTTAAGCAGTTTTGTGACACAAACAAAATGTATATCATTTATTGTATGACCTCCTGTCAGACAGAGGATGCTTGCTGTCAGAAACACACAACACACAACAGTGCCCCAATAAGGCAGCATTTTATTTCCTATTCAAACCTCAACAGAACATATAATAATAATAAATATAATCGTGTAATAACGAGTGTCCTACCTCAGTTGGAGGTTGTTAAGTCGTAGGATCCTGCTGTTGTTGTACAGGTAGTGTCCTACATGCCTGCCTCCTGCTGCCGCCATGTTGGATCCAACAGCACCGAGGCACTCTGGGAGGACTCAACCAAGTAGCCTGGGGGAGGGGGGGGACTTGAACGTTACATTTTCAACGATTAAATCCGTTTTACGGGGGCTTTAATTATTGTTTCCGGGTAATATCAACTAATGTAATTAAACACAATTACATTGACATATTATTTATATATGTGCATTGTTGAATAATCATTTTTCAGACGTTCTATCAACCCCCCCCCGGCCCCCCTCCCCCGCCCCGTTGACTTGAGCACAGTGGTACGGTCTGATTTATGCCTCGCCCGTACGACGGTGAACTTTAGCCGATCTACAAGCCCACGGAGCGTTGTAGATGGCCGTAGATGTGACACCATGTGGGCTTGTAGATCGGCTAAAAGTATCTCTGCGCGAGCGCTCACTGAACTGAACCCACGTGTGTGCGTGGTGGTGGCGTGGACTGACTTCAGACAGAGTGTGGGACTTGTTTGTTTTCTCTCAACTGTCTATGATACATTATTATGAATAAATCCTAAAAACATTATTATTAGTATTCTTGTTTTGGACAACAACAACAACAACAATGCTGTTCGGTAAGGAGGTGCCGTGGAGGCGCATGGAGGGCATGTCGTTCGGCATGTACACCCCCCAGGAGATTAGGTGAGTTTGAGTTAGACTAGTTAGCTTCAAATGCTAATAAACAACACACACGTGATCACATTATTCTACTACTACAGTTTCAAAACAGCATGTGCGCGTGCTTGGTCAATGAATATTAATGTGCAAAATGCACATGTATTGTATATGTGTGATTTTGTGGCGCAGAGGATTTCATTCCAAACGGTGTGTCAGGTCTGTCTCTCTCTGACAACAACAGACAAGTCCAGACATGTCCTGCTTGTGACAGTGTGACTATATATCAACATACAGTATAGGCTACAATACACAATTAATTATTATTTTTATTATGATCTATTTCACTATATAGGCTACTGTGTCCAAAACTTGCTTAGTTGCTACACAGTTCGTATGCAACAGAGGACACTACTGTGCGACAACATACCAGAATTCACTTGTCAGACCAAACCTCCGTTTTAATGTCAATTATGCTTCTATTAAAACACCTGCATAATGTACAATTGGTTGAAACTGCATGGTGACACGTTCAATGCACAACATTTAACTGCTATTACTTAAACCCCCCCCCCCCCCGCCCCCCCCTTTTTTTCCCCTCACTGTATATATTTCTTTTCCCTTTTTACCTCCTTTTTGATGAATTCTTTTTTGATGAATTCCTGTTCTGTCTATAGAAGTGTCTATTTGTACGTCTCTAAATGTTTTGATGATTTGAACATGGTGGACCCTGTTGGAAACAAGTGTAATGCTTAATTGGGTCGTCCACTCACAGTTAACAGCCTTTGTATTGAGTTTGTGCTTGAAATGTACTGTAATTCTGCAAACTGTTAATAAATTCTTCAATCAATCAAAAAAACATACAGTGTTGGAGCAGGGAAGTGTTTGTGTGTAGTACATGTGTTTTGTCACAAGATGGGGCACTTCCCTAACATTTTAGGCTGTACTGTATGTATGCACTCAAATGTATGTTGAAACTTGTTTCATGTTGAAAAATACCATGCTGATGCGTGTGATACATGTAGTAGGCCCTATGTGACTTCATTTCATTAGTGACAGGTGTGCCTTGGGATTTTGTGACAACAGCCCATAAGCATTACTTTTTTGTAACATATACTACTAAAGGACATGACTCTTATCCAATTTACAATTTAGGCATTTAGCAGACGCTCTTAATCCAGAGCGACTTACATTTAAGCAATAACAAAAAGCAAGGAATACATCACATAAAAGTAGTTATCATGAAACATACAGCGTAACTGTTGCGTAAGAACGTAACAGTGGAATATCTATGTAATGAAACTATATATAAACTATACATACTATACTAATTCTAGTGCTGTCTACGTAACATGCTATAAGTCTGTATAAAATGCTATCTAAGTCTATTCTTTTTTTTTTTTTTAACTTATTGTTTTTTATTGTCATTGCCGGGGTAGACAATACATTTTATACATATGCATCATATATCATCATTCAGTTCTTCAATACAAAATTGTCTCCCCAAGGAGACAAGTCTTCTAAGGGGTACTTCATGTAGACTTAGGGGCAATTCACACTATGGTCCCGGGTTCGGACTCGGGACCACTTGGCTAATTTTGTGGTAGTGTGAATGATGCGTACCGTTCCCGGGAGCGGATCGCCCAAACGTCCCAGAGACCGCATGAGGGGCGGGTCTCTGGACTGTTGAAGTGTATTCGGTTACGGATCATTCCAATGTGAATGTATGCGTACCTAAAGAAGGAAGTGGACTGTTTTTTTTTAAGAACGTGACATGATCTCTAGTCGATGAGCCAAGCGTCAACAAAAAAAAACACAGACGCTGCACGAAGCGTAACACCAGCTCATTTCTCAACGCCGCCCGTCGCCGATCTACAAGCTCACAACGTGTCGCAGCGCGACGCGTTGTGAGCTATGTTGAATCTGCTATACACGCAGCACCGCAGTACGTGCTGATCTTGGACTACACGTGGGCTTTGCTTGGCATAGTTTCCAAAGTAAAACAAAATAATAATAATGCTAAAGTAGAATCCATTAAACTAATATCAAACACGACACTGGAGAACAGAACTGACTGACACAGTGAATAGCAGGCAGGCTGACAGTGACGTATAGTATAACGGCAAAGAGCCAAAAGAGGCAATGCAATGCAGTGTGTCTGGATTTATTGGAGACAATGTCGCAGAGTTGATGGTCAGTGTCCGTGCGCACCAGTCATCAAGCACACCACCATCTGGAGGATCAAAGTGTGTTATGCAAGTGTACCCGGGTGCGCTGTTGAATCTCGGGCAATGTGAATCATGGCCATCGGGGACCAGGCAACCGTATTCGGAAACGGTTCCAATGAAACGGATTCAGTCCCTCTCAGTGTGAATTGCCTATTAGATCCAAAAGGTTAGGATTAGGACCCGCCTCAGTGGTGTCCGATTAGAACTTAAACCGGGATGTTTTTTAACACGTGTAATTGGATAGATGGTCTAAAGCCCTGAGCACACCAAAGGGTCACGCAATGCAACTCCTTGGGTCCAAACGGTTGCAAGGAGTTGCATGGTGGTGACCCTTTGGTGTGGTTTGGGGCTGTTGAATTCCATGCGTTGAATCCCCTGGGACGACGTGCGTCAACGACGTGCAACAAGACATATCACTCCGTCTCGACCCTTTGGTGTGGTTAGGGCTTTAGAGTAAGGTATCTGGGTTGTAAAGTCATACCTTGAGTGGAGTGTAGGAGATACCAATTTGCTCGTATGGGTTGAGTTGAAGTGTTCTTGATCCTGATCCTCTTCTGAAGGTCAAAGGTCTTGAAAGTAGTCTTGAAGAGGTCTGTGTCCTGTGCCCTGTGCCCTGTGCCCTGTGTCCTGTGTCCTGTGTCTTGTCTTGTCAGTAGGAGGTTCTGGGGATTTGAGATCATCGTATGTACCTGCATGCGTTGGTTTGCGTCTCTCAGACTAGTGTAGCTCCGTTTATACTCGGTTATCCTGCTGACAGTGATGTGTCGTCAGTTTCCATGTATGGAGATCCGGTTGATGTCAGTGGGTTTCAGGTCCATATATGTAGAACCTGGGTGATGAGGTCATATACAGTACGTGATGTCAGACGTAGATGTGTAGTCAGTCAGCGCTATTATGGAGATTCAGCCGATGATGTTGGTATTGGTCCAGTCCATATATGGAGATCCAAGTGATGAGTCAATAATGTTGAGATTGTAGTGTCAACTTGGCAGGTTAACTATAGTAATCTGGCAAATAATCAAGGTGACAAATTCAATTATTATTACACAATAAGTTATGAATTATTTATTATTCTTTATTCACTAGATCCATATTTTGTGCTCACTCATTTCCCATTTCCGGAGGCAAAGTCTAAACATTTCAACCACCATTTCAACCTGGCGTCCCTATTTTGGGCATCTCATAGTAGAAAACAAAAGTTTAGATTAGTATTTGTATTTTTCCCACCCCACAGATCTCAAAAGACTTTCTCTCCACTAATATTGATAGTGTAGTGGTTAGAGCATATGCCTTTCATGCGGAAGATTGTGGGTTCGAACCCTTCCTGGGGTCGACATCAGCGAGGGCATGCGGTCGCACGTTTCGCAACGGCTTCCTAGTAAAGCCAAATCAAATGGGTTCAGATCTGAGCCAAGTCTCCTGAGGAGGCGGGTCTGAAACCAGTCCTGGGCGGGGTATCCGGATGTACAAAAATAAAATCATCTATATTATACCATTTTGGGCGGGAACCCCTTTTAGTGTTTTAAGTTATTGAAAAATAGCAGATCTACAAGCTCATAGCTCATGAACTTTTAGCTCTGCTATTTTAGAACAATCGTGAAAATGTGCCTCAAATCTTCAAATCAAATCTGAATATATATTATTACAGAGTGTAGCATTTTAACTCAAATCTTTGCTTTTCAGATGGGGGGCGGAGGCATATTACATATCATTTTTGGGGTCCTTGACATAAAATATTGAGCACCACTGATACAGAAACATAAGGTTTTTCAGAAAACTGTCATGATTTTGAAGATCCTTTTTTAATTTCGACGTCAGGCCTAAATGGGTTATTGATCAAACAAAGCTAATCCATCCATATACCAGCACATGTGTATCAATCATTGCTTTTCTGTGTTGTTTCCTGAACAGAAAGCTGAGTGTGAAGCTGATCACTAACTTCAGGTTCCTGGACGGCGTTGGGAACGTAGCGGCTAACGGCCTGTACGACCTGGCCTTGGGTCCTGCCGACAGCAAAGAGGTGACGCAAAATGTTATGTTGGGCATAATAGAACCGCGACTATAGAATGTGCACTTGCTGTATCGGAGCCTTCTTTATCACGATTGAATGGTCAAATTCTGTAGTCGCACCGGTGCTACAAATTGAATTTAAAAACTTGTACGGTGCTATTTTTAGTAGCAAATGTGAGTACCTAGTCGCACTGTCGAGCCCTGGGCATAGGTGGAAATGATAAAAGAAATTAGGGATCTTTATAGTCATTAAGAAATTCTTCAATTAAACGTAGCAGTAACAGCAATTAATCAAATTCTGCGGTTCTATCCTTGGGCGGTTTTCTGTGAATGTAATGCTGTCTGCACACGTGCATGGCCGAGGAACGCACATGTGTAATAATTGGCCTATATATTGAATTTATAGTCCCAGCGTTGTGCAGTGAAAGTAGATGCATTGTAGATGGTCTGTTTAGTTCATGGTGCTGTGATGGTGTTCCTGTACAGGTGTGTTCAACGTGCTGTCAGGACTACAACAACTGTCCTGGACATCTGGGCCACGTGGAGTTACCATTACCTGTATACAACCCACTGTTGTTTGATGTAAGCGCACGCACGCACGCACGCACGCACGCACGCACGCACGCACGCACGCACGCACGCACGCACGCACGCACGCACGCACGCACGCACGCACGCACGCACGCACGCACGCACGCACGCACGCACGCACGCACGCACGCACGCACGCACGCACGCACGCACGCACGCACGCACGCACGCACGCACGCACGCACGCACGCACGCACGCACGCACGCATCTGGGACATCTGTTTATAACCAGATGATAAACACCAATGACGTTTGTATGGTAATAACCCTAACCCTATCTATTTTCCTCTCCTCTCCCATCAGAAACTCTACCTGTTGGTGCGTGGCTCGTGTCTGTCCTGTCACATGTTGACGTGTCCCCGGGCTGCCGTCCACCTACTGCTCTGCCAGATGAAGCTGTTTGATCATGGCGCTCCGCTGCAAGACGTCTACCAGGCTGAGATTGTCCTCAACAAGGTGGGCCACTCAGGAGGAGAAGGGCTGGGCCAAATGACTTTAAATCAATCATTTCAAACTTTTGCCTCGGATCACATTTAATGAATGGTTACGAGTCTGTTCGTGCACTCTTTGAGAGTGAGTGTACTAAACCGTTAATATACTCTCACCGTGAGGGTCCATTTGGACCCCCTGGTCCTGAGAACCAGTGCTTTACAGTATGCTAACATGATAGCGTTTGATTCAATGTGATTTATTTGGCACAAAATAAAAACGGTATACAAAATATGTGTTCGGATTTCGGGAGATTAGCCGAGTATCCGACAGACTCTAGCAGCAGACGGGATTTACTAAAGAATTAACACGCATAGGCTAAACTAAATGTTCCAATAATCGCTTCTCTTACAAACTCAACATGCTTTTTATAAGGTTTATTAGCTCATTATACAATACAAACACATACAACATACACACTGGTTTGTTTCTCCCTCCCCATGACACAGGTGGATACAGTACTCTGGATCTTTGCCTAATAGTCTGTTCCTCTCTATCTGTCTTTGAGGAGTTCAGCCCCTGTTGATCTTGTTACTATTTAGCTCAACACTACCAACCTATATCACCTTTGGTAGTCTACAACCCATGTTCACCGATGTTATACCTATGTTCACCTGGTTATACCTATGTTATAGCTATGATCACCTGGTGTAGCTATGGTTTTAAATCTGGGAGACAAACAAGAGGCACAGATACATACATTGTTATAATCTAACATCACACAACACAACACATGATATCAATTAAACACATTTCTATATGCTCACCACTGGCCTCCCGCCTTCCTGCTCTCACGATGGTCTCCCTTTAATCTACCTCCCTGCTAGCTTACACACATGATACAGCTGCAGGCCCTGGATGGGCCACTCCTCCCCGGCCAATCAAAAGCCCAATGGCCCCTTCTCTGCCTGAGATAGGCTGTTCTAAGCCCTTGCCTGTCAGCTAACTTGCACCACACTCCTTGTGCTGCAAGCCTGGCACTCTCTATGACCAGCTTAACCGGTAGACTCTTCGATATTATTATAAAGGTGTTTGGTAACCCAATATCTAAATATGGACTCTAGAACACATATTGATACACATATGACAGGATTAAAGTGGTACTTGGTCACACATTGCCCCCCCTGCCATTATATGTGTGTGCCTTGTGAGTCAGCCCCCCTTCCTCTGTAGGTGTCGTAAAACAACCTCTCTAGCAGGAAGGTAGCTGCAAGCACCCCCTGCATGCAGCCTGTTTATTGCCCCATGGAATGTGATACTATGACAGTTCCTTCTTTCTCTCCGATGAGAGCACATGTCTAGATCACATATATTGCCCTCAATGTCGTCATATCTCGTCCATCCATAATTGGACAATACAATATGAAAAAAAAGTGCCAGGAGGAGGCAAGAAGCCCAAAAAGGGCTTAGATGAGGCCTCTACTCATACATGTATATTGTATAACCACATTACAAATATGAATAGAACATGATTGTGTGTGTTAGTTCCTGGAGGTGAACAAGAAGGCCAGCGGAAATGAGATCAGTCAGGCTCTGGAGGAGTTCACACAGAGCATCATCGCAACGTCCAGCCGAGAAGATGCCTGCAGCAGCAACCCGGTCAGTACGGCGGTCAGTCGGGTGGAAACCTTGTATGTCAAACCACCGTTAACCCCCTTATGGCCCTTGACGTAATTGACGCGATGAATCAATAAATCCCTTATGGCCACTGACGTAATTGACGTAATCGTTTAATTCCCTGTAATTGGGGGCTTAATGTAGCAAAATTTAGCATCTTTTAGCTTGTTTGGCTAACGGCCGATGTAATCTACCTAAAACCGTCCGAAATCCACACGTGCACGCTCTCGCACGGTCTTTATGTGCACAAAAAATGGCACAAAATTGTAAGAATGTCACTTGCCGTCCTTGAATGTTGATGCGCTCAAGTATAGTTATACGTGTGTGTGTGTGCGTGCGTGTGTGTGTGTCCGTGTGTGCGTGCGTGCGTGCGTGTGTGTCCGTGTGTGCGTGTGCGTGTGTGCGTGTGCGTGTGCGTGCGCGTGCGTCTTGCAGACTAAACACCTGGTTGAGAAGAAAGCCAGCCTGATAAACAACTTCTGGAGGGTCTACATGACCAGCAGGAAATGTCCCCACTGCGGGTAAGAGCACCATGAGGAGGCATGACATTAGTCCCCACTGCGGGTAAGAGCACCATGAGGAGGCATTACATTAGTGTCCCCACTGCGGGTAAGAGCACCATGAGGAGGCATGACATTAGTGTCCCCACTGCGGGTAAGAGCACCATGAGGAGGCATGACATTAGTCCCCACTGCGGGTAAGAGCACCATGAGGAGGCATTACATTAGTGTCCCCACTGCGGGTAAGAGCACCATGAGGAGGCATTACATTAGTGTCCCCACTGCGGGTAAGAGCACCATGAGGAGGCATGACATTAGTCCCCACTGTGGGTAAGAGCACCATGAGGAGGCATTACATTAGTGTCCCCACTGCGGGTAAGAGCACCATGAGGAGGCATGACATTAGTCCTCACTGCGGGTAAGAGCACCATGAGGAGGCATTACATTAGTGTCCCCACTGGGTAAGAGCACCATGAGGAGGCATTACATTAGTGTCCCCACTGCGGGTAAGAGCACCATGAGGAGGCATGACATTAGTGTCCCCACTGCGGGTAAGAGCACCATGAGGAGGCATGACATTAGTCCTCACTGCGGGTAAGAGCACCATGAGGAGGCATTACATTAGTGTCCCCACTGGGTAAGAGCACCATGAGGAGGCATTACATTAGTGTCCCCACTGCGGGTAAGAGCACCATGAGGAGGCATGACATTAGTGTCCCCACTGCGGGTAAGAGCACCATGAGGAGGCATGACATTAGTCCTCACTGTGGGTAAGAGCACCATGAGGAGGCATGACATTAGTGTCCCCACTGCGGGTAAGAGCACCATGAGGAGGCATGACATTAGTCCCCACTGCGGGTAAGAGCACCATGAGGAGGCATGACATTAGTCCCCACTGCGGGTAAGAGCACCATGAGGAGGCATTACATTAGTGTCCCCACTGCGGGTAAGAGCACCATGAGGAGGCATGACATTAGTGTCCCCACTGTGGGTAAGAGCACCATGAGGAGGCATGACATTAGTGTCCCCACTGCGGGTAAGAGCACCATGAGGAGGCATGACATTAGTGTCCCCACTGCGGGTAAGAGCACCATGAGGAGGCATGACATTAGTGTCCCCACTGCGGGTAAGAGCACCATGAGGAGGCATGACATTAGTCCCCACTGTGGGTAAGAGCACCATGAGGAGGCATGACATTAGTCCCCACTGTGGGTAAGAGCACCATGAGGAGGCATGACATTAGTCCCCACTGTGGGTAAGAGCACCATGAGGAGGCATGACATTAGTGTCCCCACTGTGGGTAAGAGCAAGGACCCCACGTGGACTAGAGCAATAGAGCGCTTTGTGTGAATAGACCCTATGACATCCTTCATTAGTCAACTCTGTGTGAATAGACCCTATGACATCCTTCATTAGTCAACTGTGTGTGAATAGACCCTATGACATCCTTCATTGGTCAACTCTGTGTGAATAGACCCTATGACATCCTTCATTAGTCAACTCTGTGTGTGAATAGACCCTATGACATCCTTCATTAGTCAACTCTGTGTGAATAGACCCTATGACATCCTTCATTAGTCAACTCTGTGAATAGACCCTATGACATCCTTCATTAGTCAACTCTGTGTGAATAGACCCTATGACATCCTTCATTAGTCAACTCTGTGAATAGACCCTATGACATCCTTCATTATGTCATAGGGTGCTGGCGGCGTGTTTCCTCCTCCGCGTCATCAGTGCCCATACCCGAGGCGGGGTTGGCGAAAGGGGGGGGTGTGTTGGGGGGGTGGAGGTGCGAGGCGAGGCGCGAGGCGAGCAGTGACGCACAATGAATTAGGCTTATAATAAAACAGCGATATAGCTGCAGAAGATACAAATAGTAGAGAGGAGCGCATATTGGATTGGTCTTTTATTTAACAATTATTAAACAGCGCCTCTCAATTACCTCTCAATCAAATACAAAATATAAATAATCCAAACTCCTCTGTCAATTGTAAACGAACGGTAACATGAATGAACTCTTCAAGCCTGACACATGTCAGAAATAAAATCAACAGCGCCTGACACAGGCATGCATTACCTCTCCATCAAATAAAGGAATATAATCCAAAGCTGCACAGCAGCTATTTTAGCACCCCTAAAATAGTATGGTTCTTTCACGTTTGAAGTATTGTCATTTATTTTCCTACATGATTAGCTTGCCTAGGGAATATTGTATCCAGAGCACCACTTCCTTCTACTGTATCTCCACCGGTCCTGACGTGTTGATGACATATTGATGACGTATTAACCTCAACGAGGAAATGTGTAAAACTGCAGTTTTGGCTGAATTGAGGAAGACCAGAGTTACTTTTCATACGGCCGTTTTCTGTCAATGCAACAAGTTGACACTTCTAACAGACCAACAGAACGACGACAATCCCCGCTAGCGCCTTGGCTAGAATCATGTCCAGAATAGACTACAGCGTGTGGGACCACATCGAGGTCTCGGACGACGAGGACGCCACGCATCCCAACGTCAACACGGCCAGCCTCTTCAGATGGAGACACCAGGCGCGGGTGGAGCGAACGGAAGCGTTTCGGAAGAAGGGCGCGGAGCTGGAGGAGGCCCTTGCCGAGTCCAAGCACGAGTTGACGCGCGCGCATGAGAAGGCGGGGGAGCTCGCCGCGGGGTCGAGCAAGGCGCGGGACGACATCGAGAGGCTGAAACGAGAGGAGCGGGAGTGGGAGGAGAAGGTGGCGGCGCATCGGCGGGAAGAGAAGAAGACGCCGTGGAACGCGGACACGCTCTGCAGGGGCGGGTTCAGCAAGATCGCGGTCATCAACGACGTCAAGACGGAAAGCGTCGGCGAGGAGACCGAAACGTTTATGTCCTTTGAGAAGAGGTACGAGAAGGATGTCAAACGTTTTGCCGCGATGCGAAGCTGGGACGACAGCGAGGAGTACCTTTCCGACAACCCGCACCTGTTATGTGCGGAGACCTTTAACCTCCTGATGATGATGTGCGTCGACCTCGAAGTCTTGAAGAAACGCGAGTCATTGGAGCAAACGGCCCATCAGGCCGTGGTCATGCGCTTCATTTCGAGGCTGGCCAAAGCCTTGAAGGTGGACCCCCGCGCCTGTTTCCGTCGATTCTTTTCCAAGATGAAAGCCGCGGATCAGCGCCAACTGGACACTTTCGCTGACGAGCTGGAGTGCTTCAAAGAGGAGGTGCGCAGCGCCGCTAAGAGCCCCGCGTGGAAGGCCATGGACGAGGCGCAGAGAGAGCTGGAGAAGGAAGAGGAACGCCTGGAGGTTTTCGAGTCCTTGCCGGAAGAGATGCAGAGGTGTTTTGATAGGAAAGACGTCCGCATGTTACAGGAGGTGATCGGCAGAATGGAACCGGCCGAGGCCCGGGCCCACATGAAGAGATGCGTCAAGGCAGGGTTCTGGGTCCCCGGCGCCAAGGTGGATGGTGGTGATGATGATGGTGGCAGTGACAAAGAGGAAGATGACGCCTAGTAGGAAAGAGGATGCACAAAGCGAAGTGCGAGAACATTTGGACCGATTAATATCGATTTATCGGCGATCGATCGATATGCACAGGAATCGATCCTGAAATAAAAAATCGAATAGCGGCCGCTTTTGGTCCGCGGGCCGGCCACTTTTGGTCCGCGAGCCAGGCGCAAGCATGGCGCAAGCATGGCTACGTTCTCACGTGTTAACGAGGAAGTCAACAAGTGCAGCTACAGTCATGCCGTCCACGCAGAAAAATAAGTCAAAAGTGACATGTGACAAGTGACATTTTAAAATATGCAAAAAAAGTCGACGACCGTGGTGGAAACATAATGTGCCACGTTATCACGGCACCTGTAGCGAAGAGGATTCTATCCATCCCCGACTCCCTGCCGCATGCTACTATACAACCCCTTCGCGCATCTTCTCCAAAGCTGGATTTATTGTCTCTTTTCTGCACTAATATAAGTACGGTAACTATAATATTGCACTCCGAGACAGAGCCGCTTTGTGCGAATGGGGCCTCACAAAGTCGCGCCTGCGATGCCTTTTTTTCCTTTGAAATGGAACCTCTCTCTCTCCCTCTCTCTCTCTCTCTCATTACATATTTCCATTTTGCACCAATATTATACTGCCATGTCTTAATAAATTAATACAGTGTTGCTTTTTACAAATAAAATAAGCAAATTAAGAAGGTTGATCAC
Source organism: Electrona antarctica (assembly GCF_951216825.1). NCBI lineage: Eukaryota > Metazoa > Chordata > Actinopteri > Myctophiformes > Myctophidae > Electrona > Electrona antarctica. Next base: position 14,133,253 of record NC_136806.1, read on the forward strand.
AAAGTTAGTGTGGTATAGGCTACTTTGATATAGGAATGCAACGTGATTAAGAACACCTGCCTGGGTGCTGTGAAAAGTGAATAATTATATAGTTTCTTACCTTGTGGCTTGTGCTTTCGTTTGAAGAAAGAAATAAGTATAATCCAATAATTATAATCCAAGGTTTGTTTGTCTGCAGATCCAACACTATGTCATATTATTAAAGTAAGTAAACTTTAAGAAGCGCTGGTCATTGTGCTGCAGAGTGAGAAGCTGCTCCGCTCTGCTAATTGATCTGACCTATATTTGCGCAACTGACTGGCATGAGGTAGGCCTATAGCCTAATTACTTATTTGACAGCACCTGCAATGACAATAGTAACCTTATATACACATTTCAAAAGGGTTTCATATACTATTAATATTTTTCTAATAAGGTTTGTCCTTATATATAGAAATGTGATCAAATGTGTATTTTTGTAATAATTATAAAGCACAGGGCCTCGCATTTCTCCCAGGCAGCTCTGATTGCATTTATAGTCTATTGCTCAAAAAGCGTCTGCTTTTGGTCCGCGATCCGTTCAATATAACCTAGAGCCTGGGATGCCTACATGTGTCAGGCTTGTTTGGTTGCGATTAATAAGAGTTCATGTTATGGTCGGGTGGTGTTTTTTCCACAAAGCCTCACAAAGACTTTATTTCAGTTATAAATGTTACACGAGAGAAGAGAGCCGTTCGTCGTGTGCTGTGCAGCTTTGGATTATATTCCTTTATTTGATGGAGAGGTAATGCATGCCTGTGTCAGGCGCTGTTGATTTGATTTCTGATTTGATGTGTCAGGCTTGAAGACTTCATTCATGTTACCGTTCGTTTACAATTGACGAGAGGAGTTTGGATTACATCTTTTTTTATTTGATTGAGAGGTAATTGAGAGGCGCTGTTTAATAATTGTTAAATAAAAGACCAATCCAATATGCGCTCTCATTTGTATCTTCTGCAGCTATATCACTGTTTTATTATAAGCCTAATTCATTGTGCGTCACTGCCCGCCTCGCCTCAAAGTCAGAGAGAGAAGGATGAGGCTGGCAGGTCAGGCACCCAAAACTTGAGGCAAGTAAATTGACCCTAGGTGACATTGACATTTATACCACTTAAATGGTGTAAAATATCAGTTTCTCCAGATAGGGTAAATTGCCGATCACAGATAGGGTAAATGCCGATCACTGATCAGAGTGAATATCGGTCGATATGGCCGATCGTTGGCCGATTATCGGAGCATCTCAGTTTGTGCTGATGTCATAACTATAGGCTCACCTTGCTATGTGAGTGATCTAAACCGCCTGTGTAACTATAGGCTCACCTTGCTATGTGAGTGATCTAAACCGCCTGTGTGTGAGTCTGGTGATGTCATAACTATAGGCTCACCTTGCTATGTGAGTGATCTAAACCGCCTGTGTGTGAATCTGGTGATGTCATAACTATAGGCTCACCTTGCTATGTGAGTGATCTAAACCGCCTGTGTGTGAGTCTGGTGATGTCATAACTATAGGCTCACCTTGCTATGTGAGTGATCTAAACCGCCTGTGTGTGAGTCATAACTATAGGCTCACCTTGCTATGTGAGTGATCTAAACCGCCTCAGTCTGGGCTGTGTGAGCTCAGTGACTGAATGTACTGATTGATTGAATACTTTATTAGACAGAAATGCAAGCGACATGTGTTAGTTTTTACTGGTTAAATAAAGGTTAAATCAAATAAATCCTGTCCAATGGTTCTCAAAGTGGGACCTCCGACCCTCAGGGTTCTTTAAGGGGCTTCCAAATGGACGCCTACAGGTCTGTAACTCTGAGAGAATACTAACGGAATGTCCCTGTGGTTCCATTTGTGTGCTCTCAGGGTCCCTGAAATAACCACTGATATAGTCATTCAAAAGTTTTATACGGCAACAAAGACCCTTCTTAGACCTTTTTTCAGTGTGGTCTTACTTACTCATCCCATGGCCTAGGGGGCTGTAAGGGTGTCATGGTGGATGCTTGGGCAGTCAGGGATCTCTGTCTTCAGCAGTGCGTAGCAGGGTCTGGAAGCTGCAGCCAGTCCATTCCTTGATTTTGTCCATCCAGGACTTTATCTGCCTGCCTCTTCTCCGCTTTGGTCTTTGACATCGAGGTATGCCTTGTGACATGACCATACCAGGTCAGTTTGCGACGCTTTGCTGTTGAGAGTAGGGGCTCCTGTTCTCCAGCATGGGTGGTGACTATCTGTCTAATGTAATCGTTTGTCCAGTGCTCTTTATATGATATGTGTAGCATCCTTCTGTAGCACTTGTTCTCGAAGGACTGTATTCTGCGCTCAGTGTCCGCTGTGAGTGTCCAGCTCTCGCAACCATAGAGTAGGGTGGAGAGTACAAGTGACTTGTCAGTGTGGTCAGTGTTGCTTAAAGATTGTTTTAAAACGGGCCTGAAAGTCCACCTTTCAGCAGGCCCATGGGGGAGGAAATGATCCTTCCCCCTTAAATGAGTGATCACCCCCCAGTGCCCCCCTTCCCTTTTCCCCACTTTGCAGATACAGTTTTTGAGTGGTGCAACCACTCCAAGGAACAGCAATGTCCCTATGTCCACGTACCTGTCCCTATGTCCGTCCCTATGTTTAGAGAACCAGTAGGGGAAAAAGTGGCGCTGTTACACTGTTGCCTGCTAATGATAGAGAGAGAGAGGTGTCTGCTAATTCCCCCACACAGTAACTCTGTCATTGCTCGACCGTTTCGAACGCGGGGCGGCTCACCGGAACCGGGCTGGCACCCTGGGGCGTTCCTGTGGGTCTGAAAGTTCCGGGGACCCCCACACAGAGTTGCACCACTCAGTTCACACGGGTGTGATTTTTATTTTTTCCTGAAATGATTTTGATGTTATTGATTTTTGTTGTTATTGATGATATTGAATTGTGTTATTATTCTCCATGCCATGTCTATGAATTGATTGCATATAGTCCAGTCATAATGTAATTTGACCTCAAACTAATTTCAAAAGAACCAAACTCAGCTGATTTTGAATCTTCAATATATCCTGAATAACAGAAAAAAGTTGCCTGGAATTGTCTGAGGGGAAAGTGTTGAAAATGGCCTGTACAGAATGGCCACCATTGCCATTCTATATAAGGCAAATATTTTCTAGATTTCATTTTGCTTTAAGTAGCATGTGACGTGATGCTGAATCCATTCCAAGCATTAGTTTTGCATACAAAACACTCATTGGGCTAAATATGGCCATAGCAACTTGCCCAAATGTGCTGACCTCATCACATTTGTGATGACGGCTATGGCCGTTATTAGCCCAAGGAGTTTTCTTTGATTTGAGTTTGAGGTTGATCCTGTATTTTCCATAGATTTCCTGTACTAATAAGGCCTAAATGTAAATTGTAAATGGAAACAAGACTTTTTGGTGGTGCTGTAAGTGACTGTACTCTAAACTTGCTGTTTTTACATTCATGTCTAATAAACTATTCAATCAATCAACCAAGTGGACGCGACGGTCAGTAAAACATTGTTCTTATTCTGTGCTCTAGGAGTGGGGCGACTGTGGCTCAGGAGGTAGAGCAGGTCGTCCAATGGTCCCTGGGCTGGCGGTTCAAATCCTCCTGTCCACATGTCGAAGTGTCCTTGGGCAAGACACTGAACCCTACATTGCCTCCAATGAGTCGGTCGGTGTGAGCTCGCCACCATTGGTGTGTGAATGTGGGAAGTGAGGACGCTGGCGTCGACTGTTCGCCGCTTCACCTCCCAATGTAATGAATGAATGAGCCATTGTAAAGCGATTTGAGCACTTGGAAAAGCGCGATAAAAATGCAATTCATTATTATTAAAAGATTGTTCTTAATCTGTGCTCTAGGAGTGGCCGGTCCGTGGTGCGTCGGGAACACAACAGCAAGCTGATCGTCACCATGCCTCAAGGAGCGCATACCGGAGACGACACCGAAGGTACAAATAAAGACCATGTTTACACCTGAGAGAGGTTGGATGGAGCTCCCAATGTTTAACTGGAATGTTATTGTCTCCACCGGCATGGGGAGAGAGTATGTTTTGCACTCCGTCCGTGTGTGTGTGTGTGTGTCCGTCCGTCCTTCCGTCCGTCTGTTACCAGCTAATCTCCGGCACCGTTAACCCGGTCGATGCCAAACTTTGCACACACACTCCCTGGATGCCAACGATGAACCTCTGCCCCACATTTTCCAGAACGGCCTGTTATAGCGCCACCATGAGGCAGCTTTTCAAAAATTTTACCTAAAACTGCACCGATCTGCGTGAAACGTTGCATGCACACTCCCTAGAGGCCAAGGACAAACCTGCATTTTCCGCATCTGCCTTTTATAGCGCCACCAGGAGGCCGACTTTTGTAAAACACATTTTTTGATATTACTCCTCCAGATTCTGTCCAAAAATCTCACAAATCGTTACACAGTATCTCTATGGTCATGTGCTCAAGTCGGATCTGTCCGATATTTCATATTCCATCCTAATTGGCTATAATTGGCTTTCACAGTTTGCAAGATTGCCCCGTTTTGAACAAAAGCCTCAAATCATGAACGCAGCATGCAATTTACGTGAAATCTTTCACACATTTTCTTACTAGGCTGAGGAATATATCCCACCCTTTTCACATTGGCCTGTTATAGCGCCACCAACAGGTTGATTTGTTTTCCTCAACAAAATGAAGAAAACTGTTGCAAAAAACAAACATGTTTATATTACTCCTAAACATTTTGCCAAACATCTCACACAGTCCTATCCTCCTGGTGGAGACCTGTGCCCAGAAGGGCACTTTTTCTAGTTATAATCATATAATGGAGGTCAATGGGGCTCAACTTCCCCACATTTGGTGCCATACATCAGTGTTGTTTTTGGCAGCAACATGTGATGATTTTAGTTTTAGTCATAGTCTCTTGAATAGTTTTTCATTTTGTTTTAGTCACAGTGTCTTCTAAAATGGATGTTTTTGTCTCCCTGTAGAAGATCTGCTGGCTGGGAAGAGAGGCTACATGACGCCTAGTACTGGCAAAGACCATATCACTAAACTATGGACCAAAGAAGGTACGTATGGAATAAACTAAAGCAGTGAGTCTGGGGAAGCCCAGGGGAACACACATTGGACTGCGGAGAGCCGTCAAACACAGGATCTTTTTTCATAATTAGATGATTTAGATCGCGAGTTATTAATGTTTTAAGATTTTCGTTTTCGTCGGCTAAACAGGGGAGGGAGTTTTTCGATGACGTCTCACTCTTACGCAACATCGAGGATTTCCCAACAGGCGCTCCCAGGCTGTGGAGCCATGCGATCCGTTTTCATATCAATAAACTTCGTCTTTTGGACAATACTTCGTCCTGGGCGTCGGGCGTTAGTAATAGATAAGACGAATATACTTCGTCCTGGGCGTCGGGCGTTAACGAGAAGCGGTGCGTTTCGAGCTTGTACATCTGCTGAATTTTAATCCTGAAATAAAAAAACTGTTTTGAAATTAGATTTTTCCACTTTCATTGTCATATTGTCAAGCTCATAATGCATCAATGCTCCCTCCCTCCCTCCCTCCCTCCCTGGTGTCCTTTGTGTTCAGGTTTTTTCCTCAGGTGTTTGTTTCCTGGACTCATGCAGCAACCAGACGACCCTGCTTTCTATCCAGACATGTTCTTCCTAGAGCTGCTCGTGGTCCCTCCCAGCAAGTACTGTACCCCCCCCCCCCCCCCCCCCCCCCCCACACACACACACACACACACACACAACGTGAAATAACGTGAAATTAATTGAACATTAGGCTTCAATGCTGCGGGCGGGAACCCCTTTTGGGGCGACTGTGGCTCAGGAGGAAGAGCAGGTCGTCCAATGATCCATGGGTCGGCGGTTCGAATCCCGGCTCCTCCTGTCTACATGTCGAAGTGTCCTTGGGCAAGACACTGAACCCCAAATTGCTCCCGATGTGCTGGTTGGTACCTTGCATGGCTTCCGCCGCAATCGGTGTATGAATGTGTGTGTGAATGGGTGAATGTAATGCACAATCTATGTAAAGCGCCTTGGATAAAGGCGCTATATTAATGCACCATTTATTAAGCATTATGTTATACTTTAGCTATTGAAAAATAGCAGATCTACAAGCTCATAGCGTGGCACCGAGTGCCGCACTACGAGCTTGTAGGTCTGCTATTTTTGAAAAATCGTGAAAATGTGGCGCAAATCTTTGCATAGATATTCTTTCAGAGCGAACGTTTTGAACTCAAAATATTGGCTTCTGGGAGGGGGTGTCCCTGGAACAACATATTTTCAGATGGAGGTCGGCGGCCAAATACATATATTTTTGGGGATCCTTGACATGAAAATGTTTGAGCACCACTGACATAGAAACATAGGGCTTTTCAGAAAAACTGTCAGGATTTAGAAGACATTTTGTAGAATCGAGCTCAGGTCTAAATGGGTTAATATGGTATCATGAGCATTCTACTAACACTGTAGCCTCTTTCCTTCCAGGTACCGTCCCATCAACCGCCTGGGAGACCAGATGTTCACCAACGGCCAGACCGTCAACATGCAGGCCGTCATGAAGGACTGTGGAATCATCCAGAAGCTGCTAGCCCTCATCGCCGGAGAGAAGCTCCAGAAGGACATGTCCACAGAGGAGGAGGTCAGACTGCATACACACTGCACTGGGTGGACACTAGAGGGCGCTGGTTCCCTAACACTGGGTGGACACTAGAGGGCGCTGGTTCCCTAACACTGGGTGGACACTAGAGGGCGCTGGTTCCCTAACACTGGGTGGACACTAGAGGGCGCTGGTTCCCTAACACTGGGTGGACACTAGAGGGCGCTGGTTCCTGAACACTGGGTGGACACTAGAGGGCGCTGGTTCCTGAACACTGGGTGGACACTAGAGGGTGCTGGTTCCCTAACACTGGGTGGACACTAGAGGGCGCTGGTTCCTGAACACTGGGTGGACACTAGAGGGCGCTGGTTCCTGAACACTGGGTGGACACTAGAGGGCGCTGGTTCCCTAACACTGGGTGGACACTAGAGGGTGCTGGTTCCCTAACACTGGGTGGACACTAGAGGGCGCTGGTTCCTGAACACTGGGTGGACACTAGAGGGCGCTGGTTCCTGAACACTGGGTGGACACTAGAGGGCGCTGGTTCCCTAACACTGGGTGGACACTAGAGGGCGCTGGTTCCTGAACACTGGGTGGACACTAGAGGGCGCTGGTTCCCTAACACTGGGTGGACACTAGAGGGCGCTGGTTCCTGAACACTGGGTGGACACTAGAGGGTGCTGGTTCCCTAACACTGGGTGGACACTAGAGGGCGCTGGTTCCTGAACACTGGGTGGACACTAGAGGGCGCTGGTTCCCTAACACTGGGTGGACACTAGAGGGTGCTGGTTCCCTAACACTGGGTGGACACTAGAGGGCGCTGGTTCCCTAACACTGGGTGGACACTAGAGGGCGCTGGTTCCCTAACACTGGGTGGACACTAGAGGGCGCTGGTTCCCTAACACTGGGTGGACACTAGAGTGTGCTGGTTCCCTAACACTGGGTGGACACTAGAGGGTGCTGGTTCCCTAACACTGGGTGGACACTAGAGGGCGCTGGTTCCCTAACACTGGGTGGACACTAGAGGGCGCTGGTTCCTGAACACTGGGTGGACACTAGAGGGCGCTGGTTCCTGAACACTGGGTGGACACTAGAGGGCGCTGGTTCCTGAACACTGGGTGGACACTAGAGGGCGCTGGTTCCAAAACAATGGGTGGACACTAGAGGGCGCTGGTTCCTGAACACTGGGTGGACACTAGAGGGTGCTGGTTCCTGAACACTGGGTGGACACTAGAGGGCGCTGGTTCCTGAACACTGGGTGGACACTAGAGGGTGCTGGTTCCTGAACACTGGGTGGACACTAGAGGGCAGTGTTGTTTTTGTCGGCTATTTTTCAATTTAGTCTCAGTCTTAGTCCAGTTTCAATCACCGTTGTTAGTTTTTATATTATTTAGTCGAACTCATCCTTTTTTTATTTAGTCTAGTTTTAGTCGACTAAAAGTCGAGCATTTTAGTCTTTATCTTAGTCCATGAAACCGTGATTTTATTAGTCTAGTTTTAGTCAACAAAAACTCTTGGCATTTTAGTCTAGTTTTAGTCTGACAATTTAGTCTAGTTTTAGTCTGACAATTTAGTCTAGTTTTAGTCTAGTTTTAGTTTTAGTCTAGTTTTATTCTAGTTTTAGTCTAGTTTTAGTCTGACAAATTATTTTAGCCGTTTACTTTTTTGTCAGCAGATCTTATCTAAAAATATTTCACATAGCATTTTCTCATCTTTTGATAAAAATGACAATTTTAAGGAATACATCCAGAAAGGGAACATGAATTGACATGAATTTGCACATTTATTTGGAATCATCAATTCAGACACATTGATGCTTGCATTAAAATAAATAAAATACATCCGAGATGAAAATATAACAGAAAATAAAGTGCCTGTTCTGTGTGCTGCCTAATAGACTTAACCACTTAAACCCCAGCATCCATATTCTGAGGGGTAAATGTAAGCTAAAATGCTGGTATTGTAGGCTATTTATGTCAAAGAGACCAACTAAGAACAGAGCCACCATGTTTACTAGAGTTTAAGTGGTTAATGAAATAAGCTAGTTCACATAGAATCCTAAAAGAAAATGCATCTGAGGTCAGTGTTAAGAAAATAAAAAACTCCCATGGATATAACAAAATACTGTAAGAACATCAGCCTTTTGGCAACTTTCTTTCTTCTTCGAAAGATGAAAACGGCACTTACGGCAGGACCCATGTTCAATTCTTACAAGCCAAACATTTAAATGAATTAGTATCTAACTTATTGGAGCCAGAGCTCTACTTCAGAGCTCAACACTCACTCACAAAAGTGCATATAGCAAACTAGTTCACATGGCATAGGCCTATAGTATTAAAGATGAAACAAGGCAGAGCTTGCTAGAACTAAACCAATGGAAAAAAGTATTTTTTAAACTTGCAAATAAACTGAACCATGGTGGATTTTGAATCACATGTGTATACATGTTAACACTTAAGCTGCAAAAAATGAACACAATCTCAGTCAAATACTGTACGAACTGCAGCATGTTTTCAAAGATCTGAACTCTGCAGACCCCTTTTTCCCCTGTGCAGATGAAAACGGCTGGACCTTTGTTCAATTAGTCAGCCAGAGCTCTACTTCATCAGAGCTCAACACTCACCCACTCTCACTCACCGTCATGTTGGTAAAATAAAAATAAATCCCTTGCATAGATATAACAAAAGTGCTGTCTCTAGCAAACTAGTTCACAGGGCAGGTGAAACAAGGCAGAGCTTGCTAAGAAAATGATCTATTGTTTTGTAAATGAAAACAAATTTGCAAATTAACTTAACAAATGATTTTATTTTTGTCCAGAATGATGAAAACAGCAGGACCTATGTTCAATAATACAAGTCAAACATTCAAATTAATTCAAGTGCCTAAATTATTGGAGCCAGAGAGCTCAACACTCACTCACTGTGTCTCACTCACAAAAAAGTGCATATAGCAAACTAGTTCACATGGCATGTAGTTATTAAAGATGAAAATAGGCAGAGCTTGCTAGAACTAAGACAATGGATGGGAAAAAAGTGTATTTTTTTAATCTTTCAAATGAAAACTGAACCAGGGTGGATTTTGAATCACATTTGTACATGTTTTAAACACTTAAGCTGCAAAAATGTAACACAATCTCAGTCAAATACTGTACGAACTGCAGACCCCTGCAGACCCCTTTTTCCCCCCTGTGCAGATGAAAACGGTTGGACCTACAGTAAATTCAATTAGTCGAGTCAAACATTCAAATACATTCAAGTATCTAACTTGAGTTGGAGCCAGTCAGCCAGAGCTCTACTTCATCAGAGCTCAACACTCACCCACTGTTTGTCTGTCTCATTCTCTGTCAGTCAGTGTCGGCCTGTCTCATTCTCTGTCGGTCTGTCTCATTCTCTGTCTGTCGGTCTGTCTCATTCTCTGTCTGTCGGTCTGTCTCATTCTCTCCGTCTGTCTCATTCTCTGTCTGTCTGTCTCTCCACTCGAAGTTGCTCTGACATGTAGAAGTTCACATTTGTACACAGTACTGCTCTACCTTTTAAACAGTTAACTGCAGCATACAAAATACAGTTGAATCAATCAGTCTAAAGTCTAAACAATACCTCAAATCAATGTTTTGTATTGTTAAAGGAACCTGAAGGTAAAGCAATAGTCTGTGGTAGCCATCAGTCCCATGACAGTATTTTTAGACCTTGTTTAGCTTGAGAAAGGCACTTTCCAATGTGGTTCTTGCCCTGTTGCGGCGGCCAGTTGAGAGTTCACCGGTTACACTGAAGATGCGCTCTGCAAAGGCTTGTGACGCTGGTATTGCCAGAAGATCCAAGGCGAAAGGTTTCAGACGCACAAATAAAGTGTCACTCTGAGAAACCCAAAACTCTATCCCAGATACGCCAGCAGCTTGGGACAGGGCATCTTTGTATTTCTGAATCTCCTGCCTGATAGTGGCCTGGGGGGGCCTGGGCCTTGCTGGATGACTAGGATTAAAACATCGAAATCCAAATTGTATTTGGTGTGGGCCAGTAAAGACCCTTGTATAGCTGGCCTGCTGTTGCCCTTTCCGGGTGGTAGGTTGGTGGTTGTAGCCGGTGGATCTGGAATAAATACAATCAGTCAGTCAGGTCAGATACACACTACACAGTACACATTGCACAGGATAAAATAGGAAACTATAGGATATAGGCTAAGTAAAGCATTTATTAGTATTTTACTTAATTAAAACAGTATCTGTAAAAACAAAATGCCAATGCCATTCCAATCCAAAATCATACTAAAAAGATAGCATATGTAAACTATCCTACTTTAAGCAGAAATATAATTGCAGAGTCTGACTCTGCAGACACTTTTAGTTGTGTTTTTGCAGAAAAGATGCATTGCAAACATGTTGTTTGCATCCATGTATAGGCTATAGCTTCCCATGTGTTTTGTGCACACTGACTGGGTTGTTTGCAAGTTACTATAATAGTTTGCTTGCTGTAGTGCTATTAGCTCATACTTATATATGCTTTAAATAGGCTAAACTTGCAATCAAACTGAAACCATAGTTGCCCCACCAGTATAATGCATCTACTTCAATTCATTCAACTTCACAAGTTCACAGCACACGCATTTCTCTAAAGTTCTCAACAAGTGGCTACGGTCGCTACATGCTAAGAAGCTAACGTAAGTTAGGGTAGAAGAGTTGCGACATTGAGGGGGCAGAAAACAGCCCGGTCACGTGGTTCATGTACTCAAGCGAGCCCATAGACTCCAATGCATTCCGTAAACTTCCGGTTGTCCCTATTTGAACAAAATGGACTGAAGCCCCTTCAGTTTGCGTAACTCTGTCTTACTTATGGTTTTGAGTTAGGGTAGGTTTTATTGTAGACTAGTAACATTAAGCCGACAGTACTCTCAACAACAAAACCTTGATTTAATGTTACACTTGTAAACAACCAGCAGCATACTTTTTGTTAACTTACCTTGAGTTCTTTGTGGTAAATGCTGATGTGTCTCTTCAGGTTTGTTGTGTTTTTTCCTTTTATCTTGTGGCCACATTGCTCTCCTTCGGTTAAAATCAAGCATTCTGTTTTATTCTCCACATCGATGTAGCGAAAATGTTTCCATATATCTTCTCTTCTCTTTCTCCCGGTCCCCGTGCAAAGCATTTTACTATTTTATTTTAAAAGTATCGACAATAAAGCATGAGGAATCCTCCTCCTCCTCCTTGGTGTAGTGTGCGGTGCCCGCTGCAAAATCAAAAGGAGGCGTGTCGTGACAAGGGTGTGTTCGAATAGAGGCACACTGACCACAATGCTAATACAAAGTGATAGGCGACTGTGCTCCCGGACAGTCCCGGCGGTATTTCCGAACGCACAACGTGCGCTTCATAGCAAAGAGACAGGAGGAAGTGATCAAGACGATCATAAATAATATATTTCGTATCGTCTTTGTTCGTGAACAAAAATGACCATAGATTTTAGCAGAGTCTTTATTTTGTGAACTACATTTTCGTCTAGTCTTTATTAGTCAACGAAATTGCATAATAATTTAGTCCCAGTTATTGTTTATACACGTGTTTTTTGTCTAGTCTAGTCTAGTTTTCGTCTGGTGAAAAACGTTGACGAACACATTTCGTTTTCGTTTTCGTTGACGAAAACAACACTGCTAGAGGGTGCTGGTTCCCTAACACTGGGCGGACACTAGAGGGTGCTGGTTCCCTAACACTGGGTGGACACTAGAGGGTGCTGGTTCCTGAACACTGGGTGGACACTAGAGGGTGCTGGTTCCCTAACACTGGGTGGACACTAGAGGGCGCTGGTTCCCTAACACTGGGTGGACACTAGAGGGCGCTGGTTCCCTAACACTGGGCGGACACTAGAGGGTGCTGGTTCCTGAACACTGGGTGGACACTAGAGGGCGCTGGTTCCTGAACACTGGGTGGACACTAGAGGGTGCTGGTTCCCGAACACTGGGTGGACACTAGAGGGCGCTGGTTCCTGAACACTGGGTGGACACTAGAGGGTGCTGGTTCCTGAACACTGGGTGGACACTAGAGGGCGCTGGTTCCTGAACACTGGGTGGACACTAGAGGGCGCTGGTTCCCGAACACTGGGTGGACACTAGAGGGTGCTGGTTCCCGAACACTGGGTGGACACTATAGAGCGGTCGCAGTCCGGCCCCCTCGAGAGACCCGGAAAATAATTCCCTGTTCATTTTCCTCATAGACTTTTCAGAAAGTATTTATTTAAAGACGTTTACGCCGCGGACAAAGCCAACTCTTGTCGTGACAAATCATGACAATAAACAATGTTTTGGGCTGAACAAATAAGTAGAAAGAAGAAAAAAAATTGCAGGTCACAACACTTTTTTTGTTGTTAGCCCGCGGACCCCCATTTGAAAAGATATACCAGGGACCCCCATAAGAGAAGACTTGTACGGCTCTAGCAGTGATTCTCAACCCGTTTAATTTCAAGGACCCCCAGTTTGACATGCATTAGTCTACGGACACCCCCATTTAATGTCATTTCTATCTCTGAAACTGCATTTTATATTGTAAAATCAATGTTGATTTAACTCTGAACAGACCTATAAGGGTCCACTTGGTTCCTAACTATCATGTAGTGGAGTCTCCGGACCCCACTTTGAGAACCACTGCTCCCCTTATCTCTAAACAACTTATTTTACTTTTTTGAGCGGTGCTAGCGCCGCACCTATACGCAGCTGTGTGTGTGTGTGTGTGTGTGTGTGTGTGTGTGTGTGTGTGTGTGTGTGTGTGTGTGTGTGTGTGTGTGTGTGTGTGTGTGTGTGTGTGTGTGTGTGTGTGTGTGTGTGTGTGTGTGTGTGTGTGTGTGTGTGGTGTGTGTGTGTGTGTGTGTGTGTGTGGTGTGGTGTGTGTGTGAAATAGAAACATAGGATTTTTCAAGAAAACTGTCAGGATTTAGAAGACGTTCGTAGAATCGTCCTCAGGTCTAAACGGGTCTAACTGTTTCCTCCTCCAGGTGGCGCCGCAGCAGCAGGTGGTCATGGACATGTCGTTCCTCTCCGGCATCGCCGGGGAGACGTTAACGGACAAACTGTACACGGTCTGGATTCGCCTGCAGAGTCACGTGAACATCGTGTTCGACAGCGACATGGACAAGCTGATGACGGAGAAATACCCCGGAATCAGACAGGTACGCAGTGAAATACCCCCCAGCATCAGACTGGTACGCAGTGAAATACCCCCCAGCATCAGGACAGGTACACAGTGAAATACCCCCCAGCATCAGACTGGTACACAGTGAAATACCCCCCAGCATCAGACTGGTACGCAGTGAAATACCCCCCAGCATCAGGACAGGTACACAGTGAAATACCCCCCAGCATCAGACTGGTACACAGTGAAATACCCCCCAGCATCAGACTGGTACGCAGTGAAATACCCCCCAGCATCAGACTGGTACACAGTGAAATACCCCCCAGAATCAGACTGGTACGCAGTGAAATACCCCCCAGCATCAGACAGGTACAGTGAAATACCCCCCAGCATCAGACTGGTACAGTGAAATACCCCCCAGCATCAGACTGGTACAGTGAAATACCCCCCAGCATCAGACTGGTACAGTGAAATACCCCCAGCATCAGACTGGTACACAGTGAAATACCCCCCAGCATCAGACTGGTACACAGTGAAATACCCCCCAGCATCAGACTGGTACACAGTGAAATACCCCCCTGCATCAGACTGGTACAGTGAAATACCCCCCAGCATCAGACTGGTACACAGTGAAATACCCCCCAGCATCAGACTGGTACGCAGTGAAATAACCCCCAGCATCAGACTGGTACACAGTGAAATACCCCCCAGCATCAGACTGGTACGCAGTGAAATACCCCCCAGCATCAGACTGGTACGCAGTGAAATACCCCCCAGCATCAGGACAGGTACACAGTGAAATACCCCCCAGCATCAGACTGGTACACAGTGAAATACCCCCAAGCATCAGACTGGTACGCAGTGAAATACCCCCCAGCATCAGACTGGTACACAGTGAAATACCCCCCAGCATCAGACTGGTACGCAGTGAAATACCCCCCAGCATCAGACTGGTACACAGTGAAATACCCCCCAGCATCAGACTGGTAAACAGTGAAATACCCCCAGCATCAGACTGGTACACAGTGAAATACCCCCCAGCATCAGACTGGTACACAGTGAAATACCCCCAGCATCAGACTGGTACACAGTGAAATACCCCCCAGCATCAGACTGGTACACAGTGAAATACCCCCCAGCATCAGACTGGTACACAGTGAAATACCCCCAGCATCAGACTGGTACACAGTGAAATACCCCCCAGCATCAGACAGGTACACAGTGAAATACCCCCCAGCATCAGACTGGTACACAGTGAAATACCCCCCAGCATCAGACTGGTACACAGTGAAATACCCCAGCATCAGACTGGTACACAGTGAAATACCCCAGCATCAGACTGGTACAGAGTGAAATACCCCCCAGCATCAGACTGGTACACAGTGAAATACCCCCAGCATCAGACTGGTACACAGTGAAATACCCCCCAGCATCAGACAGGTACACAGTGAAATACCCCCCAGCATCAGACTGGTACACAGTGAAATACCCCCCAGCATCAGACTGGTACACAGTGAAATACCCCCCAGCATCAGACAGGTACACAGTGAAATACCCCCCAGCATCAGACAGGTACACAGTGAAATACCCCCCAGCATCAGACTGGTACACAGTGAAATACCCCCAGCAGACCAGAAAACCTACCAATTCCATTTCTCCTCTCTATTTCCTGTTCCAAGTGTGTCTTATGTAACCATTTCCAGCAAAGGGATAATAATTTTTTTGGTCAGATCTTGTTGAGCTGGTCATTTAGGAGGTAGCTCTCAAGTCAAAAATCACACCCGTGTGAAGTAAGTGGTGCAACTCCGTGTGGGGGGGGGGGAGTTCCAGACCCACAGGAACGCACCCAGGGTGCCGGCCCGATTCCGGCGAGCCGCCCCGTGTCCAAAACGGTTGAGAAATGACAGAGTTACCGTGTGGGGGTCCCTCTACTGTACCCTCTACTGTACTTTACTGTACTGTCACTGTACTGTACGGGCACACCCAAAATCACCATATATACAGTTAATATGTGTGTGTTTGTGTGTGTGTTAGGTTGCGCACAGGTGGTGAAAAACAACCATGCTGTTTTCGTGCTCAGACGCACCCAGCCACCCAGCCAGACACATAGTCACTTAAGGAAGTGGTTGCACCACTTAAAAAAGTGTGGTCAGCCCTGGTCAAGACGGTGTTAGCGTTGTCCCTGCGGTGCGATGTGGCTTGTTGCACGTTGACCCACGTTGACCCTAGTGATTCACTGCATGGAATTCAATGGCCCCAAACCACACCAAAGGGTCGAGGCGGTTTTAGCGTTAACTCCTTGCGTTGAGGACGGAGACCACTGTACAATGCAAAACAATCGTTTTAATGACTTCAAACTAAAGAAACAATTGGCTTACAATCTTAACGAGCTACTCGGCACGTCAGCAGTAGCTGAGATTTTAATATATATATGTTTGAAAGCAATAAGGTACACCCGCACACTGTGTATCTGCTCGGCACAAGAGTATCGTCTTATTTAATGAAGCAACGTTTCGGTCACTAGGGACCGAAACGTCAGGCATGCCTGAGGAAGGTCCCTAGTGACCGAAACGTCAGGCATGCCTGAGGAAGGTCCCTAGTGACCGAAACATCAGGCATGCCTGAGGAAGGTCCCTAGTGACCGAAACGTTGCTTCATTAAATAAGACAATACTCTTGTGCCGAACAGATACACAGTGTGCGGGCGTACCTTATTGCTTTCATTGATGTCCACTGGCCTACGCACCTGTGCATACGCCTGATTGCTAGGTGTGCGATAGTTTTCTCCTACAGAATATATATATGTTTGAAAAACGTATATCACAGCAACGATATCATATTTTGCGTCACATTATTGATATAGTTTGTTCATTGTGGTGTAATAAGAAAGCTCATGCACAGCTGAGATGGTCAATACAGAGAGCGTCGCAGTCCCGCCCCCTTTCATGACGACGAGCGGGAGACCCCGGGAGAGAATTTCCCATTCATTTTCCCCATAGACGTTTCAAAAATAATTTATTTAAAGACCTGTAAGTCTCGGACAAAGCGAACTGGGATATTGCAAAAACAATGTGTTGCACCCTCTGCCCTTTTTTCTTCTTTCTAATTATCTGCTTTGGATTAAAGCGCTATATAAATGCACCAATTATAGCAGGTATTTATTTAAGAACAAATGACTGTTGTGTTTGTGATCCCTGGCAGATCCTGGAGAAGAAGGACGGACTGTTCCGGAAGCACATGATGGGTAAAAGGGTGGACTACGCCGCGCGATCCGTCATCTGTCCCGACATGTACATAGGAACCAACGAGATCGGGATACCTATGGTATGTTTGATGCGTCATCTGTCCTAGTTTCATAGAATAATTGAATATTTGACAATTCGATTATCAAAGCTGCTATTTGACCGTGTACATCAAAGTTAGATGTAAACCATAAAACCGATATTACCGTTTTCGTGTCGAGGCGCACCCCCCAGAGGGCGTTCGCGCACCACAGATTGGGAACCCCCGGTGTAGAGCAAGGATTCCCATTTAAATGTATGGAAAGAAAATGGGATTTTTAATCGAGTCGTGACTCGATTAACAATTGGGAAACGGTGGTGTAAAGAAAGTTACCAATACATTTAAAACGTTGCAGCATGATCCGGTGTGTAGGCTTCCCCCAGGAGCAAAGATTTGAGTTAAAAACGTTGGCTCTGAAATAATATATATTCAAACATTTGTAACACATTTTCACGATTAAAAAAAATAGCAGATCTACAAGCTCGTAGCGCGGCACTCGGTGCCGCACTATGAGCTTGTAGATCTGCAATTTTTCAATAGCTAAAGTATAAGAGAAAGTCCTTCTGCACACCTACAATGGACAGGTGCATTATAACTGGAACTGAGAAGTAGAGAAAAAAGAAACCTGCACACTGTCTTCACTTCAATTTATTGAGCAACGTGGATGCCTGATGAAGGTCTGACGACCGAAACGTTGCTCAATAAATAGCTAAAGTATAACATAATGCTTAAAACACCAAAAGGGGTTCCCGTCCTGAATGGGTTATTGCGTGTTAGGTGTTTGCCACCAAGCTGATGTACCCCCAGCCTGGTGACCTTATTGCGTGCTTCCTCTGTTAGGTGTTTGCCAGACGTTACCCCCAGCCGGGTGACCTTATTGCGTGCTTCCTCTGTTAGGTGTTTGCCAGACGTTACCCCCAGCTGGGTGACCTTATTGCGCGCTTCCTCTGTTAGGTGTTTGCCAGACGTTACCCCCAGCCTGGTGACCTTATTGCGTGCTTCCTCTGTTAGGTGTTTGCCAGACGTTACCCCCAGCCTGGTGACCTTATTGCGTGCTTCCTCTGTTAGGTGTTTGCCAGACGTTACCCCCAGCCGGGTGACCTTATTGCGTGTTTCCTCTGTTAGGTGTTTGCCAGACCTTACCCCCAGCCGGGTGACCTTATTGCGTGTTTCCTCTTTTAGGTGTTTGCCAGACGTTACCCCCAGCCGGGTGACCTTATTGCGTGTTTCCTCTTTTAGGTGTTTGCCAGACGTTACCCCCAGCCGGGTGACCTTATTGCGCGCTTCCTCTGTTAGGTGTTTGCCAGACATTACCCCCAGCCGGGTGACCTTATTGCGTGCTTCCTCTGTTAGGTGTTTGCCAGACCTTACCCCCAGCCAGGTGACCTTATTGCGCGCTTCCTCTGTTAGGTGTTTGCCAGACCTTACCCCCAGCCAGGTGACCTTATTGCGCGCTTCCTCTGTTAGGTGTTTGCCAGACCTTACCCCCAGCCGGGTGACCTTATTGCGTGCTTCCTCTGTTAGGTGTTTGCCAGACGTTACCCCCAGCCGGGTGACCTTATTGCGTGCTTCCTCTGTTAGGTGTTTGCCAGACGTTACCCCCAGCCGGGTGACCTTATTGCGCGCTTCCTCTGTTAGGTGTTTGCCAGACGTTACCCCCAGCCGGGTGACCTTATTGCGTGCTTCGTCTGTTAGGTGTTTGCCACCAAGCTGACGTACCCCCAGCCGGTGACGCCCTGGAACGTGAAGGAGCTGCGCCAGGCGGTCCTCAACGGGCCCAACGTGCACCCCGGCGCCTCCATGGTGATCAACGAGGATGGCAGGAAGACCATCCTGTCGGCCGGCAACGCCACGCAGCGGGAGGCGGTGGCCAAGCAGCTGCTGACGCCGTGCCCCGGTCCGCACCGCATGCCCATGAAGATAGTAAGTGCTATCCTATCTAGTAGTGATGGTAAGCAAGTAGGAGGTATTCCACTCGCAGGGGTTCCCAAGCTTTTCAGGTCGAGACCCAAAAGAGAGATGAGGGGCTTTATCTTGCGCCACCCCTTAACCCTTGTTCCTAAACTTATTTGCCATTTTTTACTATTTCAAAAAACCTTTTCAAATACCGGTAGTTCAAATAGCCGATCTACAAGCTCACAACGTCTCGATGTAGATCAGCTAGTTGAACTATTTTAAAATGTTATTCAAGATAGTAAAACATGGCCGAGCCCTAGATGTTTGCCCCGGGA
The DNA here is from genome assembly GCF_951216825.1 of Electrona antarctica. NCBI lineage: Eukaryota > Metazoa > Chordata > Actinopteri > Myctophiformes > Myctophidae > Electrona > Electrona antarctica. The sequence continues at coordinate 14,152,471 of NC_136806.1, forward strand.
CCCAAACTAGTGAACATAGCAGATTACTACTTTGGAATTTCTTTGATTTATCTTCATGAAATTACTGGAAAAAATTTGTTTTGAATTCATGAAAATCTTAGCTTTTTTTTGGGAATGTTTTTTTGAAAATGTTTTGATAATAAATAATAATTAAAAACAAAATGTAGGAAACAAAAAAAAGTAAGGAACCCATAAAAATGAGTCCGCGACCCACAAATGGTTCCCGACGCATTGTTTGGGAACCAGTGTTCTACGGTGAAATCTCTCCAAAATAGCAGATGTATACAATGCACGTTACGAGTTTGTAGATCATCTTTTTTTTATTTATTGTTTTAAACTAAAATGTCGTGCTGTCGTGTGTGTGTCGTGTGTGTGTGTGTGTGTGTGTGCGTGTGCGTGTGCGTGTGCGCGTGCGTCCAGGTGAATCGTCACATAAAGAATGGAGATGTGTTGCTGCTCAACAGACAGCCCACCCTCCATAGACCCTCCATCCAGGCCCACTTGGCTCGCATCCTGCCGGGAGAAAAGGTAACGGCTGTACCCTTTTTAAAGTCCAGCCCCAATTAATTTAATTTGACACCTTTTTATTGTGAAACTCCTAGTGCAACCAGAGGCTGCTTGTGTGTCTCCGGGGACTGTCCAGCCGTCCCCTCTGGCTATGGGATGTAAAATGACCGAGTGAATCCTCAAATAAGTTTAACTGATAACATGTCCTTTTAAGGCACGAGTGGAAGCTGTGTAGAAACTGTATGTTAAGACTGGGGACTTTCAGAACATGATATGAGTCGGGGGGGACTGGATGGACCAATGGGGTGACAGGGGCGTATCATAGCAACGGCACGTCCGTCGTACCAGCATTGCATCAGATGGCAGTATATATGCCTAAGCGCGGAGGAGAGACTCTTCTATTTGCGCGAGCTAGAGAACTCAACTACAGACTTTCTGTTAATCATTTGCGCTGCAAACATCTCTGTTATCTCTTTTGAGACGTTTTTTTTTAGTAGATCTTTTCGCCTCCCATGCTTTTTACCTGAGACTGAAAGTTTACATCTCCTCTGCCGTTTCTTTGAATTACCTTTTGGTGAGTAATGGAGTATAACTAGCCATTTTGTGTTTGCTGAGTAGAAATACTCTCAACCCCTGACCAGGGGAGGTGGATCGGTGACACACACTATCGACAAGGAACGTCTTTAGTGCATCGCTTGATTGAGAATAAAGGGAAGAACTGATTGTGACTGAAACTGACGCAAGCTGCCTCGCAGGCTCTGGTGAAGAGTTCAGTAGTCACGAGGAGATATATCAGTAACCCTATAAATCAAGCCCGTGCACCACTTGATTGAGAATAAAGGGAATAACTGATTGTGACCGAAACTGACGCAAGATGCCTCGACGCAGGCTCTGGTGAAGAGTTCAGTGGTCACGAGATATATCGGTAACCCTATAGATCAAGCCTGTGTCCTCGGGATCACCTGAGAGATATATCGGTAACCCTATAGATCAAGCCTGTGTCCTCGGGATCACCTGAGAGATATATCGGTAACCCTATAGATCAAGCCTGTGTCCTCGGGATCACCTGAGAGATATATCGGTAACCCTATAGATCAAGCCTGTGTCCTCGGGATCACCTGAGAGATATATCGGTAACCCTATAGATCAAGCCTGTGTCCTCGGGATCACCTGAGAGATATATCGGTAACCCTATAGATCAAGCCTGTGTCCTCGGGATCACCTGAGAGATATATCGGTAACCCTATAGATCAAGCCTGTGTCCTCGGGATCACCTGAGAGTGAGCACCTGAAAGATAAGGTGGTTCATACTGTATGTGTGTGCCTGCATTGCTATGCTGAGACCTCTGATAGAGTTTATGACATTACTGTATTGGTTTATCTCTGTAAAGGTGGTGATCTATAAACTAAACTGAACTGTTAATCTAATGCACACATAAATTAGTTCACAAAGACAGGTTGGTCAAAAATAATAATTTACTTTATTATTTATTATCTAGGCCATGACACAGAGCATTGGTGTGTGTACACAGAGGTATTCATATTCAGATAAATAAGTCAAAACCCTCAACCGTAGCGTCCGTTCCGATTGGGGTCTGGGAGAGCGCACGGCTGCCCTTAAAGGAGCATTCAGTGATTTTGGGTGATTTGGAAAACCCCCCGGTCTGCCCCGGTAACAAGATGTGCACATGCACACACTACAGTGGGGGGGACACGCGACAGGCCAACAGCACACATACCAAGGTCCGCCTCCGCTCGATCGTGATTGGCGGAAGGCCCCCCTATATCCTGATTGGATGAAGGCTGGGCCACCTAGCCAAAAACGAAACCTAAGGTTTTTTGGGTTAACTGGGGACAGGGTCACTCCTTATATGGTCAGCACACTCTATAGTAGGGAGGATAATCACAACAAAACAAAAAAAGAAGTGATATTTGAATTAAGTGAAATCACTGAATATACCTTTAAGGCATAGATGAGCTGTGGGCTCGCAACAGATGCATCAGAGGCATATTTAGAAGCATCCCTATTTAACCCTAATGGCCTCTGATATTTCCTAAAAGTAAAGGCTCAGGCAATCCAGTCTGGCAGTGTGCCGCGGGTTCGACTCCCGAGCCCGACAACCTTCACTGCATGTCAACCGTCCCCATCTCTCTCCCCATTTCCTGTCAGCCTACTGTCTATCCCTCCATAAAAAATATAAAATAAAGGCGAAAGCCCCAACAAAAATAAATCTATGGTTTCTTCAACTGTTTGGTTGTATGTAGAAGAGCAAGAAAATAGCTTTAGAACCAGTGTTGTTTTTGGCAGCACATTTAGATTTTAGTTTTAGTCATAGTCTCTTGAATAGTTTTTATTTAGTTTTAGTCACATTTTAGTCACCTGGAATGTTTTGGTGTTAGTCTAGTTTTAGTCGACTAAATATCTTGATATTTTAGTGTAAAATGTGTTTTGGCAGGCCTTGATGCCATCGAAAGGCCTAATTTTACACTTGCTTTAAATAGCAGATCTACAAGCTCAAAACCGCTGCGATGCGTTGTGAGCTTGTAGATCTGCTATTTTCAGCACGCAACAAAGAGTAAAATGACTTATACTGGATCTCTCGTCTCGTCCACTAGTCCCTCCCTAACATTTTAGTCTAGTTTTTATTTGTTGACGAAATTGTTGGTATATATAGTTTTTTTGTCATCGTAGCTTAGTTTTCATTTAATTTCCATTTAGTTTTCGTCAGTGAACAAAGGTTAGTCGACGAACATTTTTCCTCTTTAGTTTTAGTCGATGAAATCGGGTATCCGACATACTATTGATCCGAAACCTCAATCCCTAACCTAACCATAACCGCAAGCAAGGGAGCAGCGCATGTCGGTCCATCGCATTTTCGCACCGCGTCGCATGTCCCCGCGCTTCGGACCTTTGGTGTGTCGGATCTGCGTGTGCACCCCACGAAATCAACACTGTTTAGAACGATAATATCTAAACATAATAATTCCAATAAAAATGTTTTGAGTTCCATGCATGCTTCATGTGACTGGCCCACCCATGTGACTGGCCCACCAGGTGCTGAGGCTCCACTACGCCAACTGCAAGGCCTACAACGCTGACTTTGACGGAGACGAGATGAACGCTCACTTCCCCCAGAGTGAGCTGAGCCGCGCCGAGGCCTACCAGCTGGTCAGCACGGACCGCCAGTACCTGGTCCCCAAGGTATGACACACACACACACACACACACACACACACACAGGCTTACCACCTGGTCGGTTATTAACTGTATGCAGCCGTTTTAACTGATTGCTGTTAACATATTGTCTTTCTTTGTTCTTGTGTTTATGTGTGTAATCTTTGTTCTTGTTTTATTTATATGTGTAATCTTTGTTCTTGTGTTATTTATGTGTGTAATCTTTGTTCTTGTGTTTGTTCTTGTGTTATTTATGTGTGTAATCTTTGTTCTTGTGTTATTTATGTGTGTAATCTTGGTTCTTGTGTTATTTATATGTGTAATCTTTGTTCTTGTTTTATTTATATGTGTAATCTTTGTTCTTTTTGTTTTATTTATATGTGTAATCTTTGTTCTTGTGTTATTTATGTGTGATCTCGGCATCATTGTAAATGAACCTCCAATGATCTCTCAGATAATTTTACATTTACGTTTTTGCTTATAATAATAATGTTTATTGTCCCGAAGGATGAACGAAACGCACATCCACTCACTAAAAATACCAGGTGTCTAGACTGGCAGTGGTCAGAATCCCCCCCCCCCCCCCCCCCCCAAAAAAAAACCCCAATAAAGTCTGCACACCGGGTCATGCACCCAAACGTTTAAAAATGTATTTGGTTGTGATGTGTGTGTGGTGGATATATAGGACGGTAAGCCGCTCGCTGGGCTGATCCAGGACCACATGGTGTCCGGCACCAGGATGACCATCCGGGGCTGTTTCTTCACCAAGGACCAGTACACGGAGCTGGTCTACCGGGGCCTGACCGACAGGCCCGGACGCATCAAGCTGCTGCCGCCCGCCATACTCAAACCACAGTGCCTCTGGTCTGGCAAACAGGTACTTCACACATTCACCGCCACACATATTCAAACGAACTTGTGGAGATAGGGCCTTCGCAGTGGCCGCCCCTTCTCTGTGGAACTCTCTCTCCCAACACACATCAGAGCTGCTCCCAAATGTTCAAAAGCGCACTCAAAACCCACCTTTTCAGACTGGCTTTCCCTACATAACCCCCCCAGCCACTTTTACGTCTTTTAAGTCCAAAATGTGAGCTCCGTGTCTGTCCCCCCCGCTGGTCTCAGGTGGTGTCCACTCTGCTGCTCAACGTGATCCCTCCGGACGCCTTGCCTCTCCACCTGACCGGGAGGTCAAAGATCCCTGGCAAGAACTGGATCCAGGTGCCACCCAGGCTGCCACCCGGGTACCACGCTGACACCATGTGCGACTCCCAGGTAAGATCCAGGTGCCACCCAGGCTGCTACCCGGGTACCACCCTGACACCATGTGCGACTCCCAGGTAAGATCCAGGTGCCACCCAGGCTGCTACCCGGGTACCACCCTGACACCATGTGTGACTCCCAGGTAAGATCCAGGTGCCACCCGGGTACCACCCTGACACCATGTGCGACTCCCAGGTAAGATCCAGGTGCCACCCAGGCTGCCACGCGGGTACTACCCTGACACCAGGTGCCACCCAGGCTGCCACCCGGGTACCACCCTGACATAGGGATGAAGCTCATACAGTTTTATTGATAACAAGCACCTTATCGATCGGGCTTATCGAGAAAAACAGAACAAGTATCTGTTACTACGGCCTTAGTACTTTTCTAACAAACGGAAGGCAATATAACTTTTTACTTTAGAAAAATAATATTTGGAGCCGGCCAGCAAATCTACATCTGTCCTCACTGACACCAGATTAATAGTTTAACTTGTGCTTCTCAACTGTGCCGTATTAAGAAGCTCTGTTGTTTCACAGGCTAGTTGTTTCAGGCCTGAAAACATCAATTAAAAATAAATCCATATATGGGCATAACAGGGATTGTTATAACCTCGCCCTAAACTTACTGGTATATACACATGTCAACGGGTTGCGTATTGTGACATCAGAACAGATCTGTGATCAGTCTATATAAGTGTTCGCACAGTGTTTGACATCTCCCCACTCTGTGACAGCAAAAGCAATGTTTGTTTTGTTGTGTTTTTCCAGTTTAGCTACACGTACATCTGCGGTTAAATCCCATGTTCCAAGCGTTTAACAAATTTACTTTTGATTATTGAAACGAAATAATGTTTTCCGGGCTGCGCGATTTGAAGATACAGAATGGCGAGGACCTTAAAAAGATCCTCTCCAAGGCACAGAGTGCCACAGAGTGTCTCAAAGCCGTCGATCAGTTTCAGACAAAGAACGGCATCCCCATGCCGACCCTCCAGGCCGCTCTGCCATTCCTGGACCTCCACAACACCCCGCGGTTGGAGTTCCACCAGCTGGCCTTCGACGAGCTGCGGGACATGCTGACGGAGAGGATCGCCGCCATCGCGGCGGAGGGCAGGGACGAGGACAGATACGTGAAGCTCGAGCTGCTGCTGGAGAAGAGCTTCCCGCTGGTCAAGATGCCCGCCATGCAGCCGGTGATCCTGCAGGTGCTGAAGTATCTGCCTGAGGTGCCGGAGAACATCCTGGCGACGGTGCTGGCCGACAAGGAGCTGTACAGGGTCTGCGGCGTGGAGGTGAAGCGTCAGATCTGGCAGGGCAGCCAGGGTCTGTTCGCGGAGGAGGTGAAGCCGCTGCTCAAGCAGTACATCGCGGAGAAGGAGGCGGCGCTCTTCAGCAGCAACCTCTCCCCCCTGCACAACTTCATGAGCCCCACGCCCAAGACGAGGCGCCAGGGCGACGTGGTCATGACGCTGACCCGGATGATAGGCAAGAACGTGATCTTGTACGACATGGTGCTGCAGTTCCTGCGCATGCTCTTCAGGCGCACGCGCAAGGTCCACTACTGCACGCTGAGGGCCGAGCTGCTCATGTCCCTCCACGACTGCGACGTCAGCGAGATCTGCAACGAGGAGCCCTGCCACAAATTCACCTGGTGCCTGGACGCCTGCATTCGCGAGAAGTTTGTGGACGCCAAGCGAGCCAGAGAGTTGCAGGGCTTCCTCGACGGAGTGAAGCAGGGACAGGAGCACGTTCTGGCCGATCTGTCCATGATTCTGTGCGACCCGTATGCTAGTCACACGCTGGTGCTGAGCACGGTGAAGAACCTCCAGGAACTCCTCAATCAGAACGCTCTGCCCAGGGACAGCCCGGAGCTGATACTGCTCCTCAGAATGCTGTCGTTGGGTCAGGGTGCTTGGGACATGATTGACAATCAGGTCTTCAGCGAGCCTCCCTTGGATTTAGAAGTGGTGACCCGTTTCCTGCCGGCGATGATGGCCGTGGTCGTGGACGACTACACGTTCATTGTGGATCAGAAGCTGCCCAGCCAGGAGAAGACAGCTTATCCCACCGCTCTGACGGGCGCCTTCACCAAGTTTTTGAAGGACGACAAGGTCGCCTGCGAGATTGGCCTCTACTATGTCAACAACACGGCCCGGATGATGAACAGGAGGGCCTTGCAGAGGTTCCTCCCGGCCTTGGCGGGTTCTCACAGCGACATGGCCTTCAGGGACATCTTCCTGCATCTGCTGACCGGAACCCTGGCGACCCTGCTCTTTGACGCCTTTGGCTCCGAGGAGTTCTGCTCGGCGGTCTTTGACGGCTTCCTCCTCACGGCGTTCCGGGCGAATGAGAACGTCCACAGACATGCGCTGCGCATGCTGCTCCACCTTCACAACAAGGTGCTGCCGTCCTCCATGGTGGCCCTGGTGAAGACCCTGGAGCCTCTGGAGAGCAGCGGCCAGCCGGTGAAGGAGCTGTACAGGCAGCTGACCGAGAAGCTGGAGGCCCACAAGAAGAGCCATTGTCAGCCGCAGGGCAAAGGCCCGTCGTCCCTGGACCTCCGGACCATGCACACTGTTCCGGGCCCCTGCTCCACCGCTACCGCCTTCACCCCCCAGCTCCTCTTTGACACGGGCGGAGGAGGGGCGCACTCTGTATCGTCACCCGCGGTGGACAAGAGATCCGACGACGGTCTTCCTGGTGACTGTACGGACATGAGACTGGCTTGTGAGAACTTGGAGAAGAAAGTTACTGAACATCCTACTTGACTTCGCCAATGGGTTGACACGGGTGTCACATTTTGCCTAGCAGCATCAACAAGATTGTTTTCCGAGTCTACAGGGGCATCAGCCTCCAAGAAGGGCCTGTGTGAAGGTTTCCCCCTTCTATGATGACTGTTAAGGTCCCTGCACGCTGGCTGAGCTTTCTCGTCGGTTTTCCAATAAACGCGTCCAGTGTGCAACCACCTTTAGAGAGGATTCCACATAATCTGAGCCAACGGTGTGAACGGAACACGCCATAAATAGGATACTCCATATAGGGAAGACAGAGTGACATCAGCAGTATGATGTGGCATCTTTCGAGAAGAGAATATAAAACCCATGGAACTCTGATGATTTATCCAGGCTGTTCCCACAAGCAACAGGACAGTGTTGAGCCAGATGTTCTCCAGGCTCTATGTCGGTACCAGCAGCAGGACATGCGGCGCTTCATCCACCTCTTCTCCAAGTTCTTCCCGTGCGTGCGAGCCGTGTGCGGAGCACCTCAGGGGCAGGCTGGAGGCGACGGCTGACCGGCCCGACGCCACCAGTCGCCATGCCCTTTCTCAGTGGTTCTGTCGCCTCCACAACGCCGTCAACGCCAGGCTCGGTAAGCCTGGGTTTGACTGCTCGCGCGTGGACGAGAGATGGAGGGACGGCTGGAAAGATGGCTCCTGTGACTGATAGATTTAATGCAGCCACCTTGTGGGCCGTTGCGATTTAGCAAGTGGCCCCACAGATAATTGGCAAACATTAAGATTTTGTCGATAACCATTTTTTGAGGGGCACTGTGCCTAGCTTTCCGGGTTTGTGTACGCAAACATTGGCTTGTGATTGATTGGCTGATCACCCCATAGCGATGTTTTTTGATTGGCTGAGCAAAGTACATTATTGAAGATAAAAGTGAGGCCGGGAAAGTGAGGACGCAAATTGTGATCGGCATGAATGAGATCATGTATGACGATAAGGGTGCCCGCCCCTCACTTCACACGGGTGTTATTTTTCTTTAAAACCTTGAAAAATGTGTTTTCCTTGTGATACTGACGAGTAGAACTTAACCCATTTTGGGCGGGAACCCCTTTTGGTGTTAGCATTATGTTATGCTTTAGCTATTGAAAAATAGCAGATCTACAAGCTCATAGAGCGCCACATTGTGGGATATGTTAGTAGACACCCTTACAAACACATTGTGGGATATGTTAGTAGACACCCTTACAAACACATTGTGGGATATGTTGGTAGACACCCTTACAAACACATTGTGGGATATGTTAGTAGACACCCTTACAAACACATTGTGGGATATGTTAGTAGACACCCTTACAAACACATTGTGGGATATGTTGGTAGACACCCTTACAAACACATTGTGGGATATGTTAGTAGACACCCTTACAAACACATTGTGGGATATGTTAGTAGACACCCTTACAAACACATTGTGGGATATGTTAGTAGACACCCTTACAAACACATTGTGGGATATGTTAGTAGACACCCTTACAAACACATTGTGGGATATGTTAGTAGACACCCTTACAATCACATTGGTGAAGAACATTCTTCGTAAGAAATGTATGCCTAGATTTAATAATATCCTCTGACTGTGACAGCACAATACCGATGTCATGGTATATAGCGGTCGTTTTCAAAGTGGAGGGGTCTGCTGGGGGTCCCCAGCCAACAATTAGTACTTTATATTAGCCAAAAAAAACAGAAAAAAGAATGACAAAAATTATGACTCTATGAAGGAAACAGGAGATAAGACTCCTGCCCCTATGGGCCTCATGACTCGACAAGGCTCGTGACTAAATAATGTCTTCTTTAAATCTTCTTGGAACACTCATTCTTCCCATTTACGTACGAAGATATTTATCTCGTAAGTCATAAACCAACAAAGTGGAAAAAGCAGCACTCCAATATTTGAGAACGCGTTTCGGCAAACTCTTTAGTCTACTCTGAAGAAGGCTGTTTGTCGGAACGCGTCGGGCGTTCTCAAAATTTTGGAGTGCTGCTTTTTCCACTTTGTTGGTTTATGACCGAGTGGCGCGCTACGAGCTTGTAGGTCTGCTATTTTTGAAAATTCGAAGAACGACTGACAGAAACAGCTTTTCCAGAAAACTGTCAGGATGTAGAAGACATTTTTAGAATCTGATCTCAGGTCAAAATGGGTTAACTCATTTAGGCCTGACGTAGAAATGTAATAAATGTCAATCATGACAGTTTTCTGAAATACCTATGTTTCTGTATCAGTGGTTCTCAATATTTCATGTCAAGGACCCCAGAAATCTAATTAATTGGCCACCGACCTCCATCTGGAAACCTACAGGAACCCCTTAGAAGCAAAGATTTGAGTTAAAAAACGTTCGTTCTGATTGATTGATTGATTGAAATATTTATTAACAGTTTGCAGAATTACAGTACATTTCAAGCACAAACTCAATACAAAGGCTGTTAACTGTGAGTGGACGACCCAATTAAGCATTACACTTGTTTCCAATAGGGTCCACCATGTTCAATTCATCAAAAACATTTAGAGACGTACAAATAGACACTTCTATATAGACAAAGAAGAGAAAGGAATTCATAATAATGGAGGTAAAAAGGGAAAAGAAACGTATACAGTGAGGGGAAAAAAAAGGGGTGGGCAAAGAATATATATTCAAAGATTTGTGCCGCATTTTCACGATTTAAAAGAAAAATAGCACAGAGTGCCGCGCTACGAGCTTGTAGATCTGCTATTTTTCAATAGCTAAAGTATAACGTGCTTAAAACACAAAGGGGTTCCTGTACAGAATGTGCCTTAACCCAGGGGTTCTCAACGTTTTTGGCCGGGGACCCCCGAAAATGCTTTGGCAACGTCTCGGGACCCCCGCCCCGCCCCCTCCCGACCCCCAATATAAATTGACTGCTACAATAACCTTAAACCATTTTGGGTGGGAACCCCTTTTGGTGTTTTAAGCATTGTTATAATTTAGCTATTTAAAAATAGCAGATCTACAAGCTCATAGCGCGCCACCGAGTGGCGTGCTATGAGCTTGTAGGTCTGCTATTTTTGAAAAATCGTGAAAAAAACTTTTTTTTTGAAAATAATTTGGGGACCCCCTAAAATAATTTGGCGACCCCCCGAGGGGTCGCGACCCACGGGTTGAGAACCCCTGCCTTAACCCAAGGGCAGTGTTTCCAGAGGAGGCGCACCACCTTGCTTTTCTTACCGATATTTATCTCGTCTTCTAAACGTGACGATATTTATCTCTCTGGGTCCTGTTTTCCTAGGGATGTGCCGATGAGACATTTTGGCCGATATCAATATCTGATATAATTAATTGCAGCTATTACCGATGTCAATATGATCTCATTCTGTATTGAAAAACTATAATTTGTTAATACATGTAACAGGGTGTCTGCACTGCATGCTTAGTCAAGTCAGATTTAACTTTAATACCTTTATATTTAATATTGTGAGCTTGTAGATCTGTTCAAGCTGTTAATTTGGGCTTGTTTATCTGTAAATGTTAATTAATCGGTCTGATTGATTAATCTAAAAACAACAAAAATTGGCCGATACCGATGTGTTTGCCGATTAACCCATTTTGGGCGGGAACCCCTTTTGGTGTTAGCATTATGTTATGCTTTAGCTATTGAAAAATAGCAGATCTACAAGCTCATAGCGCGCCACCGAGTGGCGCGCTACGAGCTTGTAGGTCTGCTATTTTTGAAAAATCAAAGAACTCTAGAACTTTAGAAGACATTTTCAGAATCTGATCTCAGGTCAAAATGGGTTAATCTCCCATCACTGTTTTCTTCATCAGGTGGTGATCCGTCACGGGGAGCTGTTGGTAGGGGTCCTGGACAAGGCCCACTATGGCGCCTCGGCGTACGGCCTGGTCCACTGCTGCTTCGAGCTGTACGGAGGGGAGACCAGCGGCAAGCTGCTCAGCTGTCTGGCCCGGCTGTTCACCGCCTACCTGCAGCTCTACCGCGGCTTCACGCTGGGTAAGTGTTCACCGCCTACCTGCAGCTCTACCGCGGCTTCACGCTGGGTAAGTGTTCACCGCCTACCTGCAGCTCTACCGGGGCTTCACGCTGGGTAAGTGTTCACCGCCTACCTGCAGCTCTACAGGGGCTTCACGCTGGGTAAGTGTTCACCGCCTACCTGCAGCTCTACCGGGGCTTCACGCTGGGTAAGTGTTCACCGCCTACCTGCAGCTCTACCGGGGCTTCACTCTGGGTAAGTGTTCACCGCCTACCTGCAGCTCTACCGGGGCTTCACGCTGGGTAAAGTGCAGCGATGTAAAGAGGTTTTCAATGTAATGAGTCCCGGGATGCAGAGGGATGGTCTTTTAGAAATGAGTCCCAGGGACATTTTATGAGTCCCACTTCAACGACGTTTGGAGTGGGGGGGGGGGTGGCGCTCCGGTCCGGTTCGGTCTCTATCCTTGTATTACTTTATGGAACCAGCCGGTAGAAAAGGGGTCTCTGGGTAAGTGTTCACCGACAGCTCCACCGAGAGGCTTCGCGCTGGGTAAGAAGTAGCCTCGGAGACCACAGCACAGGCCATGTGTTTCAGAGGAGGAGACCACAGCACAGGCCATGTGTTTCAGAGGAGGAGACCACAGCACAGGCCATGTGTTTCAGAGGAGGAGACCACAGCACAGGCCATGTGTTTCAGAGGAGGAGACCACAGCACAGGCCATGTGTTTCAGAGGAGGAGACCACAGCACAGGCCATGTGTTTCAGAGGAGGAGACCACAGCACAGGCCATGTGTTTCAGAGGAGGAGACCACAGCACAGGCCATGTGTTTCAGAGGAGGAGACCACAGCACAGGCCATGTGTTTCAGAGGAGGAGACCACAGCACAGGCCATGTGTTTCAGAGGAGGAGACCACAGCACAGGCCATGTGTTTCAGAGGAGGAGACCACAGCACAGGCCATGTGTTTCAGAGGAGGAGACCACAGCACAGGCCATGTGTTTCAGAGGAGGAGACCACAGCACAGGCCATGTGTTTCAGAGGAGGAGACCACAGTGGGGTTGTGTAGGGGGTGGGGAGAGGCGGGCACATAGGTTGGTGAACCGGTAGTGTATGGCGACGAACTTATTAAGCCACCGAGAGGCTAAAAGCGGGGAAATGTACTGCCAGACGCGCTGCATGCCAAGGACTCACTTCTCCAGTGTACTGCGTTTATTCATTTATTAAAGGTATATTCAAACAATTGATTTGGCATCATAACAAAGTGCGTTGTGCAAGATAGTATACAGATAGCAGCATGGTGTTGTCTTAGCGTTTGCGTTTGTAAAGCGGTCAGCAAAGTTGGACTTCCCCGTCGTTCACCCCCTCTCCTTCCATTCATGAAATGCCACCAGTGAACAGCTGACTTTACTACCTGTCTGACGTACCACCCAACACCACGTGACCATAGTAACCATAGCAACCCATCGAGCTGTCTAACCTGTCACCAACAGGTAGGAAGTCGTTAAATGGAACTTTTTAGGAATCGGACCGTTGACTCATTGCCTGCCAGAATCGATACCAGTCTGTCCAGCCACTGCCATAATGTACTGTCGGGACCTGTGCCTTATTCGAGGGGCTAAAATAGTGTCTTGAACTGGGGGTTTGCGGAAAAGCTAAGGGATTCTCTCGCTGACAATTTTTGGACCACCCCCAAGGCATGATTTCAGCTACCCATTGGAGTCAACGAGGTGGGAATACCTTCATTGACGGACCGACCACTTCCGGTCCGTTTATCTCCTAGCAATGGAGACGCTGTTGGCCGGTAGTGTAGAGAGATCTATTTCTGAATTAATAGAAATTAACCCATTTTGGGTGGGAACCCCTTTTGGTGTTTTAAGCATTATGTTATACTTTATAGCTATTGAAAAATAGCAGATCTACAAGCTATGAACTTGTAGGTCTGCTATTTTTTTTAAATCGTGAAAATGTGCCTCAAATCTTTGAATATATATTCCTTCAGAGTTTCAGTTTTTAACTTGAATCTTTGCTTCTGGAGGGTCCCTGGAACAACATATTTTCAGATGGGGGTCGGCGGCCAATTACAAATCATTTGTGGGGTCCTTGACATGAAATATTGAGAACCACTGATATAGAAACATGAGGTTTTTCAGAAAAAAATACATTTTAAAAAGACATTTCTTTTAATTTCGACGTCAGGCCTAATTGGGTTAAAACTAGAGACCAGCGGGTGGCGGATTTAGCCGCGGTTGCCGCAGGTGAACCGCAGTTTAGGGTGGATTAGGGTCAATTCAATATATTATAAATGAATATCGGATAAACCGCGGGTGAAATAATGCTGGAAATAAATGAATGGCATCTATCTATAGGCTTTATAACTATTAAAACGGAAATAAATTAATGATATCTATCTATAGTCTTATAATATAGTTTTTAAAAGGCACAATCTCAGCATGCGTGCGTTAGTAGTATTTTAATATTTTCCATCAGGCACAAATTAGACGCCTATATTGGCTAAGAAGGACCACAACAACGAGTGGGCTGCTAGGCTAACAGGCAGCTGAGAGTATGAAATAAACTTACAACTAACTGAAACAGAAGGGAAGAATATAAGTTTGGCGTGGGACTCGGTGCCATGGGACTGCATGGGAGCGAGGGCTGGATATATGCCACATGAAAAGACGTTCGTTGCGATGTGCGAACGTGACTGACTGAACGGACGGCAGCCTTGTTGCCATGGAAATGGGAATATACAACCGTAACTTTGGTGAACTGTCGGCAGTGGTGAGTGACACAACTTATAAATAGCCGATCTACAAGTTGTGAGCTTGTAGATTGGCTATCCCTGCAGCGGATTTCGGGTGGTTGCGGATATATAAATTGGATTAATGAATTAATGCGGTCGGATAACGGGCGGATTATAAATATGCACACTCGGATTCGGGTGACAAAAAAGCTCATCTGCTGATCTTTAGTTAAAACACATCCTTGGTGCTCTGGGCTTTCATGTAAAACACGTAAAAAAACGCATCCTTGGAGGGTTATGAGGAGGCAGTCGGTATGGAACCGTACTCCCAACCGGAACACGCAACAAAATATCCTTTTTGCCATTCCCTTTAAACATTTTCCAGCCTTATCGCCAAAACATGACGTGCCCAAAATGGGGATTGGCGGCTTATCCCTCTTTGGTGTTTTGTTCCTTCTCCACTTGCCCCAATACGCGACATGTGGAGGGGTCATCACCACGTCGTCCCTCTCCACGGGCGCTCTGAAAGTGCACGCCCCGGGTACGGAAACTGTGAATTGTCACGTTTTGTGACATTGTTTGTCTTTGATTACGTCACAGATGTGACATGCCCTTATATGACTCTTCACTGCTTGCCTACAGCTGTAAATGATAAATTAATTGTGTGTGTGTGTGTGTGTGTGTGTGTGTGTGTGTGTGTGTGTGTGTGTGTGTGTGTGTGTGTGTGTGTGTGTGTGTGTGTGTGTGTGTGTGTGTGTGTGTGTGTGTGTGTGTGTGTGTGTGTGTGTGTGTGTGTGTGTGTGTGTGTGTGTGTGTGTGTGTGCGCGTGTGCGCGCGCGCGCAGGTGTGGAGGACATCTTGGTGAAACCCGGAGCCAACAGGCTGAGGAAGAAGCTCATAAAAAACTCTCTAACCTACGGCACCAGAGTGAGTTAATAATCTAACCTACGGCACCAGAGTGAGTTAATAATCTAACCTACGGCACCAGAGTGAGTTAATAATCTAACCTACGGCACCAGAGTGAGTTAATAATCTAACCTACGGCACCAGAGTGAGTTAATAATCTAACCTACGGCACCAGAGTGAGTTAATAATCTAACCTACGGCACCAGAGTGAGTTAATAATCTAACCTACGGCACCAGAGTGAGTTAATAATCTAACCTACGGCACCAGAGTGAGTTAATAATCTAACCTACGGCACCAGAGTGAGTTAAAACAAAACAAAAAGCAATGCAAGTAGCAGAAAGTAGTAGATCTATCATGAGATACTTTTTATTGTGCATGCATGACACACCTAATTGAAATTGTCTTGATTGAAGTTCTCAGTCGCCACAACTGATTATGTTCAGTCATTTGGATTCCATAGAAGCCAATCAAGCCATGGATGTCATCTATGTATGGGCAACATGTTGTGCAGCCAAAATATCCTATCTACAAGCTC
This sequence comes from Electrona antarctica, assembly GCF_951216825.1. Lineage (NCBI taxonomy): Eukaryota > Metazoa > Chordata > Actinopteri > Myctophiformes > Myctophidae > Electrona > Electrona antarctica. The sequence goes on from NC_136806.1 coordinate 14,168,330, forward strand.
TCAATGAATGCAGATAGGCTATTTTTATTTTATTATAAGATTGCATACAGCATTGGAGTTGTAAAAACAAAATAAATCATATATTCATATAAAAGCAAAAGGTTTAAAGTCTCAATCTGTGATTTTGCTGTGGCCAGGCCCTGCAGGCAGCCTTCAACCTGCCGCCCACCGTTGACCAAGCGGAGGCCCGCGGCCGCTGGCAGGACGCCCACCTCAACCCCGACCAGAGGGACTTCAACACGGCCGACCTCAAGTTCAAAGAGGTGGCCAACCAGGTCAACAACGACATCAACAAGGTATATGCTAACTAACATCAACAAGGTATACGCTAACTAACATCAACAAGGTATACGCTAACTAACATCAACAAGGTATACGCTAACTAACATCAACAAGGTATATGCTAACTAACATCAACAAGGTATACGCTAACTAACATCAACAAGGTATACGCTAACTAACATCAACAAGGTATACGCTAACTAACATCAACAAGGTATACGCTAACTAACATCAACAAGGTATACGCTAACTAACATCAACAAGGTATACGCTAACTAACATCAACAAGGTATACGCTAACTAACATCAACAAGGTATACGCTAACTAACATCAACAAGGTATACGCTAACTAACATCAACAAGGTATACGCTAACTAACATCAACAAGGTATACGCTAACTAACATCAACAAGGTATACGCTAACTAACATCAACAAGGTATACGCTAACTAACACCAACAAGGTATACGCTAACTAAAAAGAGAACCAAGCTCAACACCGCTGGGTCTGCTCTGCGTGCGCTAGGTCCACTGTAAGGAGCACAGCACATGCATTCACACACGTAACAAGGCGATTGCCTTCCTGGAAAACCTGAACTATGTGTTGCCCCCTACATTTTGCTTCAATGAACAGAGGACCTATACAGTCTCACCAACTCTTTATGTTCATACATACAGTGTAACAGTCTGGAATGGCCTTTCCTCTGCTTTATTCAGCCTTCAACTAGCCTGGGGTTAGGGTTAGCTTTCTATGGCATAGGCAGCTCCCGGCAGGAGAATCTAGACACAGCTGCACGACATGAGAGTAATTAATTTGAGCGACAGAGAAAGAGAGTGTGTGTGCGTGTGTGCGTCAATTTAACAAAAGTGCAGACGATCAGAAATCAGCAGAGAGTGATCGACGTTTGCGCTACTGTATGCCGAATTGAAGTGGACTCGGTCCCAGACTTTTTTTTTTCTCCCTGGAAATTAAAAATGTCTGGGTTTCCGAGGCTATCCTCCAACTAACTCTGAATAGTTAGACGACATTACACTCTTACACCAGTTACTATTTGTTGGTTAACGCAGCATCGATGAAGAATGTTTTGAGTCAGGAAGTAAAAATCAGCTATTTAACATTTAACAACAACAAACAACGCAATTGTCATTTAATCCACCCAAAACATACTTTTTTGTAAGCAAAATACTATCGTTTATGAATCAGACGCAAACCAAGCTTGTTTTAGGTCTAAAAAGAAGGATCCGAGATATTGGCGTTCAAAAAGCTGCGTCCTCATAGACGGCATAAGCCAGTTTTATACAAAAGAAAGCCTGGTGAAGGCTATCTGGTGACGGCTATCTGGTGAAGGCCGCATCGGCCCAAACGTTGCCGTTTCCCTATTAAAAGTTGGTTCACTGCATTTGAAGACAGTGTGCGGGTGTTTGTTCCTTTTCCATTGTCGGGCACCGTGCCCTCTCCTACGCACCTGTCGCCTGTAGGTGTGCAAAAGCCTCTCCTACGCACCTGCCGCCTGTAGGTGTGCCCTCTCCTACGCACCTGCCGCCTGTAGGTGTGCAAAAGCCTCTCCTACGCACCTGCCGCCTGTAGGTGTGCAAAAGCCTCTCCTACGCACCTGTTGCCTGTAGGTGTGCCCTCTCCTACGCACCTGGGATGCATGGGGAATAAAACAAATCTTGGGATGCATCGGGCATGGCATCCATTGCAAGGGTAAATCAATCTCGGTTTCTCGGGCCCGGCGTCCATCCAGTTTTAATGCATCCACAATGTCTGGATGCATTAAGAAATTCTGACATGCAGTAGTACAGTATACGATTGTTTTTGAGTGGTGCAACCACTCCAAGGAACAGCAATGTCCCTATGTGACTATGTCCTAACCTATGTGACTATGTCCTAACCTATGTGACTATGTCCTAACCTATGTCACAATGTTTAGAGTACCAGTAGGGGCAAAAGTGGCGCTGTTGTTCTAGAAACAGAGAGAGAGAGATAGTGTTGCACTGTTGCCTGCTAATTAGAGAGAGAGAGAGAGGTGTCTGCTAAATGCTAATTCCCCCACACAGTAACTCTGTCATTTCTCGACCGTTTCGGACGCGGGGCGGCTCGCCGGAACCGGGCTGGCAACCTGGGCGCGTTCCTGTGGGTCTGGAAGTTCCGGGGACCCACCAGGGACCCCCACACGGAGTTGCACCACTCACAGTTCTTCATTGTGATTGGTGTTGTTGTGGTGTTGTTGTTTGCTTAGGTATGCATGCCTGCTGGTCTGCACACGTCCTTCCCAGACAACAACCTGCAGCTGATGGTCATCTCAGGAGCCAAGGGGTCGACTGTCAACACCATGCAGGTCAGGGGTCAGGGGTGGGCATTGCATGCATGCCGTAGCAAAAAATAGCCGATCTACAAGTTCAAAACGCGTCGCATCACGACGCGTTTTGAACTTGTAGATTGGCTATTTTTGCTATATTTGAATTGAAATCCTGAATATTTTTTTGCTATTTTTAATTGGGATCCTGAAAAGTCATTTTAACTAAATACAAATATATTGGACATAAAAAAGGCAATAACATTATTTGTAATACTACTTGACAAGCTACTAATTTAGACTGCAAGTAATTAAAGCGGGGTCATGTTTGCATGTTTGGAATTGTAACAGCTGAAATCAATAGCATATCACTATTCCGAAATTGATCTGAGGGCCACATTAAGTGAAGGTGGGGGACGCCAGTTGCCCATGTATGATGCAGGTGATCATGCCACAACTAGGAGGGCTGCCACCTCTTATCTACGACATTATGCATTTGAATTCGCCATTCAACTAATTGCAATTAAATTAATTATATTGTGTTTTTGACATACAGCATTTGAATCTAGAAATACAATTTCTGTTTGGCTTTTTTTTTCCAGCTTTGTAAACACAAATTGCACCGGGCGGATATGAGAAATAACACAATTATATAAAAGCATTGTCTTGAGTAATTTGATGTGTGTACCTTGGATGAGCTGTGAAATCATGTCCCGCCCCCAACGCAGTGGTTTTCAAACAGTGGTCCTTGAGGGGGTTCCAGGTGGTCCCCCAGCTAAATGATGGGGAGTTGTAAAATTAAACCAAATGGACCCTTAAGGCCTATTCATAGTCTGGATTTTCGGTGGTGAGCTGACCACCGCTCCGGTGGTGAGCTGACCACCGCTCCGGTGGTGAGCTGACCACCGCTCCGTGGTGAGGTGACCACCGCTCCGGTGGTGAGGTGACCACCGCTCCGGTGGTGAGGTGACCACCGTGGTGAGGTGACCACCGCTCCGGTGGTGAGGTGACCACCGCTCCGTGGTGAGGTGACCACCGCTCCGGTGGTGAGGTGACCACCGTGGTGAGGTGACCACCGCTCCGGTGGTGAGGTGACCACCGCTCCGGTGGTGAGGTGACCACCGCTCCGGTGGTGAGGTGACCACCGCTCCGGTGGTGAGGTGACCACCGCTCCGGTGGTGAGGTGACCACCGCTCCGGTGGTGAGCTGACCACCAATAATGGGCCTTCAAATGAAAATGGTTAAAAACCACGGCCCACAGTGCCCAGTGATGTTTTTGTTGACTAAATCTAAGACGAAAAATGTTCGTAGACTACCTTTTTTCACTGCCAAAAACTAAATGGAAACTAAATGAAAACTAAGCTACGATGACTAAAACTAAATATATTGACAATTTTGTCAACAAATACAAACTAGACTAAATTGTTAGGAAGGGACTAGTGGACAAGAGATACAGTATAAGTCATTATACACTTGGTTGCATGCTGAAAATAGCCGATCTACAAGCTCACAACGCGTTGCCACTGCCCTAACCTTGTTTGTGTGACCGTTTTCTTTCCGTTTAGATCTCTTGCCTGCTGGGTCAGATTGAGCTGGAGGGCCGCCGGCCGCCCCTGATGCCTTCTGGGAAATCGCTGCCGTGCTTCCAGGCGTACGATCCGCTGCCCGGCTCCGGGGGCTTCATCTCCGGGAGGTTCCTGACGGGCATCAAACCACAGGTCAGTGACACAGTAGCCTGGGGTCCACCTATGCTTTCTATGGCATGGGCAGCTCCCGGCAGGATCCGCCGGGAGAATCTAGATGTGCGACATGAGACTAATTAATTAGAGTGACAGAGAGAGAGAGGAGTGTGTGTGTGTGTGTGTGTGTGTGTGTGTGTGTGTGTGTGTGTGTGTGTGTGTGTGTGTGTGTGTGTGTGTGTGTGTGTGTGTGTGTGTGTGTGTGTGTGTGTGTGTGTGTGTGTGTGTGTGTGTGTGTGTGTGTGTGTGTGTGCGTCAATTTAACAAAGGTGCAGACGATCATAAATCAGCAGACGTTTGCGCTACTCTATGCCGAATTGAAGTGGACTTTTTTTTTCTCCCTGGAAATAAAAACGTCTGGGGTTCGCGACCCCTCGGGGGGGGGGGGGGGGGGGGGTTCTGGAAAATGGAAATGAAGAGTTTACATATAGTATACATAGTACATGCATAATACACCTCCCTAATGATTATATCTGGTGTCAGTATTTATTTATGGTGTATATTGTCTCTATTATTAAGGTTATTGCAGCAGTCAATTTATATTGGGGGTTGGGAGGGGGCGGGGCGGGGGTCCAGAGACATTGCCAAAGCATTTCCGGGGGGTCCCCGGGAAGAGGCGAGGCGGGGCGGGGGTCCCGAGACATTGCCAAAGCATTTCCGGGGGGTCCCCGGCCAAAAACGTTGAGAACCCCTGCAGTAACCCACCGATGCTCCTCAAGCATTTTCATGCCAAGACACCGGGCGGGGATCCAAATTGTTACACGCTATATCTATAGTCTCGAGACGGATCTGTCCCATATTTCACATTCCATCCTGATTGCCTAACATTGACTTTCAAAGTTTTGCAGGATTGGCCCGTTTTGAACAAAAAGCCTCAAATCATGAACGCAGCGTGCAATTTACGCGAAATCTTTCGCAGACTTTCCTGCTAGGCTGAGGAATACATCCCACCCTTTTCACATTGGCCTGGCCCAACAGGTGGATTTTTGCAAAACACATTTTTTGGAACAAAATGCCTCAAATCATCCAATTGCCATCCAAGGCGTAAGAAGAAATGGCACCCTTTTCACATTGGCCTATTATAGCGCCACCAGGAGGCCACAACCTGACCTGCCCTGGTGGAGACCTGTGCCCCGAGGGGCACTTTTTCTAGTTTCTTATTTTTTTTAGAGGCCCTAGCCCCTCCTATGCCCAGCTTTGTGTGTTTGTGTGTACCAAATTTGAGATGATTTGATTGGCTGAGCACGGAATGTGATGTATGACGATAAGAGCGCCCCTCACTTCACACGAGTGTGATTGTTTGTTTTTTTTGTTGTTTTTTTCACCTAAAATAAGGACTGATTTATTAATCGATTATTTTATTATTGATTATGGATTATGTTGTATGATTGATTTAACCGATCAGTTTGATTTACTGTTGCACCAATGCACCCATAGTTAGTTTGTCATTTAATTTTGTTTGTTTGTTTTTGTCCTCAGGAGTTCTTCTACCATTGTATGGCTGGAAGGGAGGGTCTGGTAGACACAGCTGTCAAAACATCCCGATCAGGGTACCTGCAGAGGTAAAAACAACAACTTAACCATATTAATGCCAGGAACGTGGAATCAATTACGTTAATTTCTCCACCTCCCACCTGTGCCAGAATGTGAAATTCCGTCTTTCTTTAACCCATTTTGGGGCGGGAACCCCTTTTGGTGTTTTAAACATTATGTTATAATTTAGCTATTGAAAAATAGCAGATCTACAAGCTCGTAGCGCGCCACTCGGCACCACTGCACCACCGACTGGGCCTGGTGGTGCAGTATGATCTGACTAGGCCTGGTGGTGCAGTATGATCATTGTGCTGTGTTTCTGTAGAGGGCCTGGTGGTGCAGTATGACCTGACTGGGCCTGGTGGTGCAGTATGACCTGACTGGGCCTGGTGGTGCAGTATGACCTGACTGGGCCTGGTGGTGCAGTATGACCTGACTGGGCCTGGTGGTGCAGTATGATCATTGTGCTGTGTTTCTGTAGAGGGCCTGGTGGTGCAGTATGACCTGACTGGGCCTGGTGGTGCAGTATGATCTGACTAGGCCTGGTGGTGCAGTATGATCATTGTGCTGTGTTTCTGTAGAGGGCCTGGTGGTGCAGTATGACCTGACTGGGCCTGGTGGTGCAGTATGACCTGACTGGGCCTGGTGGTGCAGTATGATCATTGTGCTGTGTTTCTGTAGAGGGCCTGGTGGTGCAGTATGATCATTGTGCTGTGTTTCTGTAGAGGGCCTGGTGGTGCAGTATGATCATTGTGCTGTGTTTCTGTAGAGGGCCTGGTGGTGCAGTATGATCATTGTGCTGTGTTTCTGTAGAGGGCCTGGTGGTGCAGTATGATCATTGCGCTGTGTTTCTACTAGGTGTGTGATAAAGCACCTGGAGGGCCTGGTGGTGCAGTATGACCTGACAGTGAGGGACAGCGACGGCTCCGTGGTGCAGTTCCTGTACGGTGAGGACGGCCTGGACGTCCCCAAGACCAGCTTCCTCCAGGCCAAGCAGTTCCCCTTCCTGGAGAGCAACTACCAGGTAAACTACCTATAGCTTCCTCCAGGCCAAGCAGTTCCCCTTCCTGGAGAGCAACTACCAGGTAAACTACCTATACTACCTAACCCTTCCTCCAGGCCAAGCAGTTCCCCTTCCTGGAGAGCAACTACCAGGTAAACTACCTATACTACCTAACCCTTCCTCCAGGCCAAGCAGTTCCCCTTCCTGGAGAGCAACTACCAGGTAAACTACCTATACTACCTAACCCTTCCTCCAGGCCAAGCAGTTCCCCTTCCTGGAGAGCAACTACCAGGTAAACTACCTATACTACCTAACCCTTCCTCCAGGCCAAGCAGTTCCCCTTCCTGGAGAGCAACTACCAGGTAAACTACCTATACTACCTAACCCTTCCTCCAGGCCAAGCAGTTCCCCTTCCTGGAGAGCAACTACCAGGTAAACTACCTATACTACCCAACCCTTCCTCCAGGCCAAGCAGTTCCCCTTCCTGGAGAGCAACTACCAGGTAAACTACCTATACTACCTAACCCTTCCTCCAGGCCAAGCAGTTCCCCTTCCTGGAGAGCAACTACCAGGTAAACTACCTATACTACCTAACCCTTCCTCCAGGCCAAGCAGTTCCCCTTCCTGGAGAGCAACTACCAGGTAAACTACCTATACTACCTAACCCTTCCTCCAGGCCAAGCAGTTCCCCTTCCTGGAGAGCAACTACCAGGTAAACTACCTATACTACCTAACCCTTCCTCCAGGCCAAGCAGTTCCCCTTCCTGGAGAGCAACTACCAGGTAAACTACCTATACTACCTAACCCTTCCTCCAGGCCAAGCAGTTCCCCTTCCTGGAGAGCAACTACCAGGTAAACTACCTATACTACCTAACCCTTCCTCCAGGCCAAGCAGTTCCCCTTCCTGGAGAGCAACTACCAGGTAAACTACCTATACTACCTAACCCTTCCTCCAGGCCAAGCAGTTCCCCTTCCTGGAGAGCAACTACCAGGTAAACTACCTATACTACCTAACCCTTCCTCCAGGCCAAGCAGTTCCCCTTCCTGGAGAGCAACTACCAGGTAAACTACCTATACTACCTAACCCTTCCTCCAGGCCAAGCAGTTCCCCTTCCTGGAGAGCAACTACCAGGTAAACTACCTATACTCCCTAACCCTTCCTCCAGGCCAAGCAGTTCCCCTTCCTGGAGAGCAACTACCAGGTAAACTACCTATACTACCTAACCCTTCCTCCAGGCCAAGCAGTTCCCCTTCCTGGAGAGCAACTACCAGGTAAACTACCTATACTACCTAACCCTTCCTCCAGGCCAAGCAGTTCCCCTTCCTGGAGAGCAACTACCAGGTAAACTACCTATACTACCTAACCCTTCCTCCAGGCCAAGCAGTTCCCCTTCCTGGAGAGCAACTACCAGGTAAACTACCTATACTACCTAACCCTTCCTCCAGGCCAAGCAGTTCCCCTTCCTGGAGAGCAACTACCAGGTAAACTACCTATACTACCTAACCCTTCCTCCAGGCCAAGCAGTTCCCCTTCCTGGAGAGCAACTACCAGGTAAACTACCTATACTACCTAACCCTTCCTCCAGGCCAAGCAGTTCCCCTTCCTGGAGAGCAACTACCAGGTAAACTACCTATACTACCTAACCCTTCCTCCAGGCCAAGCAGTTCCCCTTCCTGGAGAGCAACTACCAGGTAAACTACCTATACTACCTAACCCTTCCTCCAGGCCAAGCAGTTCCCCTTCCTGGAGAGCAACTACCAGGTAAACTACCTATACTACCTAACCCTTCCTCCAGGCCAAGCAGTTCCCCTTCCTGGAGAGCAACTACCAGGTAAACTACCTATACTACCTAACCCTTCCTCCAGGCCAAGCAGTTCCCCTTCCTGGAGAGCAACTACCAGGTAAACTACCTATACTACCTAACCCTTCCTCCAGGCCAAGCAGTTCCCCTTCCTGGAGAGCAACTACCAGGTAAACTACCTATACTACCTAACCCTTCCTCCAGGCCAAGCAGTTCCCCTTCCTGGAGAGCAACTACCAGGTAAACTACCTATACTACCTAACCCTTCCTCCAGGCCAAGCAGTTCCCCTTCCTGGAGAGCAACTACCAGGTAAACTACCTATACTACCTAACCCTTCCTCCAGGCCAAGCAGTTCCCCTTCCTGGAGAGCAACTACCAGGTAAACTACCTATACTACCTAACCCTTCCTCCAGGCCAAGCAGTTCCCCTTCCTGGAGAGCAACTACCAGGTAAACTACCTATACTACCTAACCCTTCCTCCAGGCCAAGCAGTTCCCCTTCCTGGAGAGCAACTACCAGGTAAACTACCTATACTACCTAACCCTTCCTCCAGGCCAAGCAGTTCCCCTTCCTGGAGAGCAACTACCAGGTAAACTACCTATACTACCTAACCCTTCCTCCAGGCCAAGCAGTTCCCCTTCCTGGAGAGCAACTACCAGGTAAACTACCTATACTACCTAACCCTTCCTCCAGGCCAAGCAGTTCCCCTTCCTGGAGAGCAACTACCAGGTAAACTACCTATACTACCTAACCCTTCCTCCAGGCCAAGCAGTTCCCCTTCCTGGAGAGCAACTACCAGGTAAACTACCTATACTACCTAACCCTTCCTCCAGGCCAAGCAGTTCCCCTTCCTGGAGAGCAACTACCAGGTAAACTACCTATACTACCTAACCCTTCCTCCAGGCCAAGCAGTTCCCCTTCCTGGAGAGCAACTACCAGGTAAACTACCTATACTACCTAACCCTTCCTCCAGGCCAAGCAGTTCCCCTTCCTGGAGAGCAACTACCAGGTAAACTACCTATACTACCTAACCCTTCCTCCAGGCCAAGCAGTTCCCCTTCCTGGAGAGCAACTACCAGGTAAACTACCTATACTACCTAACCCTTCCTCCAGGCCAAGCAGTTCCCCTTCCTGGAGAGCAACTACCAGGTAAACTACCTATACTACCTAACCCTTCCTCCAGGCCAAGCAGTTCCCCTTCCTGGAGAGCAACTACCAGGTAAACTACCTATACTACCTAACCCTTCCTCCAGGCCAAGCAGTTCCCCTTCCTGGAGAGCAACTACCAGGTAAACTACCTATACTACCTAACCCTTCCTCCAGGCCAAGCAGTTCCCCTTCCTGGAGAGCAACTACCAGGTAAACTACCTATACTACCTAACCCTTCCTCCAGGCCAAGCAGTTCCCCTTCCTGGAGAGCAACTACCAGGTAAACTACCTATACTACCTAACCCTTCCTCCAGGCCAAGCAGTTCCCCTTCCTGGAGAGCAACTACCAGGTAAACTACCTATACTACCTAACCCTTCCTCCAGGCCAAGCAGTTCCCCTTCCTGGAGAGCAACTACCAGGTAAACTACCTATACTACCTAACCCTTCCTCCAGGCCAAGCAGTTCCCCTTCCTGGAGAGCAACTACCAGGTAAACTACCTATACTACCTAACCCTTCCTCCAGGCCAAGCAGTTCCCCTTCCTGGAGAGCAACTACCAGGTAAACTACCTATACTACCTAACCCTTCCTCCAGGCCAAGCAGTTCCCCTTCCTGGAGAGCAACTACCAGGTAAACTACCTATACTACCTAACCCTTCCTCCAGGCCAAGCAGTTCCCCTTCCTGGAGAGCAACTACCAGGTAAACTACCTATACTACCTAACCCTTCCTCCAGGCCAAGCAGTTCCCCTTCCTGGAGAGCAACTACCAGGTAAACTACCTATACTACCTAACCCTTCCTCCAGGCCAAGCAGTTCCCCTTCCTGGAGAGCAACTACCAGGTAAACTACCTATACTACCTAACCCTTCCTCCAGGCCAAGCAGTTCCCCTTCCTGGAGAGCAACTACCAGGTAAACTACCTATACTACCTAACCCTTCCTCCAGGCCAAGCAGTTCCCCTTCCTGGAGAGCAACTACCAGGTAAACTACCTATACTACCTAACCCTTCTTATAGAGCAGTGGTGCTCAAACTTTGTCCATGTCAAGGACCCCTAAATCGACATTTATTAGAGTGCGTCGCTACAGACATATTTGTCATATTGATTACCCCTGGATTATGTGTGTTGGATGTAGTGGCACGTTCACGCTGGCAGACGCAAAGATGAACGGGAGTGTCATTTGGAACAGCCACATGCACGATTGCGTCTCTGCATCGTCACGTTGCTGACTTCCATTGACAATGAATGGTAGACTGTATCTTTGTATCGTCATGTCGCTGGCTTCCATTGACAATGAATGGTAGACTAGCTTTGTATCTTCATGTCGCTGTGCTTCCATTGACAATGAATGGTAGACTGTATCTTCATGTCGCTGTGCTTCCATTGACAATGAATGGTAGACTGTATCTTTGTATCTTCATGTCGCTGTGCTTCCATTGACAATGAATGGTAGACTGTATCTTTGTATATTCATGTCGCTGTGCTTCCATTGACAATGAACGGTAGACTGTATCTCTGTATCTTCATGTCGCTGGCTTCCATTGACAATGAATGGTAGACTGTAGCTTTGTATCGTCATGTCGCTGGCTTCCATTGACAATGAATGGTAGACTGTATCTTTGTATCGTCATGTCGCTGGCTTCCATTGACAATGAATGGTAGACTGTATCTTTGTATCGTCATGTCGCTGGCTTCCATTGACAATGAATGGTAGACTGTATCTTTGTATCTTCATGTCGCTGTGCTTCCATTGACAATGAATGGTAGACTGTATCTTTGTATCTTCATCTCGCTGTGCTTCCATTGACAATGAACGGTAGACTGTATCTTTGTATCGTCATGTCGCTGGCTTCCATTGACACTTGTAACTGCACTCTGCTGTCCCACCAAACCAAATTCCTAACATGTTTACATGTCATGGCAATAAATTCTTCTGATTCTGATTCTAGACTGCGTCGTTGCGTCTGCCTGTGTGACCGCAACAAAAGTGTGTTCATAATTTGTGTCCGTCAAGCCATCAAAGAGTGTTTGATGTAAAAGGCTCATCGTGTGTGTCTGTCAGGCTCATCAGAGTGTCTGATGTAAAAGGGTCATTGTGTGTGTGTGTGTGCGTGCGTGTGCGTCAGGTCATCACCAAGGCCCAGGTGCTGGAGCAGGTCCTGTCACGTCTGGACTCCCAGGCTGCCAGTCAGCACTTTGATGCCATCCAGCGCTGGAAGGTCAAGAGAGAGATGGCAGCATTGTGTCCACGCCAAGGTACCTGCACTCTCTATTCTAAGCCCTACCCCATAGTGTCTATTATAAGCCCTACCCCATAGTGTCTATTCTAAGCCCTACCTCATAGTGTCTATTCTAAGCCCTACCTCATAGTGTCTATTCTAAGCCCTACCCATAGTGTCTATTCTAAGCCCTACCCCATAGTGTCTATTCTAAGCCCTACCTCATAGTGTCTATTCTAAGCCCTACCTCATAGTGTCTATTCTAAGCCCTACCTCATAGTGTCTATTCTAAGCCCTACCCCATAGTGTCTATTCTAAGCCCTACCCCATAGTGTCTATTCTAAGCCCTACCTCATAGTGTCTATTCTAAGCCCTACCTCATAGTGTCTATTCTAAGCCCTACCTCATAGTGTCTATTCTATGCCCTACCCCATAGTGTCTATTCTAACCCCTACCCCATAGTGTCTATTCTAAGCCCTACCCCATAGTGTCTATTCTAAGCCCTACCCCATAGTGTCTATTCTAAGCCCTACCCCATAGTGTCTATTCTAAGCCCTACCCCATAGTGTCTATTCTAAGCCCTACCTCATAGTGTCTATTCTAAGCCCTACCTCATAGTGTCTATTCTAAGCCCTACCCCATAGTGTCTATTCTAAGCCCTACCCCATAGTGTCTATTCTAAGCCCTACCCCATAGTGTCTATTCTAAGCCCTACCCCATAGTCTCTATTCTAAGCCCTACCCCATAGTGTCTATTCTAAGCCCTACCCCATAGTGTCTATTCTAAGCCCTACCTCATAGTGTCTATTCTATAGCCCTACCCCATAGTGTCTATTCTAAGCCCTACCCCATAGTGTCTATTCTAAGCCCTACCCCATAGTGTCTATTCTAAGCCCTACCTCATAGTGTCTATTCTATAGCCCTACCCCATAGTGTCTATTCTATAGCCCTACCCCATAGTGTCTATTCTATGCCCTACCTCATAGTGTCTATTCTAAGCCCTACCCCATAGTGTCTATTCTAAGCCCTACCTCATAGTGTCTATTCTAAGCCCTACCCCATAGTGTCTATTCTATAGCCCTACCCCATAGTGTCTATTCTAAGCCCTACCCCATAGTGTCTATTCTAAGCCCTACCCCATAGTGTCTATTCTAAGCCCTACCTCATAGTGTCTATTCTATAGCCCTACCCCATAGTGTCTATTCTATAGCCCTACCCCATAGTGTCTATTCTAAGCCCTACCCCATAGTGTCTATTCTAAGCCCTACCTCATAGTGTCTATTCTAAGCCCTACCCCATAGTGTCTATTCTAAGCCCTACCCCATAGTGTCTATTCTATAGCCCTACCCCATAGTGTCTATTCTAAGCCCTACCCCATAGTGTCTATTCTAAGCCCTACCCCATAGTGTCTATTCTATAGCCCTACCCCATAGTGTCTATTCTAAGCCCTACCCCATAGTGTCTATTCTAAGCCCTACCCCATAGTGTCTATTCTATAGCCCTACCCCATAGTGTCTATTCTAAGCCCTACCCCATAGTGTCTATTCTAAGCCCTACCCCATAGTGTCTATTCTATAGCCCTACCCCATAGTGTCTATTCTAAGCCCTACCCCATAGTGTCTATTCTAAGCCCTACCCCATAGTGTCTATTCTATAGCCCTACCCCATAGTGTCTATTCTATAGCCCTACCCCATAGTGTCTATTCTAAGCCCTACCTCATAGTGTCTATTCTATAGCCCTACCTCATAGTGTCTATTCTAAGCCCTACCCCATAGTGTCTATTCTAAGCCCTACCCCATAGTGTCTATTCTATAGCCCTACCCCATAGTGTCTATTCTAAGCCCTACCCCATAGTGTCTATTCTAAGCCCTACCCCATAGTGTCTATTCTATAGCCCTACCCCATAGTGTCTATTCTATAGCCCTACCCCATAGTGTCTATTCTAAGCCCTACCCCATAGTGTCTATTCTATAGCCCTACCCCATAGTGTCTATTCTAAGCCCTACCCCATAGTGTCTATTCTAAGCCCTACCCCATAGTGTCTATTCTATAGCCCTACCCCATAGTGTCTATTCTAAGCCCTACCCCATAGTGTCTATTCTAAGCCCTACCCCATAGTGTCTATTCTATAGCCCTACCCCATAGTGTCTATTCTAAGCCCTACCTCATAGTGTCTATTCTAAGCCCTACCTCATAGTGTCTATTCTAAGCCCTACCTCATTGAGCATATGCAGACCGCGGCCATCTTACCATATAAGTTAATGGCAAGGTGCTACCTACAGTAGGTGCAACAGCCCATTCATCCAAACAGAAAGGTCCCATCTGATTGTATTACACAACGTCAAATCACCAACATTGCAGCTGTATGGAAAGCTTGAATTATTCTCTTTCTATCCTCAAAGTGTTTGTTTCATAAAAAGTCCACTGTAGACATGTTATGAGTTACTTTCTGTCCTTGCAGGTGTACTGGCTGGCCTGATCCGTTTTGCTTTGTTTTTGTTTTCTTGAATAAAGTCTGTTCCTAGTGTTTTATGTAAAGCACTTTGGGGATTTGGAAAATCGAAATTTGAGCTATTATTATTATTATTATTATTGAGAAAGAAGGAAGTCACGTTAGTAATAAGCGTTGGTATTGGGTCATTTTGCTGTGTGTGGCAGGTGGATTCCTGCACTTCTCTCAGAAGAAGCTAGCCAAACTGAAGCAGGCGGAAGGGGGCGGGCCTCTGACAGAGAGTGGCAGAGAAGCTGCTACACTCCAGGTATAAACACACACACACACACACACACACACACACACACACACACACACACATTTAATTGTCGCTCAAATAATTGCCATTAACTATTTCATTGTGTTTCTGTCCTTGGAAACATTTTGGAATGTACTGGATAAAAAATAAATTTCGGTTTGCCTTTTAGGCCTCGTGAACAAAAGGCCCACAGGGCAGATAATTATGACAAATACATTACGGAACATGTTTGACAATATAATATGTGACTAAATTTGACTGAGGGACTGCCATTGGATTTTTTGGAATTTTGTTTTTTTCATTTCATATGAAAGCAGGGAATCATAGCTTCAAATTGACATATTGGTTGTTCAGTTTGACCCACCAGTTTTGGAGATATGGCTTATAGAGTAATGTCTTGCAGAAAACAACAAGTTGAGAAAACAGGCTTGAAAGGTTCACTTCTGTGTCTCTAAGCATGTATTTCATATTTACATGTCGATTTCAGCTCTGACACTTATTTCAGACATGCTCTAGTATGTGAAGAGTCTGCCTGTGAATTAACTCATTTTTGGAGAAAGAAAATGAAAAAAAAAACTTTTTCTCCACTGGTGAAAAGCTGGAATTTGTGCGATGGCAGTCTCTCAGTCAAATCTGGTCACATATATGAATGTTTTCACATGGAAATGCTTATTTTTTTGTTATTATCTATCGAAGCACCACGTCTCTGTGTGTTGTACGTCTGTAATCCACGTAACTCGAGAACCCCCACAGGGAGTGCAGTGCCCGGTGTCGAGTCCGTCGGATCGCCGGTTGTCCAGAACCAGCACAAAAGCCTCTTCCCGGGGCCACGGACAGGGCCCAAATCCAGTGCACCCCTAGATCTCCATATATGGAGCTGGCCTGTTGTGACATCACACTGTTCCTCCACCCTTTATTAACCAATTGATCACACCTGATCACCCCCCGGCAGGCACTGTTCTAGTCTCAAACAATTGCGATTAGGCAACTGTGACAGGCCTATACACACACACACACACACACACACACACACACACACACACACACACACACACACACACACACACACACAGAGAGTGAACATTCACAAAACAAGTTGGCATGTAAACACATCGACGAAAAAAAAGAGAATAGATTTTGATAACGGACTACAAGAAAGTCGTGAGCTTGTCAATTTACAATTTACAATGTAGGCATTTAGCAGACGCTCTTAATCCAGAGTATTTAGCAGACACTCTTAATCCAGAGCATTTAGCAGACGCTCTTAATCCAGAGCATTTAGCAGACGCTCTTAATCCATTTAGCAGACGCTCTTAATCCAGAGCATTTAGCAGACGCTCATAATCCATTTAGCAGACGCTCTTAATCCATTTAGCAGACGCTCTTAATCCAGAGCGATTTAGGCATTTAACAGACGCTCTTAATCCAGAGCATTTAGCAGACGCTCTTAATCCAGAGCGATTTAGGCATTTAACAGACGCTCTTAATCCAGAGCATTTAGCAGACGCTCTTAATCCAGAGCATTTAGCAGACGCTCTTAATCCAGAGCATTTAGCAGACGCTCTTAATCCATTTAGCAGACGCTCTTAATCCAGAACATTTAGCAGACGCTCTTAATCCAGAGCATTTAGCAGACGCTCTTAATCCAGAGCATTTAGCAGACGCTCTTAATCCAGAGCATTTAGCAGACGCTTTTAATCCAGAGCATTTAGCAGACGCTCTTAATCCAGAGCATTTAGCAGACGCTCTTAATCCAGAGCATTTGGCAGACGCTCTTAATCCAGAGCATTTAGCAGACGCTCCTAATCCAGAGCATTTAGCAGACGCTCTTAATCCAGAGCATTTAGCAGACGCTCTTAATCCAGAGCATTTAGCAGACGCTCTTAATCCAGAGCATTTAGCAGACGCTCTTAATCCATTTAGCAGACGCTCTTAATCCAGAGCATTTAGCAGACGCTCTTAATCCAGAGCATTTAGCAGACGCTCTTAATCCATTTATCAGACGCTCTTAATCCAGAGCGATTTACATTAGGCAAGAACAAAAGTATGGGAATACATCACATATATAAAATGCATTTATCATGAAACATGCGTAAGATAAGAACGTAACTAGAACATATCTATATAAAGACACTATACATATAAACTATACATATATACTATAGTATGCTATACATATGTACTAGGATGTGCTATGACTACATACAATGCAATTATTGTGCTGTCTACATGACATGCTATAAGTCTGTTTCAAATGCTATCTAAGTCTAAAAGTGAGTAAGTGCTATGTCGATGCTGTGCAGCACTCTTGTGGGCCTTTGGCTGTTTTTAAATGTGCTTCATGAATCAAACTGATTCGACTTGACCCCGTCCACTTGACCCCGTCCACTTGACCCCGTCCACACACAACCTAGAGGCAGACTGCGTTGTCCAGAACAGTGGTTCCCAAAAATGTTCATGTCAAGGACCCCCAAATTGACACGAATTAGCCCACGGACCCCCATTTGAAAAGATATGCCAGGGACCGCCATAAGAGCAGATTTGTACGGCTCTAGCAATGGTTCTAAACCTGTTTAATTTCAAGGCCCCCCAGTTTGACATACATTAGTGTACGGACCCCCATTTAATGGCATTTCTATCTCTGGGACCTCCAATTTATATTGTAAAGTCAATGTTAATTTAACTCTAAGCATGTACATTTGTACACTCTCAGAGTTACACACCCACATGGGTCCATTTGGTTCCCAAACTATCATTTAGTCCTCAAGGACCCCATGGGGGTCCCCGGACCCCTGGGGACTTCCCTCAAGGACCCCATGGGGGTCCCCGACTCCCCGGACCCCACTTTGGAGAACCACTGGTCCAGGATATAAATAGAACAACCTGTACCCTGACCCGGTCGGTCCACAGCTGGTGGAGCGTTGGCGCTCCCTAGAGGCAGACGGCAGGAGCAGGTACGACAGGAAGGCGGTGCGGTGTCCAGAACCGGCCCTGGCTCTGCTCAGACCAGACCTGACGTTCGGCTCCGTCTCCGAGACCTTCCACCACATCACAGAGCAGTACCTCCACAGAGACGCCACCGGGGGGAGCCGGGGAGACACAGACCGGTAACCAGTGCACTTTTTATTTAATTTCCCCCAGTATATTTATCATGAGTTAATCCCTTTAGACCTGAGATCGATTCTACAAATGTCTTCTAAATCCTGACAGTTTTCTGAAATACCCCATGTTTCTGTATCAGTGGTTCTCAAACATTTTCATGTCAAGGACTAGACCCCCACTATATGTAATTGGCCGCCTACCCCCATCTGAAAATATGTTGTTCCAGGGACTCCCCCAGAAGCAAAGAGTTAAAAGCGTTTGCTCTGAAAGAATATATTCAAACATTTGGGCCACATTTTCACGATTTTTCAAAAATAGCAGACCTACAAGCTTGTAGCGTGGCACTCGGTGCCGCGCTATGAGCTTGTAGATCTGCTATTTTTCAATAGCTAAAGTACAACATAATGCTTAAAACACCAAAAGGGGTTCCCGCCCAAAATGGGTTAAATGTCCTTTCATTTAGTTGTTTCCTACATTTTGTTTTGAGTTATTGTTATATCAAAATATATATATTGTCTCAAATATTTCCTCAAAAGTCAACATGCTGGCCTGGGCCATGGCTCAGCGGTCCAGGCACCTTGGCTGGCAATCCAGTCTGGCAGTGTGCCGCTGGTCCGACTCCCGATCCCGACGGCCTTTACTGCATGTCATCCCCCCATCTCTCTCCCCATTTCCTGGCAGCCTACTGTCTGTCCCTCCATACAAAATATTTTAAAAAAAAATTATGAAGTGCAGACAATTTTCCTGGTCCTCGCGTGCGTGCGTGCGTGCAACTGTTCATTATATTTTGACATTTGCTTTGGCAATGTAAACGTATGTTTTCTCATGCCAATAGAGCTCCTTTGAATTGAAATTGAAATTGAATTGTGTGTGTGTGTGTGTGTGTGTGTGTGTGTGTGTGTGTGTGTGTGTGTGTGTGTGTGTGTGTGTGTGTGTGTGTGTGCGCGCGTGCGGACATGTGTGTGTTGTGCGTGTGCGCGCGTGCGTGCGGACATGTGTGTGTGTTGTGCGTGTGTGTGTGTGTCCAGCCTGCGTCAGCTGCTCCAGTACAAGTGGCAGCGGTCTCTGTGTGACCCGGGGGAGGCGGTGGGTCTGCTGGCTGCCCAGTCCATAGGGGAGCCTTCCACCCAGATGACCCTGAACACCTTCCACTTCGCTGGGAGGGGAGAGATGAACGTCACGCTGGGCATACCCAGGTACACTGCTTTATCCCATTCTGACCTGAGATCAGATTCTAAACGTGTCTTCTACATCCTGACTAGTTTTCTGAAAAAGCTATGTTTCTATGTCAGTCGTTCTTCGATTTTTCAAAAATAGCAGACCTACAAGCTCGTAGCGCGCCACTCGGTGGCACGCTATGAGCTTGTAGATCTGCTATTTTTCAATAGCTAAAGCATAACATAATGCTAACACCAAAAGGGGTTCCCGCCCAAAATGGGTTATCCTCGTCGTCATCATCAACATCTATCTATCTATACATGCACCGTCTCAGTCTGTACGTGTGTGTGTGTGTGTGTGTGTGTGTGTGTGTGTGTGTGTGTGTGTGTGTGTGTGTGTGTGTGTGTGTGTGTGTGTGTGTGTGTGTGTGTGTGTGTGTGTGTGTGTGTGTGTGTGTGTGTGTGTGTGTGTGTGTGTGTGTGTGTGTACGGCTGTACGGCTGTACGGCTGTAATCCACGTACTGTAACTCCAGAACCACCCACCGACTTCACCCCACAGGGTGTCGAGTCGGCCGGACCCACGGTTGTCCAGAACCGCCACGAAAGGCCCCTGCCCGAGATCTGGACAGGGTCCCAGGGTCCATATATGGAGCTGGCCTGTTCTGACATCACAACACTGGCACATAATAGGAATAAAGGAACACAGAGAGACAGATACAGAAATCTCCATATAAGGGCATAAACGGGACACAGACAGATGGGTGGATCTGACACGGGTACAACGGGTATAGCATAGCCGGGTGGGGCATGGATCTCCAACTTCCATTGTTACCGACTCGGTGCTCTACAGCCGGGAACCGGTCTAGTGCTATAAACCACGGGATCTCTGTCCACAAAAAGAGAAAGAAAAAAATGTATCTTTTCACAAATTCCTGTCCCGGACATAACTCGGGGAGCGATATTCAGACCCGACCTGGCCAACACAATGTGACGAGTTGTGAGCTTGTAGATCGGCATACAAATGGATCTCTTGTCCACTAGTCCCTCCCTAACATTTTAGTCTAGTTTTTATTTGTTGACGAAATTGTCAATATATTTAGCCTTAGTTTTAGTCATCATAGATTCGTTTTTATTTTGGTTTTATTTAGTTTTAGTCAGTGACAAAGGGTAGTCGACGAACATTCTTCGTCTTAGTTTTAGTCGACGAAAACAACACCGATAGGTGCGAAGCTCAATGGTACAAATAGGAATGAAGAAATGGCCAGCACACAAGAAATGTGAAGCGTTGTCACTGAGGAAGGTAACCTGACTCCGCCAGATGGGGCAGCAGAGAGTACACTGGGTTCCCCCCTCCTGCTCCCATCTGGGAACTCTAGAGGCGGGATCAATGCAGCACTGTGTATGCCTTGATCCCGCCTCTAGCTGCCGCGGATTGGCCAGGCCGTTTTGTGGCCGAGCATCAAGTCTGCCTGAGAGTTCCCAGATGGGAGCAGGAGGGGGAACCCAGTGTACTCTCTGCTGCCCCATCTGGCGGAGTCAGGTTATGAGGAAGGCCCATCAAGACGAAATGTGTCCGTTGTCACTGAGGAAGGCCCATCAAGACGAAATGCGTCCATTGTCCCCCAGAGGTAAATAAACCATGTGAAAAGGACATTTCTCTTTTTCTGGCTATTTCTTCATTCCAACTTCTCCTAAACCGTCAGGACTTTGTGAGACTTTTTGGACGCAAAGCCCTGAAGCCTGTCTGTGCCAGGCGCTAGCGTACCTGGACCCTGAAGCCTGTCTGTGCCAGGCGCTAGCGTACCTGGACCCTGAAGCCTGTCTGTGCCAGGCGCTAGCGTACCTGGACCCTGAAGCCTGTCTGTGCCAGGCGCTAGCGTACCTGGACCCTGAAGCCTGTCTGTGCCAGGCGCTAGCGTACCTGGACCCTGAAGCCTGTCTGTGCCAGGCGCTAGCGTACCTGGACCCTGAAGCCTGTCTGTGCCAGGCGCTAGCGTACCTGGACCCTGAAGCCTGTCTGTGCCAGGCGCTAGCGTACCTGGACCCTGAAGCCTGTCTGTGCCAGGCGCTAGCGTACCTGGACCCTGAAGCCTGTCTGTGCCAGGCGCTAGCGTACCTGGACCAAAGCCCTGAAGCCTGTCTGTGCCAGGCGCTAGCGTACCTGGACCCTGGCCTGCAATTAAAAACACATTATTATATAGAGTAGCGGAAACGTCGATCACTCTCTGCTGATTTCTGATCGTCTAATTGACGCACACCCGTACACACACACACTCCTCTCTCTCTCTCTCTGTCGCTCTAATTAATTAGTCTCATGTCCAGCAGCTGCGCACAGTTTCTGCCGGCGGATCCTGCCGGGAGCTGCCTATGCCATAGAAAGCATAGGTGAGTTCCAGGCTAGGGGGTCCTTGACATGAAAATGTTTGAGAACCACTGACATAGAAACATGGGGTTTTTCAGAAAACTGTCTTGATTTAGACAGACATTTGTAGAATCGTTCCCAGGTCTAAATGGGTTAAAATACCAATGCATATAGCCATATACCGCTGTACCTGGGGAGGCCCACAGGTACAGCGGTATAGAGCGTCGAAGTCCCGCCCCCTCGAGAGACCTGGAAAATAAATCCCCGTTCATTTTCCTCATAGACTTTTCAGAAAGTATTTATTTAAAGACGTTACGCCGCGGACAAAGCCAACTCTTGTCGTGACAAATCATGACAATAAACACAATGTTTTGGGCCAAACAAAGAATTAGAAAGTAGAAAAAAAAAACGGCAACCGTTTTTGTTGTTTTTCTTCTTTGTAATTATTTGTTTGGTCCAAAATATTGTGTCTGTTGTCATGATTTGTCACGACTCGAGTTGGCTTCGTACGACGCTTAAAAGGTCTTTAAATAAATACTTTTTGAAATGTCTATGGGAAAAATGCATTGGGATTCATTTCCTGGGCCTGGTGTCGTCATGAAAGGGGGCGGGACTGGGCCTGGCGTCGTCATGAAAGGTGGCGGGACTGGGCCTGGCGTCGTCATGAAAGGTGGCGGGACTGGGCCTGGCGTCGTCATGAAAGGTGGCGGGACTGCGACGCTCTATTATGTTCTAGTTTGGCATTCTATGGAGGGAGATACGCTGTGCTCGCTCCGCGTTGTGTCCAACCGTATGCAAGGCATGCACATTATGCCTGACCTACAATTACACCATGTGTCGCAACGCAACCCGTTGTGAGCTTTTAGATTTGGTTAATTTTTGGCAGATTTTGTGTAGTGGGGGAACAAAGTGCAGAGCTACAGAGCTGACCCTGGTCAGGATTACTAAGTGTAGAAGTGTTTTGAACCTGCTGTATGTCTTGTCTCTGTGTCTGTGTACTGTTAGGCTCAGAGAGATCCTGATGATAGCCAGCTCCAGCATCAAGACTCCCATGATGAGCGTTCCGGTTCTGGGCACCAGGAAGGCCTTGAAGAGAGTCAAGATCCTCCGCAAGAAACTCACCAGGGTCTGCCTGGCAGAGGTAAGAATCCAAGAAACTCACCAGAGTCTGCCTGACAGAGGTAAGAATCCAAGAAACTCACCAGGGTCTGCCTGGCAGAGGTAAGAATCCAAGAAACTCACCAGGGTCTGCCTGACAGAGGTAAGAATCCAAGAAACTCACCAGGGTCTGCCTGGCAGAGGTAAGAATCCAAGAAACTCACCAGGGTCAGAATCTAAGAAACTCACCAGGGTCTGCCTGACAGAGGTAAGAATCCAAGGGGCGTGTGTTCTCAAGAGGGGGCTCTCAGACCCAAAAATTAAGTAATGCAATGTTACCCAATGCTAGTTACCCAACGGTAACTAGCATATTTATAAGCTGCTATTTGAAAAAATCTTGAATTTTGAATAATTAATCAATTTAAATAAATATATTAATAAATTTTTTACACAAATCTCTTCTCCCTGAATATCTGACACAAACCATTGTCAAACCGGATGCAAATGCATATCAACGTGGGGGTCCTAACTGATTTAGAATTAAGGCATTTGTAGAATCGGCCTCAGGTCTCAATGGGTTCAGACTAAAATCCAAACCAGTCACATTTTCCTGTTCCAACCAAACCGAACCAGTTACACCAACTGTGGTGTCATATTCTGGGAACATTTAGGGTCACACTTCATTTCTTATAAAAGCAGTGATACTTGTCCCCCCCACACAGACACGCACACGCACACACACACACACACACACACACACACACACACACACACACACACAATATTCAGTCTTTATGTCTCAGCTCAACCTCCATTGTATTTTCAAACCCATTCGGTTGCCTTATTGACATTTGACCCAGTTTGCAAAAGTGAGTGACTTTGGCATTGTCTCATTTCTATAGTGACCGGGTTCTAATAGGCCACCATTTTGCCCGACATTCACTGAGTCTACTTTGCAGACAATGACGGGTTGTTCCTTTTAACATCAGATGAAACTTGACGATTTAAAAACAGCTGCTGTGGTCAAAATGTTTGATGAGGTCCCACTGTAAACATCATTGTATCTGTCAGTGAAATCGGATCTCCTTTGTTTAGTCCCAGTCAGTCAGTCAGTCGGCT
The DNA here is from genome assembly GCF_951216825.1 of Electrona antarctica. Classification (NCBI taxonomy): domain Eukaryota; kingdom Metazoa; phylum Chordata; class Actinopteri; order Myctophiformes; family Myctophidae; genus Electrona; species Electrona antarctica. The sequence goes on from NC_136806.1 coordinate 14,191,945, forward strand.
CTTCAGAGTCGTTTCCTTCTCTGCTCATTCCTTTTGTGGTGTTTTCTGTGATGTTTTGTGTTTGATGATGGGTACAATAGCAGCCACACAAGCAGTATAGCCTTACCACATGTGTGTACAACAAATGGTAAATGGTGCATTTATATAGCTTCTTTATCCAAGGCGCTTCACATAGATTCACACACACACACACACATCATACACCGATGGCGGAGGAAACCATGCAAGGCAACAACCTGCAAGTTTGCAACCTGCAAACAACCAGCAATTAAGGCGTTCAGAGTCTTGCTCATGGACACAAATGACGAGACCACGCCCGTTAAAATACGGCGTTTATCGGGGCGAGCGGGCGCCACGATAGACAGCGTATTTTAACGGGCTAGGCGCATGACACATAATTATAGGCTCTGGCCCCGTTCAATGTTTCCGGGAGAGCAGGCCTCTCATTCTGTGGACCTTAACCCATTTTGACCTGAGATCAGATTCTAAAAATGTCTTTTTGTACGTCTATTTGTACGTCTCTAAATGTTTTGATGATTTGAACATGGTGGACCCTATTGGAAACAAGTGTAATGCTTAATTGGGTCGTCCACTCACAGTTAACAGCCTTTGTATTGAGTTTGTGCTTGAAATGTACTGTAATTCTGCAAACTGTTAATAAATCAATCAATCAATCAATTCTACATCCTCATCTGACAGTTTTCTGAAAAAGCTATGTTTCTATGTCAGTTGTTCTTCGATTTTTCAAAAATAGCAGATCTACAAGCTCGTAGCGCGCCACTCGGTGGCGCGCTATGAGCTTGTAGATCTGCTATTTTTCAATAGCTAAAGCATAACATAATGCTAACACCAAAAGGGGTTCCCGCCCAAAATGGGTTAATGACCAAATTAATAGAAAAAACACAAATAAAAAGTACGGCATAACATCACAGGTCCTGTCCAATTTTGGGCATGTGGCTCCCCGGCTATCTTAACTTGTATCTATCAATAAAAGCAGAAAAGTCAAAAACGAATCTTTAACTTTTTCTTTTTAATTTGCTGTCTATCGGCTGAGGTTCAACAACCTAACCTAATTCCAAACTGCTGTTTGTTAGAAACAGTCCTGTTCATGGCATGGAACCAACCAGCTACACCATATTAGTAAAGTGACACTCCTTTTTAATAGAATTTCTCAACGTCTAGCTAGGCCTGGTGGGACAGTAAACGAGGCCTGCTGGTTTAATTACAAAGTATTCCGATCTCCAGTACCAGTATCAGATAACATTCACTTAACTGTCAAAACCGCCACTTAACACTGTGTGTGTGTGTGTGTGTGTGTGTGTGTGTGTGTGTGTGTGTGTGTGTGTGTGTGTGTGTGTGTGTGTGTGTGTGTGTGTGTGTGTGTGTGTGTGTGTGTGTGTGTGTGTGTGTGTGTGTGTGTGTGTGTGTGTGTGTGTGTGTGTGTGTGTGTGTGTGTGTGTGTGTGTGTGTGTGTGTGTGTGTGTGTGTGTCCGTCCTGTATAGGTCCTGCAGAAGGTAGAGATCTCAGAGAGGTTGCAGCTGGACTCCAGGGTTCACAACAAGTCCCGACTGTTCAACATCACCTTCCACTTCCTGCCTCCGGAACGCTACAGCGACGACAAGCTGCTCACGCCACACAAGATCCTCCGCTTCATGGAGACCAGGTCTGTATGTCTGTCTGTCTGCACGTATGTCTGTCTGGTGCTGCTGATAATATGCTTTGATAATATTTGGAATTCATCAATGTCACTCCAGTTTAACCGCTTAGATCACTTAGACTTAGAAATCACACTCGCAATCAATGTTTAACTGCTGCTCTAAACAAACATTAAAAGTCCATAGACTTGGCTGCCATTCGCTTTAGTTAGTTAGTTAGTTTAGTTACTTTATTGACACAAATGTATAAAACATTGGGTCCAAACAATAATCGAAAACCCATGACTAAAAATATACAATACACAACACAAAATCCCTTTACAACAGGAGCTTTCTATTGCTCCAAAAGTGACATACGCAAAGTCCCTCTGTTAGTGCCCACAAAGAGTGAGCTCAAATCAATGTCCATATTTCACTCTGATGTCTTGTGTGAGGTTAGGGGACACACCCAGTATGTGCTGTTGGTTTTCTATACCAGTCTCACATTGACAACACCGCTGTTCAGGTGGTCCTGCATGCGACTCCATCTTCCAATTTCCACACGCAGTCTATGAGCGGACAACCGAAAGCGTGTAAAGGTGATCCTCAATGTAAGGTGTACTGCTGGTGCTGGTATAGAGTGGATGAACAGATTGATGGCTTGGTATGTCTTATATCTTGTTCCCTCTTTGGATTGTAATTTATGAATCATGTCCCTTCGGTCACTCTCAATATGATCTCGTTTTTCCATTATCTCAGATAAATGAGAATGCATGACTTGGTTCTCCTTCTTTAGCAGTTGAAGAACGTACCACAAGGGGTCATCAAGCATGCCATTTTGCTGCTGTATGTTGGTGAAGAACCTGGCTTGCTTTTCTCTCACCAAAGCTTGCAACGAACGTCGTTTACATCAGTGGTTTTCAACCCTTTTCGTATCAAGGCCCATTATTCTTTTTGCTATTTGAGCCACGGACCACCATATGATGAGATGTATCCCTCTCTCTCTCTCTCTCTCTCTTCTCCTCCAGGTTTTTCGACCTGCTTCTGGAAGCCATTAAGAAGCGCAGCGCCAAGCTGGCTTCCATCGCCGTGGAGACCCGGAAGGCCTCCTCCGGAGACAAGGACCACGATGGAGAGGCTTCGGCTGAGGCGGTGTGTGTGTGTGTGTGTGTGTGTGTGTGTGTGTGTGTGTGTGTGTGTGTGTGTGTGTGTGTGTGTGTGTGTGTGTGTGTGTGTGTGTGTGTGTGTGTGTGTGTGTGTGTGTGTGTGTGTGTGTGTGTGTGTGTGTGTGTGTGTGTGTGCGCGCGCGCGCGCGCGCGTCATTATTAAACATTTTAATCATCAGGTCATTATTACATTTTAATTTCAAGAACCCCCCCCCCCCCCCCCCCCCCCATAACGCTAATAGTGACCACGTCATAAAATGGAATGGAGCCTTAACATGGGTCCATTTGGTTCCATCATTCTGTACATGCCCCTTTTCCACCAAAATAACTTTTGTTTTTCCTTATTTCTTTTTTTTGTTGTTCTCGTTCCAGTTCTGTTTTGTTTCAACTTTTAGGGTGTTTTGAACCAATTCATTTTCAGTGGAGACACTCCCACTGGAAACTGGAAAATTTATTTTGGCCTGCGTACAGCCAGGGTTTTGGGTGCACCAGTGATTTATTTTGTCCTGCGTACAGCCAGGGTTTTGGGTGCACCAGTGATTTATTTTGTCCTGCGTACAGCCAGGGTTTTGGGTGCATCAGTGATTTATTTTGTCCTGCGTACAGCCAGGGTTTTGGGTGCACCAGTGATTTATTTTGGCCTGCGTACAGCCAGGGTTTTGGGTGCATCAGTGATTTATTTTGGCCTGCTTACAGCCAGAGTCTGGATGCACCAGTGATTTATTTTGGCCTGCGTACAGCCAGGGTTTTGGGTGCATCAGTGATTTATTTTGGCCTGCGTACAGCCAGGGTCCGGGCGCATCAGTGATTTATTTTGGCCTGCGTACAGCCAGGGTCCGGGCGCATCAGTGATTTATTTTGGCCTGCGTACAGCCAGGGTCCGGGCGCATCAGTGATTTATTTTGGCCTGCGTACAGCCAGGGTCCGGGCGCATCAGTGATTTATTTTGGCCTGCGTACAGCCAGGGTCCGGGCGCATCAGTGATTTATTTTGGCCTGCGTACAGCCAGGGTGCACCAGTGATTTATTTTGGCCTGCGTACAGCCAGGGTCCGTGGCTTTGTTGATTTGTTTGGAACTGACAAACGCCATATACATGAGGTTTGATTAATGTTGATGACATGACAATGTTCTTGACCAATAGGAGGCGGCCGATGGAGAGGGGGGCGGTGATAAGGAGGTGGTAGACGACGAAGGAGACGAGGGAGACGCAGACGCCTCTGACGCCAAGCGGAAAAAGAAACAGGAGGAGGAGGTGCACGCACGCACACACACACACACACACACACAAACACACACACACATGAACACACACACACACGCACACAGACACACACACTGCCCTTAACCTCAGTTTGTCTAATGTATAACCGTCACCGTTAGGCAGTTGTTCACATTTCAGTTTTTACACAACGCTTAACTCTTTTTCATAAATTATATAAAATTTAAAAAAACGTTTTTTTGTTTAAAATATCGTGTTAAATCGAATCGTGAACCTCATATCGTGATACAAATCGTGTCGTGAGTTGAGTGAATCGTTCCATGCCTACTGTGGACCAGAGACTCCCATTGTAACAATGGAATGCGAAAGTGCTCATTGTATCTCAATGGGATAGTTCCAGCCATAGGAGCAATGTTTGGAACTATAGCTCATAGGGACCCGCTTTGCGGCGAGATCAAAGCGTGTCGCTACTCTCCTAGTCTACACTCTGCTGTGGACAGACTGAAAAGACGTATCATCGGCTAGCATATCCATGTCTTCTGCTTTGGACAGACTGAAAAGACGTATCATCGGCTAGCATCTCCATGTCTTCTGCTTTGCATACTTTGCATACACTTTGCAGTGTTCTTACTGCACACAATTGTACATACTGCAGTACATTCACACAGATATACTTTGCATGCTAGATTTAGTCCATTCGCTGTTGGCTAAATGCCATTGAGAACGTTGTACTTGTCGTCCACATTTAGCCTACTGGTTCTCAACCTTTTCGCGCCCTGCCCCCCCCCCCCCCCCCCCCACCCCCAAACATGGATAAATAAATAATCATATTTGAACTGGGGACCCGATTTTAGTTTTAGTAGTCTTTGGGATGAAACTTCATTTTTAGTTTTAGTCACATTTTAGTCACCTGTTTTAGTGTTAGTCTAGTTTTAGTCGACTAAATCTACAGTTTGTTTAGTCGACTAAAATGTATTTTGGCGGGCCTTGATGCCGTCGTAATGGCTGATTTTACACACAAAATAGACGATCTACAAGCTCACAACGCGTCGCGCTGCGACGCGTTGTGAGCTTGTAGATCGTCTATTTTCAGCATGCAACCGAGTGTAAAATGACCTATACTTGATGTCTTACATTTTAATCTAGTTTTTATTTTTTCAGTGGGTGAACACATAACCTGTGATCATGTTGTCGTGGATTTCTATGGGGCTTTGATAGCTTTAGCTGTCACTGTTTGTAAAACTCATGTAGTCTCCTCATCTCTCTCTCCTCATCTCTCTCTCTCCCTCTCCTCATCTCTCTCTGTCTCTCTCCCTCTCCCCATATCTCTCTGCGCAGGTGGACTATGAGAGTGAGGAAGAGGAGGAGGAGAAGGGAGATGAAGGGGAGGAGGGAGAAGGCCAGGGGGGGGAAGAGGGAGGAGGAGAGGGGGAGGAGAACAGCCTTGAAGACATCGTGTCACAGGCTGCTGCTGCTGCTGCTGCTGCTGCTGCTGCTGCTGCTGCTGCTGCTGCTGCTGCTGCTGCTGGAGGTATGACCCTCATTACATGCTACTCTTGGTCAAAGAAAAAAAAAGCCCAATCTCTGCTATTCTTTTTTTTCTTTTTTGCATAATTGTCATTATCAGATAATTGCGATCAGGTGATTATGTAACAATAACCCATTTAAGGTGGTTGCACACTGGACACGTTTTTCGGAAAACCGATAGAAACGCCGCTAGAAATCCGAAAAACGTGCTCGGTGTGTGGAGACCTTTAGACATGAGGCTGATTCTAAACGCGCTCGGTGTGTGGAGACCTTTAGACATGAGGCTGATTCTAAACGTGCTCAGTGTGTGGAGACCTTTAGACATGAGGTTGATTCTAAACGCGCTCGGTGTGTGGAGACCTTTAGACATGAGGCTGATTCTAAACGTGCTCGGTGTGTGGAGACCTTTAGACATGAGGCTGATTCTCGGTGTGTGGAGACCTTTAGACATGAGGCTGATTCTAAACACGCTCGGTGTGTGGAGACCTTTAGACATGAGGCTGATTCTAAACGTGCTCGGTGTGTGGAGACCTTTAGACATGAGGCTGATTCTAAACGTGCTCGGTGTGTGGAGACCTTTAGACATGAGGCTGATTCTAAACGTGCTCGGTGTGTGGAGACCTTTAGACATGAGGCTGATTCTAAACGTGCTCGGTGTGTGGAGACCTTTAGACATGAGGCTGATTCTAAACGCGCTCGGTGTGTGGAGACCTTTAGACATGAGGCTGATTCTAAACGTGCTCGGTGTGTGGAGACCTTTAGACATGAGGCTGATTCTAAACGTGCTCGGTGTGTGGAGACCTTTAGACATGAGGCTGATTCTAAACACGCTCGGTGTGTGGAGACCTTTAGACATGAGGCTGATTCTCGGTGTGTGGAGACCTTTAGACATGAGGCTGATTCTCGGTGTGTGGAGACCTTTAGACATGAGGCTGATTCTCGGTGTGTGGAGACCTTTAGACATGAGGCTGATTCTCGGTGTGTGGAGACCTTTAGACATGAGGCTGATTCTAAACGTGCTCGGTGTGTGGAGACCTTTAGACATGAGGCTGATTCTAAACGTGCTCAGTGTGTGGAGACCTTTAGACATGAGGCTGATTCTAAACGTGCTCTGTGTGTGGAGACCTTTAGACATGAGGCTGATTCTAAACGTGCTCGGTGTGTGGAGACCTTTAGACATGAGGCTGATTCTAAACACGCTCGTGTGTGGAGACCTTTAGACATGAGGCTGATTCTAAACGCGCTCGGTGTGTGGAGACCTTTAGACATGAGGCTGATTCTAAACGTGCTCGGTGTGTGGAGACCTTTAGACATGAGGCTGATTCTAAACGTGCTCGGTGTGTGGAGACCTTTAGACATGAGGCTGATTCTAAACGTGCTCGGTGTGTGGAGACCTTTAGACATGAGGCTGATTCTAAACTCCCTCGGTGTGTGGAGACCTTTAGACATGAGGCTGATTCTAAACGTGCTCGGTGTGTGGAGACCTTTAGACATGAGGCTGATTCTAAACTCCCTCGGTGTGTGGGGACCTTTAGACATGAGGTTGATTCTAAACACGCTCGGTGTGTGGAGACTAGGGTTGGGATTCGTTAGGATTTTAACGGTTCCGGATCCTTCCCGGATCCCTCTTAACGGTTCCGGTTCCTAACGGTTCCCTTAACGGATCCTAATATTATTTTTTCCCCTTTTTTTCTGACATAGATTATGCTGATATTATAACTAACCTAACCAAGTACATAATAAACACACATTCATTAATTCAATTATTGAAAATACACTTTACAATTATGAGGTGGCAGTGTGGCACTATTATTTAAACTTCACCACCACCACCACCAGCTAGACACCACAACAATATCATTGTTGCAATTTGTACTGTATATTGCAATTTGTACTGTATATTAAATATAGCCTACAGTACACATTGCAATAATGATATTGTTGTGGTGACAAATGTTGTCTTTAATGTTCAGATTAATTTAATATGAAGGACCCCTTACCCTAATGGAAACAAGCCATAGTGCTTTCTTGGATTATAAAATCGTTTTAGCAGACCTTGTATTGAACTGTAGGCTACGTTCCTGTGCTTTTTTCTGCAAACTGTTCATAAAGTAATCAATCTATGGAGGTATGCACCTAAACGCTGGGCTCTCAACAGCCACGCGATTAATTTAGAACCAAATCAAAAGCAGTTGAGTTGCTTATAAGTGCAGACAAATTGATTTGGCTCTATACTATAGTTAACGTGATTCATAAAATATCAGACAGAAAGACGTCGAGTCATTGGCGTTCTAAATTAACACCATTAACAACAGTTGTACAATACGCCGCGGCCTAATGAAAAGCTCTGTAGACGACAGTAGTTTTTATTTTCTATTACGTTACTAGCCTGGGGAAAGTGAACGAGCCTTGCATCATCCTCGTCCCCCGCCGGCTAGCTGTGGTGGAGTTGCGGGGAGAGCGGACACGGCTTTCCGCATGGCTCACACACGCGATGTGCCTAGATTATTCTCGTGAGTTGTGGACTCGTGTAGGCATATTGATTTTGAGATGTTTCCTCAATGTGGACGTGGTGCAAAACTGCAACTGGTACAAGTTGCAACAATCTTTGCAGCCAGGGAACTATAGCATCGCATTTATTGCACTTGCGTGCTCAGCCTCAGAGTCATTTCCCTCTCTGTTAACCACACTTTGGAGATCTCTTCGACATACTGTCCCAGTCGCTCCGCGGCGGTCGCTGAATGCACAGAATAGTGGGCGTATCCTCCCCGACCCCACTAACTCACTCATGTAGGTTGGGTGACGTCACCCCAGTAACTTGGCTCTGCTTGCATGCATGCACAGACACAGCGGAGCTAAATGACGACTGATGAGATCCGTTTGGGGAACCGTTAATAAAAAAACGATGGAACCGGCTCGGGATCCGCAATGTCGGAACCGGGTCTGAAATGGACCCGGTTCCGAATCCCAACCCTAGTGGAGACCTTTAGACATGAGGTTGATTCTAAACACCTCGGTGTGTGGAGACCTTTAGACATGAGGCTGATTCTAAACGTGCTCGGTGTGTGGAGACCTTTAGACATGAGGCTGATTCTAAACGTGCTCAGTGTGTGGAGACCTTTAGACATGAGGCTGATTCTAAACGTGCTCGGTGTGTGGAGACCTTTAGACATGAGGCTGATTCTCGGTGTGTGGAGACCTTTAGACATGAGGCTGATTCTAAACACGCTCGGTGTGTGGAGACCTTTAGACATGAGGCTGATTCTAAAACGTGCTCGGTGTGTGGAGACCTTTAGACATGAGGCTGATTCTAAACACGCTCAGTGTGTGGAGACCTTTAGACATGAGGCTGATTCTAAACGCGCTCGGTGTGGGGAGACCTTTAGACATGAGGCTGATTCTAAACACGCTCGGTGTGGGGAGACCTTTAGACATGAGGCTGATTCTAAACGTGCTCGGTGTGTGGAGACCTTTAGACATGAGGCTGATTCTAAACTCCCTCGGTGTGTGGAGACCTTTAGACATGAGGCTGATTCTAAACTCCCTCGGTGTGTGGAGACCTTTAGACATGAGGCTGATTCTAAACGCGCTCGGTGTGTGGAGTCTTCTAAAATTTAGAAGACTTTTTTTTTTTTGTCTAAATCAGTGGTTTCTATGTCAGTGGTGCTCAACCTTTTTCCCCAGAATGAGGACCCCAGAATGATATGTATTTGGCCGCGGGACCCCCATCTGAAAATATGTTGTTCCAGGGGCCCCCTGCCCCAGAAGCAAAGATTTGAATTAAAAAAAATGTTGGCTCTGAAAGAATATATATTCACGGGAACACTTTTGGTGTTTTAAGCATTATGTTATACTTTAGCTATTGAAAAATAACAGATCTACAAGCTCATAGCGCGGCACCGAGTGCCTAGGTCGAGGACGAGCTTGTAGGTCTGCTATTTTAGAAAAATCGTGAAAATGTTGTGCAAATCTTTGAATTATTTCAGAGCGAACGTTTTTAACTCAAATCTTTGCTTCTGGGAGGTCCCTGGAACAACATATTTTGAGATGGGGGGGGGGGGGGGGGGGGTCGGAGGCCAAATACATATAATTTTGGGTGTCCTTGACATGATGACAACTGACATTAGAAACATAAGGTTTTTCAGAAAACTGTCATGATTTAGAAGACATTTGTAGAATCGAGCACAGGTCTAAATGGGTTAAAAACACCAAAAGAGGTTCTCGAGGTCCTCCTCATCATCGGTTTAAAGTCCTCTTTGGAGGCACCGCTGGGTTGGACTTGACTCTCCATATGGCTTTCCTCCACGGCCACCTCGCCATCGATGCCGAGCGCTTTCATGTCAGCCAAACACGTTTCTGTCCTGAACGGTATAACTGTGCCTGCAGGTGTGGAGGAGCTGACGGGGGCTGCAGGAGGAGGAGGAGGAGGTGCAGCCATGGATGACATGAGAGTGAACGCTGTGCTGCTGTCTCACCCCTCCATACAGAGCTACTCCTACGACTGCCAGCATGGACTGTGGTGTCAGGTCTGTCTCATAGCCTATAGTCCTACAGCCAGCATGGACTGTGGTGTCAGGTCTGTCTCGTAGCCTATAGTCCTACAGCCAGCATGGACTGTGGTGTCAGGTCTGTCTCGTAGCCTATAGTCCTACAGCCAGCATGGACTGTGGTGTCAGGTCTGTCTCGTAGCCTATAGTCCTACGACAGGTAGCATGGACTGTGGTGTCAGGTCTGTCTCGTAGCCTTTAGTCCTACGACAGCCAGCATGAACTGTGGTGTCAGGTCTGTCTCATAGCCTATAGTCCTACAGGTAGCATGGACTGTGGTGTCAGGTCTGTCTCATAGCCTATAGTCCTACGACAGGTAGCATGGACTGTGGTGTCAGGTCTGTCTCATAGCCTATAGTCCTACAGCCAGCATGGACTGTGGTGTCAGGTCTGTCTCATAGCCTATAGTCCTACAGGTAGCATGGACTGTGGTGTCAGGTCTGTCTCATAGCCTATAGTCCTACGACAGGTAGCATGGACTGTGGTGTCAGGTCTGTCTCGTAGCCTTTAGTCCTACGACAGGTAGCATGGACTGTGGTGTCAGGTCTGTCTCATAGCCTATAGTCCTACGACAGGTAGCATGGACTGTGGTGTCAGGTCTGTCTCATAGCCTATAGTCCTACAGGTAGCATGTGTTGACTAGGTCTTAATAAACACGACGTTTATCCAGTTGTAGATCACTTTATTCACCGTTCACTGACTCGACATGTAAACGCTGTTCCCTCCACAATTCACATCTGATTACCTGCGCCCACTGCGCATGCGTATCTCCCTCAGAGGGTACATTACCGTAAAGGAGTACTGTCGTAAAGTGGAACACAAGTTAACAGCATGGACTGTGGTGTCAGGTCTGTCTCGTAGCCTATAGTCCTACTACAGCCAGCATGGACTGTGGTGTCAGGTCTGTCTCATAGCCTATAGTCCTACTACAGGTAGCATGGACTGTGGTGTCAGGTCTGTCTCATAGCCTATAGTCCTACTACAGGTAGCATGGACTGTGGTGTCAGGTCTGTCTCATAGCCTATAGTCCTACGACAGCCAGCATGGACTGTGGTGTCAGGTCTGTCTCATAGCCTATAGTCCTACAGGTAGCATGGACTGTGGTGTCAGGTCTGTCTCATAGCCTATAGTCCTACGACAGGTAGCATGGACTGTGGTGTCAGGTCTGTCTCATAGCCTATAGTCCTACAGCCAGCATGGACTGTGGTGCCAGGTCTGTCTCATAGAAGTGCTGGAAAGCTCGGCAACCAGACACAACGTCGACCCTATTCTGATTCTGGTAGTGGAGATTAACATTCAGAAAGTAATTTAGTACCCCGCTGAACCTTTCTGTCTCGTCTCGTCTTCCTATAGGTGAGCCTGGTCCTCCCGGTGAGCAAGGTGCACTTTGACCTGACGTCGGTGATGTCGTCGCTGGCCCAGAACGCCGTCATCATGGAGACCAAGGGCATCGCCCGCTGCCTGCTGAGCGAGACCACCACCAGGACGGGAGCCAAGGAGACCCTCCTCAACGCCGAGGGCATCAACATGCACGAGATGTTCAAGCACACAGACGTACGTTTCATTTCAACATGCACGAGATGTTCAAGCACACAGACGTACGTTTCATTTCAACATGCACTAGATGTTCAAGCACACAGACGTACGTTTCATTTCAACATGCACGAGATGTTCAAGCACACAGACATACGTTTCATTTCAACATGCACGAGATGTTCAAGCACACAGACGTACGTTTCATTTCAACATGCACGAGATGTTCAAGCACACAGACATACGTTTCATTTCAACATGCACGAGATGTTCAAGGACACCGCCACGGTGGCTCAGGGGTAGAGTTTCCGGATGGAAACCGCAAGGCCGCCAGTTCGAACCCGGGCTCCCCCAGAGTTAGTGTCGAAGTGTCCTTGAGCAAGACACTGAACCTCTAATTGCTCCCGGTGTGCTGGTTGGTACCTTGCATGGTTTCCGCCGCCATCGGTGTATGAATGGGTGAATGTAATGCACAATCTATGGAAAGCGCCTTGGATAAAGGCACTATATAAATGCACCATTTACCATTTACACACAGGAGTGCGTTTCATTTCAACATGCACGAGATGTTCAAGCACACACAGACGTGCGCATGGATTAAAGTTCCCAGTCGCCACGCCTGATTTCAGCCATTTGGATTCCATAAAAGCCACCGTGTCTTCTGTGAAAGCATGCTGCGCACCGACAATTACAATGTAGGCATTTAGCAGACGCTCTTAGCTCAGAGCAACGTACAATAAGCAAGAACAAAAAGCATGGCAATACATCACATATATAAAAAGTAGTTATCATGAAACATGCGTAAGCTAAGGACGTAACAGTGGAATATCTATATAATGAAACTATACATATAAGCTATACATACTATACATTTATACTATAAAGTGCTTTGACTACATAAAATGCAATTCTAGTACGTGCTATAAGTCATGCTATAAGTCTGTATAAAATGCTATCTAAGTCTACATAAAGTGCTATTCTAAGGGCCTAGTGTAACAATAGCGGATCAAAAGCTCACAACACGTCGCAGCGCGTCGCAGTTCTAGCTACAGTACTTCCAAAATGGCGCGGAGCTACCTTGAAATGGGCCCTGAAGCTGCAAATCCCTGATTTGATGGTTCCAAATACCCCCGGGCGTTAAGAATGATCATACCTAAACATTATCATTACATTTTCATGTCATGAGATCTTTTTTTTTTCGAGGGGGGGTCCTAGTTGGAACAACACACTTTCAGATGGGGGTCCGCAGGCCAAATACAGATCATTCTGGGGGTCTTTGACATGAAAAAGGTCGAGCACCACCCACATGAAACATAGGTTTTTCATCAGCCTTAGGTCTAAATTGGTTAACCCGTTTTGGGCGGGGACCCCTTTTGGTGTTAGCATTATGTTATGCTTTAGCTATTTTCAAAAATAGCTTGTAGATCTGCTATTTTTGAAAATAGCAGACCTACAAGCTCGTAGCGCGCCACTCGGTGGCGCACTATGAGCTTGTAGATCTGCTATTTTTGAAAATCGAAGAACCACTGACATAGAAACATAGCTTTTTCAGAAAACTGTCAGGATGTAGAAGACATTTTTAGAATCTGATCTCAGGTCTAAATTGGTTAAAAACACTGAAAATAATGAATGTGCAAGCCCACAGTGCATCGCTACGCATTTTCAGCTTGTATTGTAGATGGGCAGAATGTTAAGCCTGCAACGACATGCCCAGAGTAGTGCATGTGGCTGCCATGTGTTGGCTGGTTGTGAGCAGCTATATAATGTTTCTTTACTCAGGAGTAGGGGCGGATATCGCCAGGTACCTGGCGATGCGATTACATATCGATTCGGAGGGTCACGATTCGATTAATCCCGATTAATCCTGATTAATCGGGCTACGTTACGATTCGATTTAATCCCGATTAATCATGATTAATCACTCACTGTTAATCACTCAGTCACTGTGTGACTAATAAACAAAGTGCTTTCTAATGATTATGAATATATTAGGCCTGTCAGTCGATTAAAATATTTAATCGCGATTAATCGCATGATTGCCCATAGTTAATCGCCGATTAATCGCAAATTAATCGCATATTTTGTATCCATTCTAAATATACCTTAAATCAGTGGTTTTCAAGATTTTTCATATCAAGGTCCATTATGTATTCTGCATTTGAGCCACAGACCACCATTTGATGACATTTAGCCTTCCATTTGGTTACCAACTCTCCATCATTTAGCTGGGGACCACCTGGAACCCCCTCAGGGACCACTGGTTCAATCAGAACCACTGCTTTTCAAGTTTTAAATACTCTTATCAACATGGGAGAATGCTTGCTTTATTGCAAATGCCATGGAAGAGGGAAACAAAATCATAAACTCAACTCAACACAGTCTCACACACACACACACACACACACACACACACCCAGGCGAGAGCTCTCTCTCCTGTAAGCACGCACGCACAGTCAGGCTGTCAACATTAGCTTTAGCATTAGCATGGTCTGTGTAGCATCACGCTATCACAACTGACTATGTTTGTCAACCAAAACTGCCAGAGTTTTGCTTTTGCCCAATGCCCAATTCAAAGAGCTTCTGATCTAACACGTTGTGGAGCAAATGAATTAATAACAAGCCCAACGAACGCGACGACTCGAGTGCTCACAGCTCAACTGCCCAGCCCACACTGGTAGGCTACACTCGATCTGCGCACCGGTCCTGCACAGGCTGACGGACGAGTCACTGGGAGAGAGAGTGGGGAGAGAGGCGGGGCTCACTGACTGCCTGCATTCACATGAATGCGTCTCTCAACTATTCTGTCAAACTTCACCGTGCGTTAATCGCGCGTTAATTAAATTAACGCCGTTAAAATGACTTTGAGTTAACGCACGATTAACGCGTTAACTTTGACAGCCTTAGAATATATATATATATTCTTTCACAGTGCACCTTTTTAACTCAAATCTATGCTTCTGGGGGGGTCCCATAGAACAAAATATTTTCAGATGGGGTCCGTGGCCAAATACAGAACAGCAATAAACAGATGAATCGAACACTCAGGCCAGCTCCTCCCCGTCAAACTCTTAGAAACATTAAGCAGCTTTCTTTAAAAAAAATAATGAGTTTGTACAAGCATACAACAAATATATTTTAATAATGACATAAGATGTCATGTCATTAACAAATAAAGAAATACATGGGCAGGATTTCGGTTGACGTCAGCAGCACTCTTTGTCAAATTGTCTTTATTCTTTGTTAGGACAAAAAGGTGCTTTTCTTTGTTTCCTTATTCAGGGATTTAATTTTCAGTTACTGAAGCGTCATTAAGGAAGCTTGGGGTCAGTTCTTGAGACTATATATGTTGCACTTTTCTGTTTTTTTGCACACATTAAGGAGCATTTGGTTTAAAGTGTATGGCAACATTTTGGATTGTATGACGTTGAGGGGACACGGGAACTCGATAAAACTCACAACGTGTGCAAGTTGTGTGAAAACAAATACAGTGGGAACAAGATGATATTGCCCACTGACATCCAGAGATGCAGTCAAGACAACCATCCCGATCCCGAACACACGGACACAGCCGTGGTCCATGCACTCAGAAAAGGCGACTAGAATTACGAAGTCCATCGGCACTTTTATTGCAAAGGATTTACATTCATATTCGGTCGTGGAGACTAGCGACGGATTCCAGGCCATGTTATGCACTTTGGAGCCACACTACATCGTCCCATCTCGGCCACATTTCACAGACGGTCGATGATGTGAGTTTTATCGAGTTCTCCTGTCCCCTCAACCTCAGTTACAATCCAAAATGTTCCCTTTCTGTCATCTTTTTTCTCTTCCCCTCCGCGTTGGTAACTCGTTCTGTTTTGGTTGTTGAAAGCTAAAGCGTGTGCGAGGCTGTGTGCGTCACTCTAAACGGTCCGGTACGACGCTGCAGCGCAGTCACAGATTAGTTCCGCCCTTTTCCTCCTGTAAAAAATAATAATTATATAATCGATTTTTGACATTTGTGCATCGATGAATTATCGTTCATGACAGCATCGCGATTAATTGGATAATCGATTTTTTTCCCCACCACTACTCAGGAGTGCTCACACTTTTGTTGAGTGGTGTAAACCACTCCAACAACTGGCTTTGTACCCGTGTCTGTTCGTACCAAAAAAAATGTACCCGTGTCTGTTAGTACCAAAAAAAAAATGAGCATGGTTGCTATGGTCACCCAGTTCACACGGGTGTGATTTCATTACGTCAGACATTACGTCAGACCACAGCTGATCAGTCTATATAAGACCTTACACCACTCAGTTCACACGGGTGTGATTTTTCACTTGAGAGCCACTTTCAAAATAACCAGCTCAACAAGATCTAGCCACCGTTACATACAGTAATAAGACAACATAACTAACACACTTGCAATGGGGAATACAGGGGGAAATGGAATTAGCCGTTTTTTGTTTTGTTTTTGAGGGGCGCTAGCCCCTCCTATATACAGCTTGTCCCCACACGTCTCAAGATTTGCCATTGACAGTGAAAGGGGAATTCAGGTCAAATGTCCACTCAATCTTGTCCCCACAAGATTTGCCATTGACAATGAAGGGAGAAATTAGGTCAAAACGAGCAAATCAGCCAACCAATCACAGGCAACAGGCATTCTGATTGGCCAGTATGACATGATGCATGATGATGTAAGATGATAAGAGCGCCCCTCACTTCACAAGGGTGTGACCTTTTTTTTGTAATAACTTTGTAATGCTGACGTTTGTGCACAGTATTGCATTGTGGGTTTGAGCTGACAGGACCATTTATATGTCAATCAATCAAGTCACCTTAATTCAAATGGCAGATGCCATTTGCTATATATATATATATATATATATATATATATATATATATATATATATATTTAAATTATTTTTAGTTTTTAGGTCATGTGGTCTATCTGCACAGATCGCGATCTACCTTTTGGGCACCCAAGTTTACATGGATATATCATGTTTTTATGGATATATCATGTTTTATGGATATATCATGTTCTTATGGATATATCATGTTTTTATGGATATATCATGTTTTTATGGATATATCATGTTCTTATGGATATATCATGTTCTTATGGATATATCATGTTTTTATGGATATATCATGTTCTTATGGATATATCATGTTCTTATGGATATATCATGTTTTTATGGATATATCATGTTTGTATACATGGATATATCATGTTTGTATACATGGATATATCATGTTGTTTCAGATCCTGGACGTCAACAGGCTGTACTCTAACGAGGTTCACACCATGGCCAACACCTATGGCATCGAGGTGGCTCTGAGGGTCATCGAGAAGGAGATCAAAGACGTGTTCGCCGTCTATGGTACATGCACACGCACACACACACATGCACAGACACACACACATACACATACACACGCGCGCCCACACACACAAACACGCGGTTCCGGGGGCACGGTGGCACAGTCGGTAGTGCTGTCGCCTCACAGCTAGAAGGTCCTGGGTTCGATTCCCGCTCGGGACGCTGAGGGCATGTTCTCTCCTCCGCGTCATCAGTGCCCATACCCGAGGCGGGGTTGGCGGGTTGGCGAAAGGGCCTTTCTGTGTGGAGTCTGCATGTTATCCCCGTGTCCCCTAGGGTAGGTACCCTCACAAAAAACATGCAGTAATCCTGGTCACTAAACTGCCTCCCCCTGGCCAGCCGGGGCACCTGATGGAGGGGAAAGGAACTGGTTGGGAATAACGTGTTCCTTCCATGCGCTACGTCCGGCCGGGGAAACTCCCCCCTGTCAGGTGAAAAGAAGCAGCTTGGACTCCTCATGCATAGAAGGAAGCATGAGGTCAGTCCACTGCCCCCCCCCAGGTTGGCAGAGGAAGTGTAGCGCCCAGGATTACATCAGATAATTGGCACTGGGTGAAAGATTGTGGGATATAAATAATAAAGAAATAAAAAAAACACGCGGTTCCATGTAAATGCTGACCCTCTGTGCGTGTGCGTGTGCGTGCGTGTGTGTGTGTGTGTGTGTGTGTGTGTGTGTGTGTGTGTGTGTGTGTGTGTGTGTGTGTGTGTGTGTGTGTGTGTGTGTGTGTGTGTGTGTGTGTGTGTGTGTGTGTGTGTGTGTGTGTGTGTGTGTGTGTGTGTGCGCGCGTGCATGCGTGTGTGTGCGCAGGTATCGAGGTGGACCCCAGACACCTGTCGTTGGTAGCAGACTACATGTGTTTCGAGGGCGTCTACAAGCCACTGAACCGACACGCCATGCAGTCCAACGCCTCTCCTCTGCAGCAGATGACCTTCGAGACCAGCTACAAGTTCCTCAAACAAGCCACTATGATGGGTATGATAAGAATAAATGATACTGTACGTCAGGGGTGGGCAACTGGCGGCCCGGGGGCCACATGCGGCCCCCACCTTCACTTAATGTGGCCCTCAGGTTAACCCATTTTGACCTGAGATCAGATTCTGACAGTTTTCTGAAACAGCTATGTTTCTATGTCAGTCGTTCTTCAATTTTTCAATAGCTAAAGCATAACATAATGCTAACACCAAAAGGTGCGTAGTGCCACAGTCCCACAGTCCCACACCTGCTGTGCGTAGTGCCACAGTCCCACGCCTGCTGTGCGTAGTGCCACAGTCCCACGCCTGCTGTGCGTAGTGCCACAGTCCCACGCGTCACACGCTGACGTGCCAATCAGCTGACCAATTGGGCGGGGTTTTTAAGCAATTTACAATTTAGGCATTTAGCAGATTTAATCCAGAGTGATTTACAATAACGACAATAACGACTTACAAGAACAGAAAGCATGGCAATACATCACATACATAAAAAGTAGTTATCATGAAACATGCGTAAGCTAAGAACGTAACAGTGGAATATCTATATAATGAAACTATACATATAAACTATACATACTATACTATACGTATATACTATAAAGTGCTATGACTACATAAAATGCAATTCTAGTGCTGTCTACGTAACATGCTATAAGTCTGTATAAAATGCTATCTAAGTCTACATAAAGTTCTATCTAAGAGGTCTATCTAAGCTCACCTAAGGCTGCAATATTCCTGCATTCCTTACGTTCCTAGTTGTCGTTATGAGCTGTTTGTTCCCACCGCCACCCCAGCACCACCGGTAAGCTCTGCTATTCCTGTTCCCCATGGAGGGGTTGTTATTGTATATCTATCTCCCTCCCTGCTCTTAACAGTTTAAGGGCCCCAGACGGAGATCACCGTCAGGTTCAAGTGCACGGTCAGTTGCCCGAGACGGAGATTGATTAACAGGACGGAGATTAATGATATCAAAACCGGTCGCATCGCTCCACAGCCTAGGAGCGCTTGTTGCCCAATCCTCGGTGTTGCACAACAGTGACACGTCATCGAAAATGTTTCCTGCCTTTTTAGCGGACGACAACGAAAATCTTAAAACGTTCATAACTCGCGATCTAAATCATCCCGTCTAATTATGAAAAAAGATCCTGTGTTAGACGGCTTGAGGCCCGAGCCCTCAAGGTGTTAATGGTTAACACCCCGAGCGGCAAGGACGGAGTTCTCCGTTCAATCAATTAGTAACGCCCAGCGCTCAGGACGGAGATTGATAAAAAAGGACAGAGATTATTGATATCAAAACCGATTGCATCGCTCCACAGGCTGGGAGCGTCTGTTGCGCAACATGCTATGTTATTTTCCAGTGGGACGTCATCGAAAATGTTCCCCCCCATTTTAAGCAAAGATGATGTGTTAGACGGCCCACCGCGGTCCCGTCGCTGATCGCGTTATAATTAATCATACCTCCCGTTGTTGTCGTTCGCCTCAGGAGTGTTTTGGCTACATCAAGCTACTTCAGCTACATCCGGGATAGCATCCGGTCCGTCGCTAAATGTGCTCCGCTGCTCAGGGCTGGACTGGGACAAAAATTCGGCCCGGGCATTTTCGCGTGAATTTGGCCCAGACCGGCCCACCACAACCAGCGCGCAGATAGCAGAAACTCTACCACCCACTCCGTCGAGGCACACACACAAACAAGCCCTAATACCACCACTTTTACAGAACAACATAAATGATACAAACAGTAGTGGCCCTAAGCAACATAATATTATGTGGCCCCACCCCTGCACTGCACCGCCGGGGGGGTCAGGGGGGGCGCTACCTGGTGGCCTGCCTGCCTGCCTTTTTTTTTAATCATGGCGGCCCCCTACGGTCGCGGCCCACCGGGAAAATGCCCGGTATGCCCTGTGGCCAGTCCAGCCCTGCCGCTGCTATAAATCGCTGGGCGCTCTGATTTCATGGATTAAATAAGCCCGGCGTTCGGGGTGTTAATGATGGTTGTATAATTGCGCCAGAGCAGGGAGAAAAATGTACCCGAGCCGAACGCCAAGATAAAATATTATATGCACACTTATATTCTCATTCTATAATAATATTTGTTCAATCTATTTGTGAGTTATCTGACTGAACAATAACTATCAAGCATGGTGAGCTGGTAGATCGATCAGCTATTTTTGAGTTTTGAGTATCTTGCAAAGAGCTTTGCGAATGAGACCCATTGTGTTTTGTTAGCTAATCGGGGTGTGTGCGTGCGTGCGTGCACGCGTTCACGCGTGCACTGTGCGTGTTTTAAAAGACAAAGATAACACATAACCTCCAACTTCCGTGCTGAGCAAAGCTGCAAATGCAGCAAAACCACAGTCTATAGTAGACGAACAAAGGGCTCGCAAATCACTTTTAAAATGTAACAAATCATTATTTCCAACAGCAGCAGACAATATAGGAACAACGCTTCGACCTTGTGGTCTTTGTCAAGTGTGTTTCGTTTAGTTTCGTTTATTTGAAGAAAAAAAAGGTTACAGCAGTTCGAAGAGAGCAGTCCTGAGAATTTCTGTATATCAGGTGTGGGCAACTTTGACGATGGAGAGGGCCGCTATATTTCCACACTCACTCCCTAGGGCCATATATTACTGTTGTAGCAAAAATATTTTTGCTATATTTGAATTGAAATCTTGAATTCTTTTTTGCCATTTTTTAATTGGAATCCTGAAAATTAACATTTTTACATAATTTCAAATACCTTTAATTATGCTTGTGTTGAGCAATGAGCTACTAATTTAGACTGAAGTAATTAAAGCGGGTCATGTTTGCATGTTGTGGAATTGTAACAGCTGAAACCAATATTATATCAGTGTTCTGAACCTGAGGGCCACATTAAGTGAAGGTGGGGGCCGCATGTGGCCATCGTGGTCCTCTCTGCTCTCACAATGACGGTGACAAACTTTCCACCCCTAGACACTCAACCTTTTACAGGAAGGAACCTCTTCTAAAGCGTGTTCCGTGTGGTTTGTGTCTCCTCAGGTTCTTACGAGAAGCTGTCGTCCCCGTCGGCCTGTCTGGTGGTGGGGAAGGTGGTGAGAGGAGGGACGGGGCTGTTTGAGCTGAAGCAGCCTCTGCAGTAGACTTTTGAAATAATTTTAATTTAGAAGGAAAATAAACTGTCTTCCAGGCATGGAAAATGGTTTGGAATGAACCAAAATTCGCTATTGATTTTGTCCGTAAAAACTAAAACGTGTCCCAAGTCTAACACATGTGAAATACTGATGTAACATGCAGTGGCGTGCACAGACATTTAGAGGGGCAGGTGCTCAAGTTAAAAAAGGGCACCTTGTGCAGCGCGTGGAACCGGCCGGTTGCCTTAATCCATTTTGGGCGGGAACCCCTTTTGGTGTTAGCATTATGTTATGCTTTAGCTATTGAAAAATAGCAGATCTACAAGCTCATAGCGCGCCACCGAGTGGCGCGCTATGAACTTGTAGGTCTGCTATTTTTGAAAAATCAAAAAAAAAAGGAAAAAAACGTTTTTTCCCTTTTTTTTCCAAAAGGGCACATTGCCAAAAGGGCAGGGGGTGCTCTAGCACCCCCTAGTGTCTATCTGTGCACGCCACTGGTAACATGGTAGAATGTAGCGCTGGGGCGCAGCGAAGACAACCAACAACCACAGACTTCCGCGCTAAGCCAAATTGCAAAGGCAGCAAAACCCCCCACAGAACAAAGGGCTCGCAACGCAACTCATTTCTAAAATGAAATGAATCGTTATTTCCAACAGCAGCAGTAAGTACGTGTGTTGCACAAACTGTGAAAATGCATTGTTTAAAATGTGCTAGTAGCTAGAATCCATGCCACTGAATCTCTGTCGGACGGAATCATTCTTGTATCTCCATATTTCAACTTTTGATGGTTGTTTTTTGTTTGGTTTTTTTGCCCTATTTGATCCAACTAGAGTGTCGTGCAACAAATGGCAAAGTTGTGAGCTTTTAGATTGGCAATTCTATATTATTATTTTTTTTATGTTTATTCTTTTGCGGCTTTCGCCTTTATTTTATATTTTTTATAGAGGGACAGACAGTAGGCTGCCAGGAAATGGGGGGGAGAGAGAGATGGGGGAGTGACATGCAGTAAATGCCGGATCGGGAGTCGAACCCGCGGCACACTGCCAGACTCGGACCACCGGCCAAGGTGCCTGGACCGCTGAGCCACGGCCCAGGCCAGCAATTCTATTTTTTTTAAAGTGAAAATGGTTAAGTATGTCTGTGGGTTGTATAAAGAATGGGTTTGCACACATCCAGTCCCTCGCTGGTGCTGCACAAAGGTTGATACAATGTAGAAGAAGAGGAAGTCCGCACAACAGCTCAGCTCCACAGTCTTTTAACCCATTTTGGGCGGGAACCCCTTTTGGTGATAGCATTATGTTATGCTTTAGCTATTGAAAAATAGCAGATCTACAAGCTCATAGCGCGCCACCGAGTGACATAGAAACATAGCTTTTTCAGAAAACTGTCAGGATGTAGAAGACATTTTTAGAATCTGATCTCAGGTCAAAATGGGTTAAAACAGACTTACAAGAATGACTCGACGTTTCGGCCATCGTTGGCCTTCATCAGGTGACAAAAGTCACCTGTGAAGCTGAGCTGTTTTGCAGACTTGCTCTTCTTGTATAACTATTGAACATGTTATAACAAACAAGAGCTTGTGACTAAATTATAACTACAGTTTTTTTTGTGTTATTGTTTTTTGTTTTTTTTGACTTCCGACTGCAATGATATGATGTCGTTGCTGTCGGCCGGAAAGCTTTTATCTCCATATTCTACCTTTGTTTCTCCCCGTAAATTAAACGCCCCTTATGTGATCATACTACAGCGCCACACAAAAGCATCGAAAGCAGCAGATCCACAAGCTCCAAACAAGCTGCTAGATCTGCTACTTTTGCTATTGATTATCCCAAATGAAGAAAAAAGTAATCTGAAAGAATATATATTCAAAGATTCGTGCCGCTTTTTTTACGCTTTTTCAAAAATAGCAGACCTACAAGCTCGTAGCGCGCCACTTGGTGGCGCGCTATGAACTTGTAGATCTGCTATTTTTCAATAGCTAAAGTATAACATAATGCTTAGTTAAAACACCAAAAGGGGTTCCCGCCCAGAATGGGTTATAATTTGAATGGTGAAACTGGTGGTTTCCACCCGACAGGGACAATGCGATATCGCTCCATTGCAGATCGGTTCAAATTCAAGCCGGTTATGTTCACAATGTAAATGAAAGAGAACGCGTGTCCGCAACTTTATAGAGCATAATACTTTTTGTTTATTTTCATATGTTTTTGTTTTTGTATATTGCGACCACCTTGCGACATATTTGACTCTGGGACTCGTATACAGCACATGGGCTGACGACATTGATTCGGAGTTGACATTGAATTATATATGGCCCATTAGTCAGACGCAAGTTTTGAAATTAAAAGTGTTTTCTTTGCTTGTTGTACAGTAAGAACAGTTTGTGCTTGTCTCTTTATTATAGAATATAAGTGGAGAAAGTTAGACGTGTGTGTGTGTGTGTGTGTGTGTGTGTGTGTGTGTGTGTGCGTGCGTGCGCAGACTTTAAATATAGCCTACTTTGTCTTTTTACTCTTTGAAGCTTGCACCCATGGTGTGATAACGCCATGGCCTGTGTCCAAACAATGTTTTGATTGAAACCTTTATTTCAGGGAAATCCAATTGAGACTTTTCCAATGGCGCCCTGTATACAAACAAGAACATTTACAACAATGCCTTCCTTTCACTTGTGACCATCAATCTACTGCCCCCCCCCCCCCCCCCCCTCTTCCTCTATAACAAATGTTCCTTTCCTCCGTATGTTAATCTAGAGGAGCTTGGATTCACCTCCTGCGTCGTGTTCCTCAAACCCCCCTCTCTCTCATCTCTCTTTCTGTCTCCAGAGGGACCTATGACTGATATTATAAACCCATACCTTGTGTACCTGTCATGGAGGGACCTATGACTGATATTATAAACCCATACCTTGTGTACCTGCATGGTTGGACCTATGACTGATATTATAAACCCATACCTTGTGTACCTGCATGGTGGGACCTATGACTGATATTATAAACCCATACCTTGTGTACCTGCATGGAGGGACCTATGACTGATATTATAAACCCATACCTTGTGTACCTGCATGGAGGGACCTATGACTGATATTATAAACCCATACCTTGTGTACCTGTCATGGTTGGACCTATGACTGATAATATAAACCCATACCTTGTGTACCTGCATGGAGGGACCTATGACTGATATTATAAACCCATACCTTGTGTACCTGTCATGGAGGGACCTATGACTGATATTATAAACCCATACCTTGTGTACCTGTCATGGTTGGACCTATGACTGATATTATAAACCCATACCTTGTGTACCTGCATGGAGGGACCTATGACTGATATTATAAACCCATACCTTGTGTACCTGTCATGGTTGGACCTATGATTGATATTATAAACCCATACCTTGTGTACCTGCATGGAGGGACCTATGACTGATATTATAAACCCATACCTTGTGTACCTGCATGGTGGGACCTATGACTGATATTATAAACCCATACCTTGTGTACCTGCATGGAGGGACCTATGACTGATATTATAAACCCATACCTTGTGTACCTGCATGGAGGGACCTATGACTGATATTATAAACCCATACCTTGTGTACCTGCATGGAGGGACCTATGACTGATATTATAAACCCATACCTTGTGTACCTGCATGGAGGGACCTATGACTGATATTATAAACCCATACCTTGTGTACCTGCATGGAGGGACCTATGACTGATATTATAAACCCATACCTTGTGTACCTGCATGGAGGGACCTATGACTGATATTATAATGGACCCTAACGGGTCCATTTGGTTCCATTTGTACACTCTCAGAGTTAAGTGGTTTTACAATATAAATTGGGTTACCAGAGGTAGAAATGCCATTAAATCGGGGTTCCGTAGCATAATGCGTGTGAAACTGGGGGGTCCATGAAATTAATATGTTTCGGAATCACTGCTAGAGCTGTAAAAATCCTCCCTTATCGGTGTCACTGGCATATGTTTTCAAAAGGGGGGTCCGTGGCCTAAGAAATGTTGATTTGGGGGTAATTTGACACAAAACAGTTTGGGAACCACTGCGTTAAATAAACCTCATGAAGACAGTGCTCGCCTTGTAATTCCTCACGCTTTATTAGTGTTTAGAATTGCCACACCAGCGTGCGTGCGGGGGCCTGCCCAACACCCTTATCAAGAAGAATATTTGACAAAATGTCACTATCATAAATATTATTTAGAATGATTGTCTAATTAAAGTGAGCTGGCTGCCATCAGTCAGTATATCGTTAATCTAACAACTTGAGACAGTCACATGCATATCAGTGACCATGGTAAGTTCGCTGTTGCTTTTACACCTCATATTTTGTGCAGATCTGAGGTATGTTCCTTGGTTAGCTTGGTCTGTACTGTACAGAGTCAGGTTATTATTGTTTCCCCCTAGTTCCAATCAATGTGATACGTAAACTGTCTCCAAGCTCTTCAGTTTGCCCTCGTCTTCAAGTGAATATGTTAGGCTACTGTGTTTGATAGAGATGCAGGAGGCAGAGGAGATCGCACAGTGTAATAGACCAGGGGTTCTCAGCCCGTGGGTCGCGACCCCTCGGGGGGTCGCCAAATTGTAAATAGACAGATGTAGATAGATGTACATGTTGGGCCAAGTTAATGTGGAGCATCTTGCTTCCATATGTATTACATACAGTAGGTATAATAATACATATACAATTTATATAGCCCTTTTCTGAGTACGCTAAAAAACTAATTTATTAGGAGAAAAAACTATTTAAAGATTTTTTTATTTCTTCTTTTTTTTTAAGAAATATTGAGCCAACGTTAAAATGCAGTCAAAGTGAGTACATTGACGGTTGTTTTCTTTTTATTAATTGATAATTGATGGCCTTGCCCTGACATTTGACCTTTGTGCCCTAGGCCAAGTTCCTGATAAAATATAACAGTCATATTTCTCTATTTTGTTATATTTTTGTCATGTGTTTTAAGAGTGAAAGAAAACAAGAAGTGGTGTTATATGAGATAGTTCCGTATGTCTGTGCAGTACAATACTGTATGTAAGAGCCATTTGAGCAGTGGTGGAAAAAGTACTCAATTGTTTTACGTAAGTAAAAGTACCAATACTGCAATTTAGAAGGACGTCGTTACAAGTAAAAGTACGGAATTGAAAATGTACTTGAGTAAATGTACAAAAGTATCTGCATCAAAATGTACTTAAATTACTAAAAGTAAAAGTACTCATTGCAGAATGTCCCATTTCACAGATTCAAAATGTGTACAAAATCTATTGAAAATAGTCACTGGATGGCATTGTCAATTTGTCAATCAAGGCCTAGGTTACCATGGTTACGGGGAGGGTATTTAACCATGGCTCTAATCAGCTGCAGGTGTTGCTGACAGGGGGGAAAACAGTTTTTAGACTGTGATTCAAGGATGATTCTGTGTTTGAGACACTATTTTATTTGATTTGATTTATTTAGAAAAGTAATCATAATACAACATTATAACCAGGCAGTGATTCAAGGATTTCACAGTAAAGTCCAAAGGCCTCACTCACCTTTCGATCTAGCATACAACATTGATGCATGCTAGATGTAAGCAAGATGTAAGTGTGTGTCATGGCAGCCCCAATGCATTTCCAATGGAAGTCACATGGTTTGATACAACATTTTGGACTACAAGCTGTTGTATGGCTTTCGGCTGTGTTTCGACTGCCCCCCTCCCCCTCATACAACACACATGTTGTGTCAAACCATGTGACTCCCATTGGAAATGCATTGGGGCAAGATGTATCACACCCTTTGTATACAACAAGCATACATCAATCTGTTGCGACCGTGTGAGTCGCCCCAAAGACTTATTTCCACTGTTATGTCCATATCAAATAAATAAACATAAACATAAATACATAACAGTACATATACATTACATACGCAACACAACATGTACGTCCCTATCCATCCCTCTAAAGATGACCCTTTATAGGGGAACCTTTTCCAGTAGCCATTGTTTAGTCTTCTGTTTAACATTTTGGGCGGGAACCCCTTTTGGTGTTAGCATTATGTTATGCTTTAGCTATTGAAAAATAGCAGATCTACAAGCTCATAGCACGCCACCGAGTGGCGCGCTACGAGCTTGTAGGTCTGCTATTTTTGAAAAATCGAAGAACGACTGACATAGAAACATAGCTTTTTCAGAAAACTGCCAGGATGTAGAAGACATGTTTAGAATCTGATCTCACGTCAAAATGGATTAAATGTCCTCAGATTGGAGGTCAGTTTAACACTGGTTCCCAGGCTGTTCCACTGTGTGGCTCCTATATAAATGAATGAGCCTTTTGCCCACTTTACTTTTAAAAGCAGGGATAGCACCACATCTGCAATACTGGCTCTGGTGAAATGGTTGTGTACCTCGTTTACCTGCCTGAAACATGTTCTTAAACATGCTGTTTATTTAGGCTATGTATGTAAAAGTATAGGACTTTAGCTAATACATATCACTTAATATAGGCTACTCTATGTTTGGCAGAGGCGGATTTACCGTTGGGCTAGGGTGGGCTGAAGCCCGGGGGCCCCCGACTAGGGGGGCCCAAAAAAAAAATATATATATATATATATATATTTTTTATTTTTTTTAATTATAAAATTGTAAAGTGAAATCCAATTCAAGTGAAATGTGTGTATTGTTATTGTATTTAGTTGTATTATGGTTAAACCATTGAGAGCTTCTGCCTGCCTGCCTCTCTTTTTAGGGGCCTGGAAACCCCAAAATG
The DNA here is from genome assembly GCF_951216825.1 of Electrona antarctica. Taxonomy (NCBI): domain Eukaryota; kingdom Metazoa; phylum Chordata; class Actinopteri; order Myctophiformes; family Myctophidae; genus Electrona; species Electrona antarctica. The sequence goes on from NC_136806.1 coordinate 14,219,784, forward strand.
AAAACAAAATAGCCCAAAAAAAAATCCAAATCGCAGGACGCGCGGCGCCCCAAGGGGGGCCCTCAAATTTGCTCCAGCCCGGGGGCCCTCAGCAAGGTAAATCCGGCTCTGATGTTTGGCCATCAGTTGCTGGAGCACACGTCATAACATCAAGCTGGCTGTCGGTAACCAGTAACGCCTAATAATGGGGTTTAGGCGCTACACTGTATGTCTGGTCCCTTAAGCCCTATAACCACACCAGAGTTGCAACATGCAAACATTTGTATTATGGAATACAAAGTGCTTGCTCAATCAAACTCATTAATATATATATATATATATATTTGCATCAAGAAATACAAATTTTGTATTTCTTGATGCAAATATATCAACTTATTTGGTGTTGCTAGTGAAAGATACGGTAATGTGTGTGTTGTGTAACTTACAGGAAGACTGGTCATGTATACAGTTGCAGTCAGTAAAACCGTGTGGAGTGTGGTTGAAAGATAATTATGACTAAAATCATGTGGGGGTTTGGCAGTGGGGGCCTGGAAGGAGGAAGCTGTTAGCACCTCTGAGGTTGCGTGTGGATGTTTGTTTGTGAAGTACTAGGCCTAATGGGTGTAGGTAGGTGGGGAGGGGCATGTCCGTTTATGCTGCAGTTATGAGTGATTAGCAGCAGGAGCTGCTGAAACAGGGAGCCAGTGCAATGAGAACAGGATGGGTGTTATCATGTGTCCATGCTTACAGACTTGCTTGCACTTGACTTGATATCTTTATAAATGGTTGAAAGTTCAGTTCTTGTTTGACTGCAAGAGTCTTTCCGAGTTCTCTTTCTTCATCACTGTTCAGTTCTTGCTGATGAGACAAATGCTTACAGTTGAGTAATGATGAGAGAGCTCTATCGAGTTCCATGTATGGATACGGCTGAAATTTCAGTTCCTTATTTATTTGTCCCAGTTCTCTGTGTGCTGGAAAGGTCCAGTCAAATGATATGCTGTCAGAAAGGCTCTTAATTTCCAAGTTCCATTTCTTCACTATCACTGCATGGGCTAGTTGCTGCAATTAATTCTCCCAAAGATAATTTATTGTATATCTTTTGTGTCATGCCCTCTGTTCCCATTTCCCAAACTCATTCAACTGCACGTCTATTGTCTCATAATTGTGGTTGAAAAATAGTAGTAGCTTTAGACACTATTATAGAGACCTTATTGCTTAGATTAGCTGGTATATAATTCCACAGTTTATCCCGTGTATAGTGAGGAGACCTTTGTCAGATGAGCTAAGGGTTCTGGTTGGCATGCATGGGTTATAAGCATGTCATGTCGGAAACATAGGAAGGAGCTTAATATGTTCACATCGTCACCTAGACCCACTGTTTCGGAACCAAACTAGAGTAGGCCTATAAATCTGAGCTTTTATTGTGAAGGCTGCGGAAGACGCTGGTGGATTCAAAGATAATGCTGCTGCTGCGGTGGAATAATGATGAAAACAACGGAGTGAGATTCCCAACTAAATGACCGTCCCGTCTGCAGTCAGAGAGCCACCATATGGCGGTGCATTCACACCTATACGGACGGGTGAGTGAGTGCTTCATCTGTCAACTATATAGATGAACATGAGCAAATAGACAACGGACAAGAAGAGACACGGGACCTTTTTAAAAATCTGTACTCGACCGCAATCCGCTATCCAAGCTGCTGTTACACCGACATGTGTGACTTAATATAGCCTGCGACCGACCGCAAGCGTTGCCATGTCTGATTAGTATAAGCGACTTTGGCCGTATTATTAGTGTGAGGGCACCAGACCAGACTATTGTTATTGTAAATGAGGATAGTTTTGGCCGCACACACTCGAGCCATATGTCAAATCGACCGGCTTCATCGGGAATCGTGTGCTTGTATTTTGCTAAGAGATCCGTTGTATAGTTTAATTGATATTAATTAATTCGTTCTCCATAGACTTATAATGGGGAAATCGAAGACTAAATGTAAGTATTTTTTTCCCTTGGAGACCGTAAGCGCCATATTTACAAGACTTGGGGGGGAGGTTCATAATAATTATGAAAATTAATTGAAAAGGAATTACATCAGTCGGCCTCATGGTGGCGCTATAACAGCCCACTTTACGTTTTTCCCTATAACTCTTGAACCGTAAGTCGTAAAATCAAAATGTGTTTTCCCATGGGTCAGTGATTCCTTGGGTCATGATGCATTTCCACATATAGGCCACGCCCATTTTCGTCAGGAAAATAATTCCTAAAAATTTGAATTTTCTTTAAAACACACTTTTGGCTCCTCCTCCTACTGATTTTGTCCAAATCTCACAAAAATCAGCACACATGATCTCCGGACCTATCCGATTAAAACACCAACTGCAGAATTTTGGTAGTGCGTATCGTTCGTCCGAAGATAGTAGGAGGGGCCTATTTTACAAAAAAATCCATAAATCACGAACGGAATGCCCGATCCATCCCAAATTTGAATCACATGTTGCGGGTGGTTCAATCAACCAAGTTCCAAAAGCAATTCCATTTTCATCCATAGGGGGCGCCGCAAATGCGAGAAATGTAACCGTTTGTCGCAAAAACATGATTTTTTGGGGGATACATCACCTCTGAATTAGTTACGCATGATTACAGGGGTGACGTGACATTGTAATTGGCTGGCAAAATTAGTGGGAGGGGCCTATGTAAGCGACTGCGGCAACCACACTTTGCAATTTTTCAAAATTGCGACTTTTCTAGTTATAATTGTTTTCTTCCTGACATGAACAGTCCCCAATTGTTGTAAATGTAAAATTCTATACCAATATGGTTGTTAACGGGTTGCGGTTTTCTTTTTTCTTATTCTTCTTTATTTATTAACAGTTTGCAGAAAACAGCACAGGGTCTTTACACTCAGTAGCCGACTCAATTCATCTAAATTCTAAACCATTGGTTTTCAACCAGTGGTCCGGGGACCACCAGTGGTCCTTGGGGGGGTTCCAGGTGGTCCCCAGCTAAATGATGGAGAGTTGGTAACCAAATGGACCCTATTAGATCGTTTAACTCTTGACAGTGTACAAAGAAAGCACTTTCATTTTACACTCTCAAGAGTAAATGATTGTTAAACATCGTCATTACTTAATTTACAAGAAGTCTACAGAATTAGATAATGTAGAAGAATTGTTATTTAGATCGTTTGCCTGTTATCTCTCCTAATGGTACCGACATCAATACAGAATGGAAATGTGGGCAACATCTCATCCAACGATAACAAAATAGTCTTGGGTAGTTTTGGGTCTGAGAGGCTATAAACCTTATCGTAAGTGGTGGTTCCGTGGCTCAAATGCAGAATGCATAATGGACCTTGATATGAAAAGTGTTGAAAACCACTGATCTAAAATAACATTTAATGACAGACAAACAATAGTATGCAAAACATATAAACTGTTAGAAATCAAAGAGAAAAATATGTAGTTGTGAATTGCAGCCACCAGTAACGGCAATGTATGAGCTCGGTCCCAGCCTTACTCATCTGCGAAGAGAAAAGCCACGGTCGCAATATAAGGTGGAGAGTGCATAGTCCGGAAGTGTCGGTCCGGAACATCCGTCAGATGTATTTCCCCCCGGATACAATATTTCTTTGACCAATCACAATACTTGTTTCATTCACGGAGAATGTATAGTCTCGCGTTGCCAGACTGTTGACTCTCGCAATTTCCAAATGCTTATATAGCATTCGGAGATTGTGGGATAGTTGTCTGGCTACGCAAGACTAGAGAATGTAAACAGATTTGTAAAGCGGCAACGTCTGTAGGAGCCGATCTACAATAGGCCATCACATCATGTATGTCTATGTGCCTTCATGCCATGTCTAACATTCCTGTTAGTGTGCTTTGTCACCCTCTACAGACATGGCAGAGACTAGAGGACATCCCTGTTAGTGTGCTTTGTCACCCTCTACAGCAGGGGTTCTCAACCCGTGGGTCGCGACAATTTACAATTTAGGCATTTAGCAGACGCTCTTAATCCAGAGCGACTTACATTAGGCAAGAACAAAAGTATGGGAATACATCACATATATAAAATGCATTTATCAAGAAACATGCGTAAGCTAAGAACGTAACTAGAACATATCTATATAATGACACTATACATATTAACTATACATATATACTATACTATGCTATACATATGTACTATGATGTGCTATGACTACATACAATGCAATTATTGTGCTGTCTACATGACATGCTATAAGTCAAATGCTATCTAAGTCTAAAAAGTGCTATCTAAGGGGGTAGGATAAGTGCTATGGGCCATGATGGAGTCTGAAAAGGTGGGTCTTCAGACTACGGCGGAAGATTGGGAGTGATGCTGCAGTTCTGATTGCAACGGGGAGTGCATTCCACAGTTTTGGGGCCAGAAGGGAGAAGAGTTTGGGACGTGTGGAGCGTTGTCCCGGCGTTTTTAGTGAGGGTACTTCCAGCTTTCCTGCGTTGGCTGATCTGAGTGCGCGGGAGGGTTTGTAGGGTTCAATCATGCTTGCAAGATATGGGGGAGACAACACGTTCAATGCTTTTAGACAGAAATGAAAGGAGTGATACCGGTCTGTAGTTCTTGACATCTGAGGGGTCAAGGGTTGGTTTCTTGAGGAGTGGAGTTACTCTGGCTGACTTGAGGGCAGATGGGACGCAGCCTGAGGTTACTGAGGTATTGATGATGGAGGTGATGAAGGGGAGCAGATCAGGTGCGATGGTCTGGAAGATTGGAGACGGGACAGGGTCGAGAGGACAGGTGGTAGGTCTAGTGGATGTCACTAGTTGTAGGACCTCGTCTGGGGAAAGAGGAGAGAAGGAGGACATGCATGGTAAGTTGGGGTTAGTGTTGGTTGAGTCAGATGCCACTTTATGGGGGAGGGGGGGAAAGGAGCTGCTGATATCGTCAACCTTCTCAAAGTATTTGACAAAAACATCAGCAGTGAGGGATGCAGGTTGAGTGGGGGGAGGGGGCTTAAGGAGGGAGGAGAAAGTGGAGAAGAGTTTCCTTGGGTTAGAAGTACAGGATTGGATTTTGGTGTGGTAGAAAGAGGTTTTAGCAGTGGTTAGTGAGAGGGAGAAGGCAGAGAGGAGTGAGTGAAAGTGGGAAAGGTCATCAGGTAGCTTTGTCTTGTGCCACCTTCTTTCGGCTGCCCCCCGGGGGGTCGCCAAATTATTTTGGGGGGTCCCCAAATTATTTTCAATTATTATTATTATTATGTTTTTGCAACTGAATGGCTGGAAAAGAGAAATGAAGAGTTTACATAGTACACATAGTACATGCATAAACTTTCCTTAATGATTATATCCGGTTTCAGTATTTATTCATGATGTATTTTCACTATTATTGTGGTTATTGTAGCGGTCAATTTGTATTGGGGGTGGGGAGGGGGGCGGGGCGGGGGTCACAAGACATGGCCAAAGCATTTATGGGGGTCCCCGGCCAAAAACGTTGAGAACCCCTGCTCTACAGACATGGCAGAGACTAGAGGACATATGGTTTGGTTTAGTTTAGTTTAGTTTAGTTTAGTTTAGTTTAGTTTAGTTTAGTTTAGTTTAGTTTAGTTTAGATTAGTTTAGTTTAGTTTAGTTTAGTTTAGTTTAGTTTAGTTGATCATCCTTCAGTTTCAGATACAATATTTAAAGACAATGAATGGAAGCTGTTACAAAAACAAAACAAAACATGAAGATGATCAAAAGGAGTAGGCAGAAGCTGAAAGCTTTTAAATGCCTATCCTACTTACAACAGAACATGATTCGTAATACTCATTACATTAACATTAACAGATTCACAAAACAAAAGTCAGATAGGAGAATTCCACCCTACACCAACCCCCTATTTGGTCACATTTGCTGCACAAAGCAGTCAGTTAGAAAAAGGTACTCTCAATCAACCACCACAAGAACAAAAGGTCTTTACAACGTCATTTCCTTGAGCGCTACTTCCGCCAAATTTCAGCAATGCACTCTAGTCTACAGCGTATATTGTGCCCTGCAGTGTGGCAATGTATAGGCCCAATGTATAGGCCCAATGTATAGGCCCAATGTTGTTTGTAGATCTGCTCTTGATTGATTGAATTATTTATTGATTAACATTAACAGTTTACAGTGACAGGCAGGTTAGACAGTGGAGGAGGTTAGACAAGTGTGTGTGTGTGTGTGTGTGTGTGTGTGTGTGTGTGTGTGTGTGTGTGTGTGTGTGTGTGTGTGTGTGTGTGTGTGTGTGTGTGTGTGTGTGTGTGTGTGTGTGTGTGTGTGTGTGTGTGTGTGTGTGTGTGTGTGTGTGTGTGAGAAATGGGACATTCTGCATATTTATTTCTACTTTAAGTAGCCTACATTTTGATGTGAATACTTTTACTCAAGCAGGCTAAATTTTGAATTCGGGACTTTTACTTCTAACAGAGTATGTCTACCTTGCAGTACTTTATTATTATTAATATTAATAATGTATTATTATTATTATTATTATTATTATTTTAAGAATATGACTAGAACGTTTTCCACCACTGATGGCTGGTCCGTGTCCTCATGTTCTTGTGGACATGGTAACACTGACTGATTCATTGCATCGTGATTCTGAATCACCAACCATCACATTTACTAGTTTTCTAGTGCGTGTGTGTGTGTGTGTGTGTGTGTGTGTGTGTGTGTGTGTGTGTGTGTGTGTGTGTGTGTGTGTGTGTGTGTGTGTGTGTGTGTGTGTGTGTGTGTGTGTGTGTGTGTGTGTGTGTGTGTGTGTGTGTGTGTGTGTGTGTGTGTGTGTGTGTGCCTTAAATTAATTAAACTTGTTAAATTAACATGTTGGTACACCAAGCAGTTGAATTGCTTTCAGGCTCGCTTGTTTACCACAGTCTGTCGGTCACGTAATTCGATAGGTCACCACAAGCGATGTAACCGCTAGCGTCGTTTTACATGCACTGTTAGGTTTTCTTCTCGTCAGTAAACATATACAGCGATATGGACCATAAAGCGGCGCACCGTTCCATCATCACTTCATCAGCTTGTTTATAGTTTTGATATACATTGTTATTCAGACGTCTCTGGTGAGTTTTTCTGCGCTCCTTTTTCCTTCATAAATGTACAGCTGTGCTGTTTGTAGATTAAGAGGAATGCGTTGGCATCCCCGAAGAGAAAACATAACCGCATTTTGTAGTGTAGGCTATATAGTATTGTGGCGTTGATACTTGATCACATCATATAATTGTGATAATAATATGAAACACATACACAGTCAGACATGCATTCTCTCTGCATGACGTCTGTTAGGCTACTCAAAGTTAAAAAAAAAAAAAGGGCTGCAAAATATATCCATTGTTTTATCAAATAATTATTTATTCGTTACTTTACTGCAATCGAAACCATGTCTGTTATGTTTAAAAGAAAAATACATACAATTCTTGTATGTACATAAACGCAAATTGCTTAATAATTGATTGTTTTATTAAATTACTAATATTTTCTTAGAAGCGGTGGTGACATGCCAACTAGGGTTCAGGTGTGTGTGTGTGTGTGTGTGTGTGTGTGTAATTAAATTGATTAGTTGGATTTAACTGTTGCAACCCTTTACTGCACCACACACGACTATAACAGTATTATAGCACACAGTCACTATATGTAATTATAACACACAGTAAATATAACAAAACCAGTATAGTAGGCTATATATAGTTCCACCGCTCAGTTTGCACGGGTGCGATTTTTAATAGTCTCTTTGTGAACCACTTGTGGGCTGTAGTGGCACGATGGATGACAGTGTTTTAGATTAGATCAGGGGTCTCCAACAGGGGGTCCGGTCCTCAGAGATGCATTAGATCAGGGGTCTCCAACAGGGGGTCCGGTCCTCAGAGATGCATTAGATCAGGGGTCTCCAACAGGGGGTCCGGTCCTCAGAGATGCATTAGATCAGGGGTCTCCAACAGGGGGTCCGGTCCTCATTAGATCTTCCCGCCAGATATGGGCTCATTTTCCCATAGACTCTCATTATAATGAAGGTAAAATATATATATATTAAAAGTAAAATAAATAAATAAAAACGTATTAAACAATGTAAAAAAAAAAAAAAACGTTTTTATTTATTTATTTTACTTTTAATATATATATTTTGTACCTTCATTATAATGAGAGTCTATGGGAAAATGAGCCCATATCTGGCGGGAAGTCAAGAAGCGCACCACCTGTACCCCTTCTTTATGCTAATAGCTAGCTTAACTATTCAGAGAGATAATACGTTACTTGTGTGTGCTCTTGTTTTGTTTCTTTCTCAGCCACAAAATGTTAGACAGATGCTAGGTTCATTGTTTACCTGCTATCCTACAGTTTCTTTGAGACACACTACATTGTTCTTGCTTCACTTGACTTCTCACTTTCTCTACTTTTATGTGACTATCCACCGTGCTTGTCCAGAGTTCATGTTTCTCACTTTCTCAGGTTGCGAGTGGTGGAGGGTTTGTCACTTTCTCAGGTTGCGAGTGGTGGAGGGTTTGTCACTTTCTCAGGTTGCGAGTGGTGGAGGGTTTGTCAGTTTGTGGCTCGAGCAGGAAGGGGGCATCACCGGCGTAGATGCATTGGTAGGTTATAGGGCATTAAGCAACTAGTCGACTAGTAAATCCACTAGTCGCATTAGATCAGTGGTTCCCAAACCTTTTTGGCCATGCCCTGTTACCTCCTGACCTATAGCTGACTCACCCCCCGACATGGAAATATAAATTGCATATTGCTGTATAGAGACATACATTTCCTGCATTTATCCACATATATGCAGCACATATATGAACCTGAATATGGCATAATATAGGCTATATTCTGCATATACTTGCCATATATTGGCATAATATGTTAGTATATACCATAGCACCACCATTAGCCTTTTCAAGTTGTGCACCCCCTAGAAGGCGCCCGCGCACCACAAGGGGTGCACGCACCACAGTTTGGGAACCACTGCATTAGATGATTAGAAATGAGATAATTGAATTCAGTTTGACATGTCAGCATGACACACAGATGACCTGCTGCAAAGTAGAAGTGACCTCTCTACTGATCAGTGTGTGTGTGTGTGTGATGTTAGTTAATTATTTAGGAATCCAACATGGACAGAATACTGTAGTGATGATGTCATACAGTACCATCATCACAGTCTGGTAGGAAACCTTGTATCTCCATTATAATATAATATTATAATAATAATATAATAACCAACCAGACAATTATGTGTCACACTCACGTGAAGTGAGGGGCGCACGCAGCGAGGGCAGTATTTACTGCCCTATTAGCCTAAACACACATTGAAGTCCATAGACTTGGCTGGCACAAATTACATCACAATTTATGACCCTAAAAAAACATTAAAAGTCCATAGACATGGCTGACGCACATTATATTTCATTTTACCCTAAACAAACATTAAATTCCATAGACCTTTGCCGGGATGGGAAATGTATAATTAGGCTCTTGACAAACATTAAAAGTCCATAGACTTGGCTGGCCTATGACGTAATTTCGGAAATGTTTCGGAGGAAGCCTGGTGGAGAGGGGCAGCTGAACAGAAGGTCGCCCATGGTGCGGAGCTTGGGGAGAGGCGGTTAGTGTTGTGGAGGTTGCGAGTGGTGGATGGTTTTGTCAGTTTGTGGCTCGAGCAGGGAGGGGGCATCACCGGCGTAGATGCATTGGTAGGTTACAGTAACTAGGGAGATATCTTGCACTCTGTCCTGGAGGAGATGGGAAGCCAGTGGAGGACGGGGGTGATGATGTGCTGCTCGTATGCAGGGACGTGCAGAGAGTGTTAGTGAGGCAGGGGCTGAAATTCCGTAAGAGGACACACATTTATTTTTGGACAAAAATAGCAGATATACAAGCTCGCTGAGCTTGTAGATCAGCTATTTTTGGAGCGCAACCCAGCACTCTTTTTTTTTTTTTATCACTTAGATTTTTATTTGTTTTTGAACAAACACACAATAATAAAGGACATAACACAGCACAATACAAACATGAAAAACAAAAAATAAAAATACAAAAAAGTCGACAATGTATATCAAATCTTGCTCAATACATCACATATTCCTAGACATATTCTGGTGTTCCTCATTCCCCCATACCCTCATTGCTCATGATCAGGTCATTGAATATTGTCCATTTGGACCAGCAACCCAGCACTCTTATCTACTGGAGATGTGGTGTAACGACATGGAGTTTTCTCAACGCAAAATGCTGTGTTCAAGTTCAGGAGACCGATTCATACTCCTATTTTACCGCTGTTTCGGCGCTGTAGTGCCGAAATGATTTCAGATCGTCAGAAATACTCAGTAGCACCGAAGAGCTTTAGGACGGTACCCGCCCCCCCGAACCTCAAATGACGTCACATTGTAGGCTCTACAGAGCCGAACCGACTTTTATTCGGCTCTAAAAGTATGAATCGGCCCTTAGGAAAAGAAAGCAATTCTCCTGAATGCTGCCTTCCGGTATGGCATGGAAAGGAGGGGCATGTGCATTTCTTTCACCATACCAAATGCTGCATTCGTGGTCTGAAGAGGGCAGTTGTTTTTACCAATGGGTAAAAGGGCAGGGGCTGAAGCCCCTTTTGATGTCTATGTGTGCATGTCCCTGCTCGTATGTGTACACTCGTCAGGACTGGATGTATTGGAGGGAGTTCTTGCTTTGGATCCCGTTGAGAAGGGATTCTATTATTCTATGTCTTTGTTATATGTATTAATGCTGTGTAGGTAGTGTAGCTCTTGATTGTTTTATTCATTGACGTACTGTTTACCTGTGTGTGTTGTGTTGCAATGCTGTTTGTCTCAAACGGAGGAGTGAAACATTCTTTCCTGTGTTTGTATCCTTGACGCTTCCTCGATGAACACGATGTAACTTGTTTTTTCCTGCACAACGTCTAATCAAATCAAATCAAATAAATCAAGTGCGTTACAGCAGTCTGGCCAATCATCAGACAGTGTGAGGAGTGCTATAGGTCTAGGAGATCTGTTCTGTCTGCAGCAATAAGATTGTAATAATAACTAGATGGACAGGATGTTGAATTCAAGCCATTGGATCTTACTAGTGGTTGTTCTGTTGTTCTTTTAACCCATTTAGACCGATTCTACAAATGTCTTCTGAATCCTGACAGTTTTCTGAAAAACATATGTTTTTATGTCCGTAGTTCTCAAAGTGTTTCATGTCAAGGACCCCACAAAATATACTAGTCAACTAGGAAAAATGACTAGAAGTGAATGTCCTAGTAGGTTACAGTAACTAGGGAGATATCTTGCACTCTGTCCTGGAGGAGATGGGAAGCCAGTGGAGGACGGGGGTGATGATGTGTCTGTCCTGGAGGAGATGGGAAGCCAGTGGAGGACGGGGGTGATGATGTGTCTGTCCTGGAGGAGATGGGAAGCCAGTGGAGGACGGGGGTGATGATGTGTCTGTCCTGGAGGAGATGGGAAGCCAGTGGAGGACGGGGGTGATGATGTGTCTGTCCTGGTGGAGATGGGAAGCCAGTGGAGGACGGGGGTGATGATGTGTCTGTCCTGGAGGAGATGGGAAGCCAGTGGAGGACGGGGGTGATGATGTGTCTGTCCTGGAGGAGATGGGAAGCCAGTGGAGGACGGGGGTGATGATGTGTCTGTCCTGGTGGAGATGGGAAGCCAGTGGAGGACGGGGGTGATGATGTGTCTGTCCTGGAGGAGATGGGAAGCCAGTGGAGGACGGGGGTGATGATGTGTCTGTCCTGGAGGAGATGGGAAGCCAGTGGAGGACGGGGGTGATGATGTGTCTGTCCTGGAGGAGATGGGAAGCCAGTGGAGGACGGGGGTGATGATGTGTCTGTCCTGGAGGAGATGGGAAGCCAGTGGAGGACGGGGGTGATGATGTGTCTGTCCTGGAGGAGATGGGAAGCCAGTGGAGGACGGGGGTGATGATGTGTCTGTCCTGGAGGAGATGGGAAGCCAGTGGAGGACGGGGGTGATGATGTGTCTGTCCTGGAGGAGATGGGAAGCCAGTGGAGGACGGGGGTGATGATGTGTCTGTCCTGGAGGAGATGGGAAGCCAGTGGAGGACGGGGGTGATGATGTGTCTGTCCTGGAGGAGATGGGAAGCCAGTGGAGGACGGGGGTGATGATGTGTCTGTCCTGGAGGAGATGGGAAGCCAGTGGAGGACGGGGGTGATGATGTGTCTGTCCTGGAGGAGATGGGAAGCCAGTGGAGGACGGGGGTGATGATGTGTCTGTCCTGGAGGAGATGGGAAGCCAGTGGAGGACGGGGGTGATGATGTGTCTGTCCTGGAGGAGATGGGAAGCCAGTGGAGGACGGGGGTGATGATGTGTCTGTCCTGGAGGAGATGGGAAGCCAGTGGAGGACGGGGGTGATGATGTGTCTGTCCTGGTGGAGATGGGAAGCCAGTGGAGGACGGGGGTGATGATGTGTCTGTCCTGGTGGAGATGGGAAGCCAGTGGAGGACGGGGGTGATGATGTGTCTGTCCTGGAGGAGATGGGAAGCCAGTGGAGGACGGGGGTGATGATGTGTCTGTCCTGGAGGAGATGGGAAGCCAGTGGAGGACGGGGGTGATGATGTGTCTGTCCTGGAGGAGATGGGAAGCCAGTGGAGGACGGGGGTGATGATGTGTCTGTCCTGGAGGAGATGGGAAGCCAGTGGAGGACGGGGGTGATGATGTGTCGGTCCTGGAGGAGATGGGAAGCCAGTGGAGGACGGGGGTGATGATGTGTCTGTCCTGGAGGAGATGGGAAGCCAGTGGAGGACGGGGGTGATGATGTGTCTGTCCTGGAGGAGATGGGAAGCCAGTGGAGGACGGGGGTGATGATGTGTCTGTCCTGGAGGAGATGGGAAGCCAGTGGAGGACGGGGGTGATGATGTGTCTGTCCTGGAGGAGATGGGAAGCCAGTGGAGGACGGGGGTGATGATGTGTCTGTCCTGGAGGAGATGGGAAGCCAGTGGAGGACGGGGGTGATGATGTGTCTGTCCTGGAGGAGATGGGAAGCCAGTGGAGGACGATGTGTCTGTCCTGGAGGAGATGGGAAGCCAGTGGAGGACGGGGGTGATGATGTGTCTGTCCTGGAGGAGATGGGAAGCCAGTGGAGGACGGGGGTGATGATGTGTCTGTCCTGGAGGAGATGGGAAGCCAGTGGAGGACGATGTGTCTGTCCTGGAGGAGATGGGAAGCCAGTGGAGGACGGTGGTGATGATGTGTCTGTCCTGGAGGAGATGGGAAGCCAGTGGAGGACGGGGGTGATGATGTGTCTGTCCTGGAGGAGATGGGAAGCCAGTGGAGGACGGGGGTGATGATGTGTCTGTCCTGGAGGAGATGGGAAGCCAGTGGAGGACGGGGGTGATGATGTGTCTGTCCTGGAGGAGATGGGAAGCCAGTGGAGGACGGGGGTGATGATGTGTCTGTCCTGGAGGAGATGGGAAGCCAGTGGAGGACGGGGGTGATGATGTGTCTGTCCTGGAGGAGATGGGAAGCCAGTGGAGGACGATGTGTCTGTCCTGGAGGAGATGGGAAGCCAGTGGAGGACGGGGGTGATGATGTGTCTGTCCTGGAGGAGATGGGAAGCCAGTGGAGGACGGGGGTGATGATGTGTCTGTCCTGGAGGAGATGGGAAGCCAGTGTCTGCCTCGTATGCAGGGACGTGCAGAGAGTGTTAGAGAGGCAGGGGCTGAAATTCCATAAGAGGGCACTTTTGGACAAAAATAGCTGATCTACAAGCTCTCAACGCGTCGCGCTGCGACGCGTTGAGAGCTTGTAGATCAGCTATTTTTGGAGCGCAACCCAGCACTCTTTATCTACTGGAGATGCAGGTGTAACGACATGGATTTTTCTCGACGCAAAATGCTGTGTTCAAGTTCAGGAGACTTAGGAAAAGAAAGCCACAAAACTACATTGTTCTCGCTTCACTCTACTTCTCACTTTCTCTACGTATGTGACTATCCACCTGTGCTTGTCCAGAGTTCATGTTTCTCACTTTCTGTGCTTACTTCTGTTCTCACCTTACAAGTCGCTCTGGACAAGAGCGTCTGCTAAATGCCTAAATTGCAATTTGTTTATTGAGTTCTGTTACTAGGGAACAACAGGTGCTTTTTTTCCCAGGCAGGGCATAGCTGTTGGAACTAGGGCATTAAGCAACTAGTCGACTAGTTTACTAGTGCCCTCCATAAGAGGGCACTAGTTTTTACTAGTCGACTAGTAAATCCACTAGTCGACCTTGTTGGTACTAGTTGACTAGTTGATAAGAAAAAATATATTTTTTTTAATTTGTTTTACACAATAGGTAGTTAAACAACTAGTCGACTAGTAAACTAGGCAACTAGTCAACTAGTAAAAATGACTAGAAGTGAATGCCCTAGTTGGAACCGAAGTCACCAAGGCGTTGTCTATGGAAATAGTTAGCTCCTGCGTGGGGCGAGAAGAGAAGCTCATCTCCATATTCAAGTTTCTTTATGTAAATCAGTGCCCTACTTGATCATACCACACAGCAACTCGTTGACATTTTGCCCACCCTGAATATAAATCCTGCCTATATGCTTCTGCCTGATGCGTTGCCCCGCCTGGCTCATCCTTCTCTCTCTGGCCTTGTCTGTGACCCGCCTGGCTCATCCTTCTCTCTCTGGGCCTTGTCTGTGACCCGCCTGGCTCATCCTTCTCTCTCTGGGCCTTGTCTGTGACCCGCCTGCCTCATCCTTCTCTCTCTGGGCCTTGTCTGTGACCCGCCTGGCTCATCCTTCTCTCTCTGGGCCTTGTCTGTGACCCACCTGCCTCATCCTTCTCTCTCTGGACCTTGTCTGTGACCTGCCTGCCTCATCCTTCCTTCTCTCTCTGGCCTTGTCTGTGACCCGCCTGCCTCATCCTTCTCTCTGGGCCTTGTCTGTGACCCGTGGGAAGCCCCCGTAGGCCAGGGGTTCCCAAAGAGTGGGCCGGGACCCATTTGTGGGTCACGGACACATTGTTATGTGTCTCTTTTGGGTCACAAGTCTGAAGAGATGAGTGCTAGGGGGTGAGGTGGAGTCTGAAGAGGTGAGTGCTAGGGGGGTGAGGTGGAGTGTGTGTGTGCGTGCGTGCGTGCGTGCGTGCGTGCGTGCGTGCGTGCGTGCGTGCACAGGGTCAGTAGCCTCAGTGTCAGCGTGCATATAGAGGAAGAGAGTTTCTGTTCTATGTTAGTTTATGCTGTGATGTCATCATAGCTGCTCGACAGGCTCGGCTTATTATTAGTGTCTGTTTTTCAGGCTCGGCTTATTATTAGTGTCTGTTTTTGAAGCTGTCCTAAAATGTTGATGTCCGGACCTCTCAACTGTGGTAATATTTGAGGTGTGTGTGTGTGTGTGTGTGTGTGTGTGTGTGTGTGTGTGTGTGTGTGTGTGTGTGTGTGTGTGTGTGTGTGTGTGTGTGTGTGTGTGTGTGTGTGTGTGTGTGTGTGTGTGTGTGTGTGTGTGTGTGTGTGTGTGTGTGTGTGTGTGTGTGTGTGTGTGCGTGCGTGCGTGCGTGCGTGCGTGCGTGCGTGCGTGCGTGCGTGCGTGCGTGCGTGCGTGCGTGCGTGCGTGCGTGCGTGCGTGCGTGCGTGCGTGCGTGCGTGCGTGCGTGCGTGCGTGCGTGCGTGCGTGCGTGGCGGGAACCCCTTTTGGTGTTAGCATTATGTTATGCTTTAGCTATTGAAAAATAGCAGATCTACAAGCTCATAGCGCGCCACCGAGTGGCGCGCTACGAGCTTGTATTATGTTCCTTAATGTGAGATACAGTCAGAAAGAATCACAGCAGTGAGATACAGGGCCAGACAATGGCATCTTTGTATGAGGAATGAAATGTGAACTGTCTTGTCTGTCACAGAGACGTTTCTGTGGCTACCAAGGTGGGGGGACTCTGTTTAACCCGTTTAGACCTGACGTCGAAACTTTAAAAAAAAGAAAAGTCTTCTAAATCATGAGTCATGACAATTTTCTGAAAATGTTTCTATATCAGTGGTTCTCAATATTTCATGTCAAGGACCCCCAAAAATATATGGTTCCAGGGACCCCCCAGCAGCAAATATTTGAGTTGAAAACGTTCGCTCTGAAAGAATATATATTCAAAGATTCGCGCCACATTTTCACGATTTAAAAAAAATAGCAGACCTACAAGTTCATAGCGAGGCACCGAGTGCCGCGCTATGAGCTTATAGATCTGCTATTTTTCAATAGCTAAAGCATAACATAATGCTTTAAACACCAAAATGGGTTAAATTAAGGGGCGCTAGTCCCCGCACGCCTCAAGATTTGCCATTGACAATGAACGGAGAAATGATGTCAGAATTCCACTAATTATGACGTAATTTAAATGAAAACAACGCCATTGATATTGAAGGGAAATATTATATGTAAACGAGCAAATCGGCTAACCAATCACATGTTGGTGGGAGCGCTTGGCCAATAAGGGACCACCTTATGTACCTTATGTAGCAATGTCAAATGTCCGCTAACATTAATTGATGTACGATGACAAGAGTGCCCCTCATTTCACACGGGTGTGATTTTTTATTAATTGTTAGCTGTTTAATTGAATTACTTAACGATCGGGCAATCGATTAACGATCAACTATCCCTATAGATAGTGTGCTGAAAACAAATCTACAAGCTCGTGACATGTTGTGCGAGCTTGTAGATCTGCTATTTTTCAGCTTATGGTAAATGGCAAAAAAAAACTAAATGTTATGATTTATTCATAAAATAAATCACCGGCCTAAAATGTTGATGATGTCCTCATAAGTATAGTAATAAAACCCTATCTCTGTGCATGCGTGTGTGTGCGTGTGTGTGTGCGTGCATAGTGCCAGTAGCATGAGAGGCAGGGTGCAGCAGAGAGGAACAGAGTGGCGTCGTGTCCTCACAAGAGAACAATAACAGCAACATGAGGCTGCCCAAAGTCTGCAGAGCTCACAGGTAATGACACACACACACACACACACACACACACACACACACACACACACACACACACACACACACACACACACACACACACGCACGCACACACACACAACTAGTTGCATTGGTGTGGACTTATTTCCACCATCCACAGCATGCTATTGTATTCAACTAGAGGCTCTCCCCCGAGATCATCCATACTATTTGTTCCATTCTGCAAAGCTCAGCCATCACAGCGCAAAGTGACATAACTACTCAATCTCAAAACTAACAATTGAGTAGTTGTGTCACTTTGTGCTGTGGGGAGAGAGATAGAGAGAGAGAGAGAGAGAGAGAGAGAGAGAGAGAGAGAGAGGGGTTACTAGATATGAGAGAGGTTAGTAGATGTGATTTGTATATATTAGATTAATCAAGAACTGATTACATACAACGTTTGGTGTACTCAACATGTCCGGGTTCACATTCTTAACCCCCGAATTGCTCCCGAGTGCACACTCACTGCTCCTAGTTGTTATAGGATGGTGTAAACTCAAAAGGATGAATTTCACCTATGTGCATATATAGTATAAAACTATAAATACATATAATAAAAAACAAAAACAAAGGAGTGGGGACTTTTTTTCTGCAGGGAAAAAGTTCCCTGGATCTCAGACTCTCTGACGGGAGAAAAGAAACAACAAATTCCGTGAGTGTGTGAGCGATGTACAGAGTCACGTTTCCTTCCTGGGAACGCACTTGGCATCATGACAACTTACCTCAAACGGTAACCTTCACCTTGTTAAAGCTGCCAGTTCTCCCTGGTGATCTGAGCAGAACGAAACAAAGACTTCAATTGTCTTCCTGTTCATTGCGTTTCCTGGGGAAGGCCTTGTGGCTTCTCAAACTTTTGTGTCTCTCAAGGACGATGTTGATGTTTTATGATTGATGTATTTGGCTGCAGACCCCAATACCCCACCATCTGAAAATACGTTTGTGTGCTAAATACAATTGTTGCAGTGTGACGCGTTTTGAGCTTGTAGATCGGCTATTTTTTCTACTTGCGTATGATATAGAATGACGAAGTAGGGCATTAATTTACAAAAAAAATCTATAATAATAATAATAATAATAATAAAAAAAAAACAGATAAGAGGTTTCTCTGCCTGAGTATACGCAATGTGGGCCTCTGGAGTGAGTGTGGAACTATAGTGGCCCTCTGGAGTGAGTGTGGAACTATAGTGGCCCTCTGGAGTGAGTGTGGAACTATAGTGGCCCTCTGGAGTGAGTGTGGAACTATAGTGGCCCTCTGGAGTGAGAGTGGAAATATAGTGGCCCTCTGGAGTGAGTGTGGAACTATAGTGGCCCTCTGTCTGGAGTGAGTGTGGAACTATAGTGGCCCTCTGGAGTGAGTGTGGAACTATAGTGGCCCTCTGGAGTGAGTGTGGAACTATAGTGGCCCTCTGGAGTGAGTGTGGAACTATAGTGGCCCTCTGGAGTGAGTGTGGAACTATAGTGGCCCTCTCTATCATCAGGGTTGCCCACCAAAGTTAACCACAAGACCGCTGAGAGTTGTTGTTGTTGCATCGTTCCCTTATAATGCTGACACCAGCATCAGAAATGCCTCCGTATTAAAAACAGCCTGATGGTAGCTAGTGTTGTAGTTCTCGAGACCTGGTCTCGTCTCGAGACCGGTCTCGAGACCACATTTTCGTTGTCTCGGTCTTGTCTTGGTCTCGCACTTTTCGCCTTTTTTGTCTCGCGGTCTCGTCTTGGTCTCGCCCCTCATTTGTCTTGGTCTTGTATTGGTCTCGCTCTTCTCGCCTTTTTTGTCTCGCGGTCTCGTCTTGGTCTCGCCCTCATTTGTCTCGGTCTTGTCTCGGTCTCGGCCAATTGTCTCGGGTCTCTTCCCCCACCGAGACCACTCGAGACGAGATGCAAAACGTTCTATTATCAACCCGATCGCAAGGACTGAGAGTGAGAGCAGCCCTCAGCCAACATTACGGGAGATTCTCCGCCTCTCGGCCGACACGCTGTATGCCGGGCGCTGCAGCGTAAGTTACGCATGCAGCGTAAGTTACAGCGTAAGTTACGCAAGCGGCTTTTTCGTTTCAATATTGTCTTAAAAATATTTCTACGAACAGTGCAAGGCTGCAAGCTTTCCGGGTGTTTTTTTTATAATGTGTGTGTGTTGTGTTGTAAGTTGTTGTAACTTGTAGCCTGTAGTCGTTTTAATAAACGAGGTTGAGCGGTGATCTGAATACTGAATAGTGAATAGTGATCTGAAAATAGCCGATCTACAACTCACAACGCGTCGCACTGCAGCGCGACCTATGCATGAAGCCTCGCCTCGGTTTATATTTCGTCATGAGAAGAACCGCCACCTACCTGACGTTACGTCCACCTTATGTGATCAGGCTATAATAAAAACGATCATGTGTAAATCCTTTGTTGTATACGTGCATGCCTCATTGTTGGTTCACAGTACACTACTACCGATTTATTTACTAAAAGGCTCAAACAGCAGCAACCAAAACCAACTATTGTTTTAATTTGAAGGTGAGCCATAGCCATCTGAAAGGTATTGGTCGGAAACTGTCAAACTGACAGACAGTGAGTGAGACAGGAGGTCACAGTTCACAGGTCAATGCAGTGCATGCGCATTGCGCATGGTTTAATTGTGTGTACAAATTTACTGGTCAAGAAGATGTCGGCTAATTCAGCTGTTATAATGTTTGGCTTTGTGGAACACAAAGATTACATTTGCAAGGTTACTGGGGGGAAAAAGCACAGTGCAAAGTGCAAGTTTTGTGGAAAATCATATTCGGAGACGGCAGGAACAACATCCACGTTTGCCCGTCATCTGTCAAGAGCCCACAAAGAAAAGTAAGTATGATAGCTAAGCCTATAGTTGGTTTATTGTCATGATGATGACGTTTGCTGCAACACTGATGCAAACATGTGTGGTACTGGTATGTCTGTGAGACTTTGACTGATTGATGAATTAATAATTACCATACCATTCACATGCAATTGTTTCAGTCATTAAAGTAGCACATTGATGTGCTAGCTACAGTATAATAGTTGTTCCCTGTCATTATAAAGGAGAGTAGTTTTAAGTTTAACTAGTGTTCATTGACATTGTTCTTGTCTGTAAGGAACATTATACTCATCCATTGTTGTTTGGTCTAGGTTTACCATTGCAATGTAATTCTTTCAGTAAAAATAACTCATAGTACAGAATTGAGAATTCTATGAGTTAGAGCTATTGCTCTGCCATTCATTAAAACATGCAAAGATTTTTTTAAATGTCAAAATAAAAACAAACCCAAACAAACAAACTGAATTTACATATTACATTATTAAATGATATGTCAGATGGGTGTTATTCTCAGATAGTTTGATCACTGGAGGCTAAGATGTTTGCATTTCAGACAGACTTTCATAGCGGCCATGAGACACCAGATTAATAGCTTGATAATAAGAAAATGTATGACTGATGCATTGTTGGGATAATATTAAACTATTAGCCGTTTTGTTCAATTAAAGTGATTAAAATGTAATGGGAGACACAACAATCAAATTCAGCCTGAATGGAAAAATGGAAGATTAACAAATCATTAACAATGTTATTATATGGTTACCTGTGCAGGAAATAAATGAATACACACAGACAACAACTTAACACACTTTAAGGACTGCTTGTGCTTATTGTGAATAGTTTCATATGATCGGAAATCTCATAGATCAATCCTCCTTTATTTCAGGTACTCGGAGTACAAGTCAGGGCCACAGAGAGATGACACACAGCCAAGTGTTTCATCCTTTATCCAGACTGTGCAGATCTACAATCCAACTTCTTTAAGACAACGAGCCATCAGTGAATCCATTATTAATGACCTGATAATTGGATGCTCTCTGCCACTTTCTATTGTGGAAAAAAAACATTTTAGACACTTCCTTAATGTTATAGACAGCAAGTACACACCCATCTCTAGAAGCACCATCAGTGAGAAGCGGATACCTGTCCTGGTCAGCAAGGTCAAAGAAACCATTGTAACTAATCTGGAGAGCCAGCCATCTGTGTCAGTTACAGCTGATATCTGGTCGGATCGCAAGCTACGCTCCTTCCTCGGAGTGACTGCCCATGTCTTCTGCAAGTCAGGTGGTCAGTACGAACTCGAGTCCTACCTGCTGGACTGCAAACGTTTCACAGGCAAACACACTGGAGATAGAATTGCTTCTGCTTTTGAAGAGATCATTGAAGAATATGGTATCCGTAAGAAGATCAGCTATATCATAACGGATAATGCAGCCAATATGAAATGTGCTTTCAAGGTTCAGTTTCCACAACAGCATGAGCATACTGATGAGTCTGACAGTGAGGAGGAGGACACGAGTCATTCAGAGGAAGATGTAGAGGTACCTTGGTCCAGAGGTGAACGTCTGTCCTGTTTTGCCCACTCTTTACAGTTAGTGGTCAATGATGGCTTGAAAGAGGTTAAAGCCATCTCTCTGGCCATCGCCAAATCAACACAGTTAACGAGTACACTGCATCGTAGCACACAGTTTAAGGATATGTTTGAGGAGGTGTTTGGTGCCAACAAGACTATTCCAGCTGCAAACAGTACTCGCTGGAACAGCACTTTCAAGCAAGTTCAGGGTCTGACAGCTTTGGATCACAAAGACCTCACAGACATGTGTAAGGAAGATTTTAAAAACATAGTTTTTAGCACCCGTGAGTGGAACCAACTAAAAGAGTTGACTGTGATTCTGGCACCATTTTCTGAGGCAACAGACCAAACAGAAGGTGAAAAGTCTGTTACCATCAGTATGGTGGTGCCAACTGTTCTGGACCTGAATACACACCTTCTCAAGATGGAAGAGACCCGGTTGGAGTGTCGGCCAATAGTCAAAGCCCTACGAGCTTCTCTGATGAAAAGGTTCTCAGGAATCTTTGTTAAAATAAAAATGGCAGAGGAAAGTGGAAGAGAAGAACCTTTCAATCACAGTGTCTACTTTATTGCCACAATGCTGGATCCACAGTTTGGTCTCAACTGGGTGGATCTGGATGTTATCTTTGATGGGAGTGCAGCATCGCAGAAGAAGAGCAGGGACGAGCTGAAAAATACACTCACAGGTTAGTAGTGTAGTACTACTGTATATACATTATTATACAATATTATCTCCCTCCCTCCCTCCCATTTCTTGTGTTTTGGTTAAATATTTTAAAACAGTATTTTGTTTGTTTTGTTCCTGTTTTTCAGACACTTTGATCCTGGAGGTGGAGCACATTGTGGCCGAGCAGAGTGGAGACCAAAGTGACGCTGCTGACGCAGTAGCTGCTGAGGAAGTGCACGGTGACTCACCACCGGCAGCGAAATGTCCACGTCTCTTGTCCCGCTACAAAGCGGTGAAAGCGCACAGAAAACAGAGTTCAACAATCCAGGACAACCCAAGTATCGCATCACAAGTAACACAGTACTTTGATACAATTGAGAAAAATGATATTGATGATGCCATTGCGTTCTGGGTTGAAAACCAAGAGGGATTCCCCCAAATGAGCACTTTAGCCTTGAAGGTTCTGTCGGTCCCTGCCTCCTCAGCACCGGTGGAGAGAGTTTTTAGTGCAGGAGGCATTATTATGAGACCCCATCGTGCTCGCTTGGGTCACACCATGCTGTGTTCGCTTGTGTTTTTGAAATGCAACCACGCTTTACTGTAATATGGCTACACATAACAGTCATGATGGGTTCTGTGTTGAAAACCAAGAGTCGTGTTACATTGATTAAGACTACCTGAGGCCAATTCTAAAAATGCCCTCTCAATCAATAGTTATCAAACGTTTTTTTGCCAAGGAATCAAGGTCGTCCATAATTTGGCTGCAGACCCCCCCTGAAAATATTTTGAGACAGAGCGGGAGACAAAGGGTTGGAGGGAATGAGGACAGAAAGGAGGAATGTGTAATTGTGTACTATATGGCTCAGCAGCTCTAGAGAGTCACCATGTACTCTCAGACTCAGGTTTGAATTCAGGGCATTTGTTGTGTGAAATGATGATCCTACTGCTGCTCACACACACACAGAGAGAGAGAGAGATCACTAATTGTTATTTGCCAGTTCTAAACCAATGTTCTAAATCCTAATTTTTCTGAAACACTTTAAATGTTGTTTTTTTGTGGTTAACTTCAAATAAATGTTGGTTGAGAGGACAGTTGTTTTGATGCGTATTATTATGCTTGATATTTAAAATAAATATTTGAATGAATCATGCTGTGTAGACAAGTATACCTAATTTTGAGCTGTTCCAAAGTAAGTAAAATCTATTTGCAGTGTTTCAGATCAAGATTGTTATCTGTACCTATCAAATAAGAGGGAAAAATGGTCTTGGTCTCGGTCTCGGTCTCGACCTGCTAGGTCTTGGTCTTGGTCTTGGTCTCGGCCCCTAGGCTCGCAGCGGTCTTGGTCTCGGTCTCGGTCTCGACCTGCTAGGTCTTGGTCTTGGTCTTGGTCTCGGCCCCCTAGGCTCGCAGCGGTCTTGGTCTCGGTATCGGTCTCGACCTGCTAGGTCTTGGTCTTGGTCTTGGTCTCGGCCCCCTAGGCTCGCAGCGGTCTTGGTCTCGGTATCGGTCTCGACCTGCTAGGTCTTGGTCTTGTCTTGGTCTCGCTTTAGGTGGTCTCGACTACAACACTAATGGTAGCAGCCAGGTGGCACACAATGGTAGCAGCCAGGTGGCACACAGCCACACACAGCCACAAAGAATGTCAGCATTTTGGCAATATCTTTTTACATTGGAAACTCCCCTGCAGTGAAACGGTGTATGAGGGGTAGTCTAGTCTTACAGCTCTGTTACTCAACCTGTAGCCTCGGAAACCCAGACGTTTTTATTTCCAGGGAGAGAAAAAAAGTCTGGGTCCGAGTCCACTTCAATTCGGCATATAGTGTAGCGCAAAAATCACTCACTCTCTGCTGATTTCTGATCGTCTGCACCTTTGTTAAATTGACACACACACGCACACATATACACACACACTCCTCTCTCTCTCTCTGTCGCTCTAATTAATTAGTCTCATGTCTAGCAGCTGCGCATAGTTTCTCCCGACGGATCCTGCCGGGAGAAACTATGCCATAAAAAGTATAGGTGAGTTCCAGGCTACTCAACCTGTGGTCCCGGGGACCTTATTGATGGACCACGAGGATACTGCACATGAGTCCCCCAAAACAATTGACAGTGATATTTGAATAATATAAAATTTAAGCTGCATTATGTAATTTTCCTCTTCTGCCCCAAATTTGAACCCGGGTTCCTGCTTTTTGCTGCTTGAAAAGCATTTAGTTTAGCCTCTAGTAGCGGCCGTAGTGGACACTTTTTTGTGATTGGCTGCCTCTAGTCTAGGCTGCCTCCAAGCCAATGGGAGAGGTGAAACCCATAGTCTGAACGCCATAAAACCCACACTCTGAACGCCGCAACGTGAAGCCTTATTGGCTGCATACTCTGAACGCCGCAACGTGATTGGGTGCATACTCCTGAGGCAGAGGCTGGGCCACACAAACTGTTCATAAACGAGACCTTTCCGCAGCTGGCAATTGTGACTCTTTCTTTCTTTCTTTCTTTCTTTCTTTCTTTCTTTCTTTCTTTCTTTCTTTCTTTCTTTCTTTCTTTATTTCCCTACCATTGAGCTAATGCCTGCTTGCTCAGGGGATAAATTGAATCCTGACCTTCAGTTCAAAACATGTTTCTGCCTGACACACACACACACACACACACACACACACACACACCCTGATGTAGCGCTGAAGCATCATGTGAGCACGGGGAGAGAGAGAAGTTATTATAATCATTACCTACAGTGCATGCCTAACAATACACCTACTGTATGTGCTGGTGACTAGCGGAAGTTATTATTATAATAATTTCCTAACAGACGTACAATAGTGAAGTGAATATCTGTGCTCTGCTCGGTCAAATGTCAAAACTGTGTGTCTTGGTGTTTCACAAAAAGACAATCTTTGATTTCATTCCCAGCAAAACAATTAATATGGCATCGGTTTAACCACCTTAAATTGAGCTATTTTCAAGAAAAGTCTTGGACATTTTTTAACCAATCTTGGTTGGGAGTCCATGGTACAAAATAGATGTTTCTTCCGGGCAGCAATGATACAACAACAACAATAATATGCTAAAATACGATTATGTAACAATGACATGCTCTAATACTGACAACTAACTGAAGGGATAATCAAATCAAATTAAAACAGTATATACTCCTGGCTGCTCTGTAGAACTGATGTCTGTGCATGAAAATACATTCCATTCTTATTGTAATCTGTCATGTGAAAGGTATGCATGCACCTCACACAACACACACCCTCTCTCTTTCCACCTTACCAGAACAGTGCTTTCCTGTGTGTGTGACTGTGTGTGTGTGTGTGTGTGTGTGTGTGTGTGTGTGTGTGTGTGTGTGTGTGTGTGTGTGTGTGTGTGTGTGTGTGTGTGTGTGTGTGTGTGTGTGTGTGCGAGTTGGTCAAACTCACGTTGTTAAGGTCAGGTCAAGGTCTCTCTGTCTCTCTCTCTCTCTCTCTCTCTCTCTCTCTCTCTCTCTCTCTCTCTCTCTCTCTGTGGAACGCGTGTGAATCGTGGAACCGCACCTGGGTCCTGGCAAAATTAAAAATTGGGGCATATTTTAATCCAGAAATGACAGATGTCACCATGGGCAACATACTGTACACTATGTCACCATGGGCAACATACTGTACACTATGTCACCATGGGCAACATACTGTACACTATGTCACCATGGGCAACATACTGTACACTATGCTAGAGTTGTTCCCATACCGATACCTTGGCCGTGGTCGTGGCGGAGACGCTCAAGCTGCTGACCTGCTTGTTCGTCGTCCTCCTGCAGAACGGATGTCCATTCCTCTACGACAGCGTGGCGGTCCGCTACGTCGACACGCTGAGGCTGCTCGTCCCCGCCTTCCTCTACGTGCTGCAGAACAACCTGCAGTACGTGGCCGTGTCCAACCTGCCCGCCGCCACCTTCCAGGTGACCTACAGCTGAAGATCCTGACCACGGCGCTGTTCAGCGTGCTGATGCTGAGGAGGTCCCTGTCCCGAGGCCAGTGGGGTTCCCTGCTTCTCCTGTTCGCCGGGGTGGCCATCGTGCAGGTCCAGCAGCACGGCGGCGGCCCACCCAAGGATCCGGGGTGGCCACCGTGCAGGTCCAGCAGCACGGCGGCGGCCCACCCAAGGATCCGGGGTGGCCATCGTGCAGGTCCAGCAGCACGGCGGCGGACCACCCAAGGATCCGGGGTGGCCACCGTGCAGGTCCAGCAGCACGGCGGCGGACCACCCAAGGAGCCGGCCTTGGATTCGTCCGGCCAGAGCCCCGCCGTGGGGTTGCTCGCCGTGCTGGCCTGCTGCGTGTCGTCGGGGTTCGCGGGCGTTTAATTCGAGAAGATCCTCAAAGGAAGCTATGGTTATAGGAGCCATCTGCATGTACAGTACACTACACTCCGTTCCTTCCAGAGAGGTACCTACGGATGTCACTGGCTCAGAGGTTGTGCAGGATGCTGCTATACGCACAATAGTGGTGACGGCTCATGGCAGAATCATCTAGAAAAATAATTCTTAAAAAGACAAAAGAGTGGCCGCACACACTGATGTGCAGGGACCGTGACAGTGTATTTGTTTTGCCTCGAGCATAGTGAAAGAAAGTCAGCTATACAAGGTGAATACTAGAATGTGTCTGAATAGAACAACATGTTTTATTGCTAATAAGCAAAATAAAGCAGAGCAGTATGGGTTAGCACCCCAGCCTGTGTCCTCCGTGAGGAGGAAGCCCAACAACCCTCGGTGAGGCCTGTAGGACTAGGGCCATGCAAGCAGCAAGCGGAGCCGCAGCACCATTGCCCTGCGGAACCATTGCCCACCACTCCTGAATAAAGTGTCTGGTGCTGAGACTCTGGTGCAACGCACAGGTCCTGGGCCTGGTGAGAGCAGGAGTGGACCAGGTGAGACGTAGGAGGGGCCCGGACAGGAGTCAACCCACAGAGCCTAGTCCTTCCATGCGCCAGAAGCGTACCTCCCAGCCCTGGCAGAGTAGTTCTGGAGTAGTTCCAACGGATTGTGTGGCCCTGGTTTTTCCCTATAGTGGGTCTGATCGAGGGTAGCTACTGGGTCGCCTGAGTGAGGGGTATGATGTTGGTAGACCCGAAACCCCGTTGACCTCAGGATACATCACTGAGGATACGTCCCAGGTGTTGACCTCAGGATACATCACTGAGGATACGTTCCAGGTGTTGACCTCAGGATACATCACTGAGGATACGTCCCAGGTGTTGACCTCAGGATACATCACTGAGGATACGTCCCAGGTGTTGACCTCAGGATACATCACTGAGGATACGTCCCAGGTGTTGACCTCAGGATACATTACTGAGGATACGACCGCTCCGAGGTCGCCAGATTTGACCTGGGGGGAATTTGTTTTGGTACGAGCGTCTTTTTTTTAATGTAATTTGCAGACAGCTGCTTGTCAGTTTTGAACGTGAACAGGGAATGGAGACGTTTATTGTCTGATGGTACGTAGGTGTAGTACGTTCCTATGTTCATATTTTAACTTTTAGTGTTTTTGTCTTCATAAATGAATGTCCTACTTGAGCAAGTATAGTACAAAAGTAGCAGATCCACAAGCTCGTTTACTTTTGCTGTTTTTGATCTGACACGATTTGCAAGCAATGTTGTGGAACTGGAAAGCCTCCACCAAGCTCCACCCAAGTGAGCAGATTTGGGCAGATTGCTATGGGTGACCTAGCCTGATCCGGCTGAGCAGCATCACTGAAATATAAACAGGGAAACGGAACAAGACACCAATCGTGACATGTTCAAGCTACAGACGAGGAGCGTGTGGATATGGAGGATACAGAGGGGGCTTCTGACGATGAGGTAGGCCAGGGTGTTGATATGGAGGATACCGAGGGGGCTTCTGAGGATGAGGTAGGCCAGGGTGTTGACATGGAGGATACCGAGGGGGCTTCTGAGGATGAGGTAGGCCAGGGTGTTGACATGGAGGATACCGAGGGGGCTTCTGAGGATGAGGTAGGCAAGGGTGTTGACATGGAGGATGGGGGGGCTTCTGAGAATGAGGTAGACCTGATTAGAGGACTGAGGATCGGTGGACTTTCTGATCCTGATTATGAGTGGGATTACTGTGATTATGAGTTGGAGCATATACAGATGCTTAATTTAGACTGATGATTCTTGGTTCACCTATGACCTTGTGTTGTCCTTGCTTACTGTAAATAGCTCTGGATTAAATGCCTAAATTGTAATTTGCAAAAGATAAAAGATTATCATCTCTTTTCTTTCTTCGTTTTTGTATAATTTTACAGAAAGTTGCATTTTGGGCAACCAAGCTTAAATCGTGTGAATGGGGACCAAAATAAGAAATAAAATAACACTTTACTTAAAGGTTGGATTTACAATGCAGTATAATGCACATTTATAATGCATTGCATGCAACAATCGTCATCATAAGCCTTACCATAACGAGTGTTAAGTGCATACATTATAAATGCAATTATAAGGCATTATAGACCCGACTTTTGGTAAACGTGTTACCAAAAACACGCTCCAACGTCTAGTATCGAACAGATCGAAATCTCAAATGGACTATAACATCTCTCCCTGTCTCTCTCTCTCTTTGTGTGTGTGTGTGTACAGGCGTGTGCTGGTGCCTCTCATGGTGGTGGTGGGTGTGGTGAGCTTGGCGGTGGTCTCTCTGCCGCTCTTTGAGACGTCGGACACGGAGACCACCAAACCCCTGGCCCTGGAGGTGGAGGTGGACCCTGAACACAGACAGGTACGACTGCAGTACAAGGCATTGACCCCTTTAGGCCTGAGGTCGATTTAAAAAACATTTTTCTGAAAAACCCATGTTTCTATGTCAGTGGTCCTCAACCTTTTTCATCTCAAGGACCCCCAGAATTATCTCTATTGGGCCACGGACCCCCATCTCAAAATATGTAGTTCCAGGGACCTCCCCAGAAGCCAATATTTTAGTTAAAAATGTTCGCTCTGAAATATATATTCAAAGATTTGTGCCACATTTTCACGACTTTTCAAAAATAGCAGACCTACAAGCTCGTAGCGCGCCACTCGGTGGCACGCTATGAGCTTGTAGATCTGCTATTTTTCAATAGCTAAATTATAACATAATGTTTAAAACACCAAAAGGGGTTCCCGCCCAAAATGGGTTAAAACAGTGGTTTTCAACTATTATAGATGAACTCTTGAGAGCGTCAAATGAAACCAAATGGACCCGTACATTTACGCTCTCAAGAGTCATAATATTGTTAAATATCTGCATTACAAGTCAGACGTCTACACAATTTGAAGAATTGTTATTTTCATCAACGTTTGCCTGTTATCTCTAATGGTACCAACATCAATACAGCATGGAATTGTGCACAAAATCCTATCCAACTTCTGAGAGGCTAAATCTCATCAAATGGTGGTTCCGTGGCTCAAATGCCCCAATAAATAATGGACCTTGACATGGAAAGGGTTGAAAACCAGTGCATTAAAACACAATAGATTAACCAATTTAGACCTGAGGACGAATCTTTAAAGATGGAGTGCCACGATTTTTTTCCACCCTAAAACATGATCATCAGGTATTATTATAATATAAGGAGGAAGAACTTGTTCCAAAAAGTGTACAGTATTTGTTCAAATCATGCTTTTATGTGGACACGCCCACCAGTTCATTAAGTACGCCTGGTTTGCCTGGTGGGTGGTGATGAGTGGTGATCCACCTGAACTGAAGCCGCACCCACAGCTGTAGTTGATAAAGGGGGAGGGGTTAGGGGAGGGGCTGATAATGTGATGTCACTATATTACTGTTTATATCATTGGGCCGTTTGACTGTCAAGGGTTCAGCCTCCAGGAAGAAACCCTAAATACAAAGTTAATACACCATTGCACATAAAAACGACTCCAGGGTGTCTAATGAAGTACTGTCACCTCATAGACACATGAAAAACTGGAAAAATACAAAAATTGTGGCACTCCATCTTTAACCATTATTTTAAACTTTAGCTGTTGAAAATAAGCAGATCTACAAGCTCATAGTGCGGCACCGAGCTTGTAGATCTGCTATTTTTGAAAAAAAATTAAAATGTGTGCAAATCTTTGAATATATATTCTTTCGCAGCGAATGTTTTTGACTCAAATCTTTGCTTCTGGTCCCTGAACAACATATTTTCAGGTTGGGGTCGGCGGCCAATTACATATAATTGTTGGGGTCCTTGACATGAAATAGTTTGAGAACCACTGATGTCATAGAAACGTCATGATTTAGAAGACATTTGTAGAATCTGGTGCCAGGTCTTAATGACACCTTAACCCATTGAAGCCTGACGTCGAAATAAAAAAAACATTCGCTCTGAAAGAACATATATCCAAATATTTGTGCCGTATTTTTAAATTTTTTCAAAAATAGCAGACCTACAAGCTCGTAGCGCGCCACTCGGTGGCGCACTATGAGCTTGTAGATCTGCTATTTTTCGATAGCTAAAGTATAGCATAATGCTTAGTTAAAACACCAAAAGGGGTTCCCGCCCAAAATGGGTTAAACACAATAGATTGGTCTTTAACACGATAGAATACAATAAAACGTTTCTGTCCTGGAACCTTCGTCACTGCTATCATAGCACTGACGGTCCCAGGACCCAAAGTCTTCCTTCCTTTTCTGCCATTTTTCCTTGTTTTTGAGACCAGCGCACCTGCACTCCACTGTTTGTCTCCACCAGGCCGAAGGCATGGGGAGAGAGTATGTTTTGCACTCCGTCCGTCCGTCCGTGTGTCCGTCCGTCCGTGTGTCCGTCCGTCCGTGTGTCCGTCCGTCTGTGAACAGCTAATTTCCAGAACGGCCTGTTATAGCGCCACCAGGAGGGCGCTTTGTGCAAAACAAGTTTTTGGACAGTACACCTACAGATTTTGTCCAAACATCACGCAAATTGGTACACAGTCTCTCTAGAGCCATTCAACGAAACAGGTCTTTCAGATTTCTCAGACTCCATCCTGATTGGCTAAGATTGGCTTCCAAAGTTCGCAGGAGTGCTCAGTTTCAAACAAAATGCTGCACATCATGAACACATTGTGTGATTTCCGTGAAAATCTGCACGCACATTCCCACTAGGCCGAGGAAGAAATGCCACGTGAACATTTTCAACTCAGCCTCATGGTGGCGCTATAACTGGCCGATTAGTGTTTTTACCACTAACTGCACGGATCTGTGTAAAACTTTGTATGCACACTCCCTAGAGGCCAAGGAAAAACCTTTGCCTGGAATTTTTCACATCTGCTCTTTATAGCGCCACCAGGAGGCCGACATATGTAAAACACATTTTCTAATATTACTCCTTCATATTTTATCCAAATTTCACGCAAATCGGTACACATGCTCTCCATAGTCATGTGATCAAGACGGGTTTGTTTGATTTCTCATAATCCACCCTCATTGGCTACGATTGGCTTCTAAACTTTTCAGGAGTAGCCCGCTTTGTACCTGTTTTGTACACATCGCCACAACTACTCAACGCAGTGTCCCATTGCGGTGAAACTGCATGCATATTCCCACTAGGCTGAGGAAGAAATGCCACTTGACAGTTTTCTAATCAGCCTCATGGTGGCACTACAACAGGCCAAGCCGCGTCTCGCTCGCACACACAAACACACACACACACACACACACACACACACACACACACACACACACACACACACACACACACACACACACTTATATTACTCCTAAACATTTTGCCAAACATCCCACACACTCCTATCCTCCTGGTGGAGACCTGTGCCCAGAAGGGCACTTTTTCTAGTTCCACTCTGCTTTGGGGTTAATTTGGATAGCACAGTGAGCATTCAGTGAAGTTGCTTTGAATAGAACATCATGGTCGTTTTCACATGGTCATCTTTCGTAAAGGACAATCCAAATGAAGTTGATTTGAATGGACAGTCAAATCCAGTTTATCAAGCTGTGTGACAGCCTCATGCAAATGACCAGTTGAACATTGTGTGTAGGAGGAGGACCGATTCGCTTCGCTTCTCAAAGCCAAGGACCTGCATCACCATCAATACTGCATCAATTTAGAAATACTTGTAAAAGTTCTGAATTCAAAATGTATTGTACATTGTATTGGTATCAAAATGTACCAAAAGTATAAAGTACTCATTGTGCAGAATGTCACGTTTCACAAGATGTCAAATGTATAAAATGTATAGGAAAATCCTTTGAAAATAGCAGATCTGGCCTGGGTCGGCTTAGCGGTCCAAGCACCTTGGCTGGTAATCCAGCATGACATTGTGACGCGGGTTCGAGTCCCGATCCCGACGAACTTTGCTGTGTGTCTCCTCCCCATCTCTCTCCCGGTTATTCATTGCAATGAAGAAAAATCGCTATGATGATCCGCGACGGCTTGTCACCGTTGGCGAGCACGGGTTGAATGCATGCTTCAAGCCGGCCGGACCACCCAACCATGCGCTATACATAGCGATTCTCATAATTTCAATAGGCTTACATATTAAATCATCAACATACTATTTCACATGAACAATGGTGAAACTAAGATATGGGGATAATATTATACATTGCAATGAAATCGCATCGCGTTTTCATTATAATACTGCTGGGTTGAACACACCGTCACAGCCTTGCGCTGCAATTGGCTAAAAGTTGAAATCCCCCCCGACGTCCCGACTATTAAACTAGTGGATATAAACAGTGCATTCAGCCAGAGGGGGCCAAAGGGAGAGTGTGCTGTTGCAGGAGAACACCTCAGCATCATAATATAGGGAAAGATAGAGGGAAAAAAGGCCAAAATATACATTTATATATATTTTAAATTTTGGCTGAAAACTTGTCTATATCACCTTTAATGGTGTTAATTTAGAACGCCAATGACTCGTCTTTCTGGCTGAATCACGTTAACTATAGAGCCATGAATTAAATAAAAATCAATTTGTCTGCACTTATTTTTACAATTTATAAGCAACTCAACTGCTTTTGATTTGGCTCTAAATTAATCGTGCAACTGTTGAGAGCCCAGCCTTTAGGTGCATATATACCTCCATAGATTGATTACTTTATAAACAGTTTGCAGAAAAGAGCACAGGAACGTAGCCTACAGTTCAATACAAGGTCTGCTAAGAGGATTTTATAACCCAAGAAAGCACTATGGCTTGTTTCCATTAGGGTAACTGGGGTCCTTCATATTAAATTAATCTGAACATTAACTCTTTGAGAGTTTCAAGGATTTCTATATAGTTTTTAGACTTCTCTATGGCAGAATGGCGTTTTTGAATGATTTATTGAAAATTCTCTGTTGTGAATGTGTGACAACGAAAGACCTTCTGAGAAAGCTTGGCTTGTCTGCTTCCAGGAAAAAAATGAACTGAGTTGATAAAATGTTTAGTTTTTGTGTTGGAAGCCATTTAAAAGAGCCTGCATTTACACTGGGTAGTGTTTCTAGGACAACAAAAAAAGTTATGCCCGGTTGAAGTTTTATTTTCTAAATAACTTTTTTTCTGCTGGGCGTACATAGCCATGCAATATCTAATTTTAAAGGGTGAGTTGTCTAGTTCAATTAAAATAAAATAAAAAGTTTCTCACATGTACCACTGTAGATATTTTGCCATCTATAAATAGCATGGTCAGTCATGATCAATCTGACCTATCCAGCTAAAAGTCCCCCTAGCTCTGAAATGGAACATCATATAAACTCAATTCTTTTTGGGGGTAAAATTAGACATTCTAACGCACATTTTGATATATACCATGTTTACATAGTCTTACCAGTACCTTGTCTATTCATGCATGTATCTCAAAAACCTGTTGTGAAGAAACAGTTTTGATAAAAAACACATCCAAGGACATTGTTTTGATATGACTTTGTGCCCATGATATGTATCAAAATATAGACTTGAATGTATACTGTATTATAACAAAAAATTGGGTTCTTACCATCTACCGTTACAGAGTAAATCACAGTTGAAACTCGCTTAGTCAAACCATAAACCTCAGAATAGTGAACAAAATAGCCATGACAGGTCTAACTCATTGTAAAAGCGTCTTTTATTTTTTATGACTACTAACATAATACAATTATAATAAATATTACAGAAAATAAATAGGCCTACATACAAAACAGTTGTCCCCAAACTCCCCAGTGTCCCCAAACCACTGCATTCCAGTTGTTCTTGACGGTGTGTGTGTGTGTAGGCTAAAAATAAAAAAAAAAACTGAAATGAATGAATGCATCCGGTTCAGTGTCGGAGAACTCCATCGCAGTCTTGACTCTTTGTCTTCATCATCATCATCATCATCATCATCCTCCTCCTCCTCCTCCTCCTCATCTGATGCCAGTTCTAAATATATAAAAATAAACATTTAGCTGTAGTCAGCCCGGCCAATAGCCAGTTGGGGGGGGGGGGGGGGGGGGGGGGGACGTAGGCTATCTGACATCATCGTCATCATCATCATCACACGGAGAGACACTAAACAATGTACAATCATGATTGTATACAATATACAATGAATGCGATTATCATGCAAGCTCAGACGTCAATGAAACGTCATACAGATCTTATATAATACGCTACTGTTAGCTTCACTCCCCGTCCCCCCTCCGATCCTTGTAGCAAGGTCACCACGCATTGCTTCAGTAAACGATGCATCTTTGTTCTCCGTCTTTGTAGACAGTAAATAAAAGGAGCGAACATTACTCTAAAGATCAGATCGCCTATAAGGCACGCTACAATATAAAATACTTGTACTGCCATGCGTGCATGCCTGCTACGATACATTTGTACTGCACCAACCAACCGATCGACACCAACCCCCCCTCCAGCCATTAGCCAGCACCAATGCACCAACCCCCCCATTAGCCAGCACCTTTGGTGCTGGCTAATGGCTGGGGGCCATCGTGGTGAGTCATTCTGGCGTCATGATCTGACTAGTAGTAGTAATTATCCAAGCATCTATTTGTAGCGATCATCTTATGATTTCTGATCACTATAGAAGGGCATTTTCTACAATAAGATTACCTCAAAACATTCCGGGTTGATCGTCTTCTTCAATGGTTTCCCGGTATAGCTCATCGGACGACGATGGGGAGACAATGAAAAAAGGAGGGAGGGAGCAGCGAGTCTCGCTGTAAGCTACTCCGCCTGGAGAAGGCGACTGGGATGCGTATGGATCAATACTACTACCACAAAACTCGCTCAAATAAATAGTACTGCTTTCAACTTTTTCTGCTAGAAAATCGCTCGGGCGAGACGGCAAAACAATAAACTATGAAGACTCCCTCTGCCCCCACTGTTTACAGGGGGTGGGACCAGCTTCCAATGGCAACACGTACACGTGTGTCACGTGACACGGGTTTTCTGGGTAATGTAGTTGGAATATAAGCTCAGGAATTTAAACAGCGCTTCGGAGCATATTAATATGTTTAGATTAATCAAAAACTCTGAAGACGCCAATTGGCGTCATTGATCATTTACGGAATTCTGATGAAGACGCCAATTGGCGTCTTTCACCTTCTAAGGGTTAAAGACACAACATTTGTCACCACAACAATATCATTATTGCAATGTGTACTGTATATTTAATATACAGTACAAATTGCAATATACAGTACAAATTGCAACAATGATATTGTTGTGGTGGCTAGCTGGTGGTGAAGTTTAACCCATTTTGGGCGGGAACCCATTTTGGTGTTAGCATTATGTTATGCTTTAGCTATTGAAAAATAGCAGATCTACAAGCTCATAGCGCGCCACCGAGTGGCGTGCTACGAGCTTATAGGTCTGCTATTTTTGAAAAATCGAAGAGCGACTGACATAGAAACATAGCTTTTTCAGAAAACTGTCAGGATGTAGAAGACGTTTTTAGAATCTGATCTCAGGTCAAAATGGGTTAAATAATAGTGCCACCTCATAATTGTAAAGTGCAATTACAACTAGAAAAAGTGCCCTTCCGGGCACAGGTCTCCACCAGGAGGATAGGAGTGTGTGTGATGTTTGGCAAAATGTTTAGGAGGATGTTTTTTTTAATTTGTTTTTGCAACAATTTTCTTCATTTTGTTGAGGAAATGCAGAGCCAGATCACTCATAGCATCTCTGAGGATAGAATTCTGGATGAGCAGGACATGTGCAGCATTTTGTACAAAACGGGCCACTCCTGAAAACTTTGGAAGGCAATCTTAGCCAATCAGTGTACAATCTGAGAAATCCAACAGACTCGTCTTGATCACATGACTACAGAGATCATGTGTACCGATTGCCATTTCTTCATACGCCTTTGATGGCAATTGGATGATTTGAGGCATTTTGTTCCAAAAATGTGTTTTGCAAAAATCAACCTGTTGGTGGCGCTATAACAGGCCAATGTGAAAAGGGTGGGATATATTCCTCAGCCTAGTAAGAAAATGTGTGAAAGATTTCACGTAAATTGCATGCTGCGTTCATGATTTGAGGCTTTTGTTCAAAACGGGGCAATCTTGCAAACTGTGAAAGCCAATTATAGCCAATTAGGATGGAATATGAAATATCAGACAGATCCGACTTGAGCACATGACCATAGAGATACTGTGTAACGATTTGTGAGATTTTTGGACAGAATCTGGAGGAGTAATATCAAAAAATGTGTTTTACAAAAGTCGGCCTCCTGGTGGTGCTATAAAAGGCAGATGCGGAAAATGCAGGTCAAAGGTTTGTCCTTGGCCTCTAGGGAGTGTGCATGCAACGTTTCACGCAGATCGGTGCAGTTTTAGGTAAAAAATGTGAAAAACTGCTGGTACTGTACCATACTGTACTGTACTGTAGCATACTTTACTGTACCATACTGTACTGTAGCATACTGTACTGTAGCATACTGTACTGTACCATACTGTACTGTACCATACTGTACTGTACTGTACCATACTGTACTGTACCATACTGTACTGTACCATACTGTATCATACTGTACTGTACCATACTGTACTGTACCATACTGTACTGTACCATACTGTACCATACTGTACTGTAGCATACTGTACTGTAGCATACTGTACTGTACCATACTGTACTGTACCATACTGTACCATACTGTACTGTACCATACTGTACTGTAGCATACTGTACCATACTGTACTGTAGCATACAATTTACAATTTAGGCATTTAGCAGACGCTCTTAATCCAGAGCGACTTACATTAAGCAATAACAAAAGCATGGCATACATCACATATATAAAACGTAGTTATCATGAATCATGCGTAGACTAAGAACGTAACAGTGGAGTATCTATGTAAACTATACATACTATACTATACTATATAATATATTATACATGTGTACTATAAAGTGCTATGACTACATGAAGTGCAATTCTAGAGCTGTCTACGTAACAAGCTATAAGTCTGTTTAAAAATCTAAGTCTACATAATGTGCTATCTAAGGGGCTAGGCTAGGGCAAGTGCTACGGGCCATGGTGGAGTCTGAAGAGGTGGGTTTTCAGACTACGGCGGAAGATTGGGAGTGAGGCTGCAGTTCTGACTGTGATGGGAAGTGCATTCCATAGTTTTGGAGCCAGAAGGGAGAAGAGTTTGGGACGTGTGGAGCGTTGTCCCGGCGTTTTTAGTGAAGGTACCTCCAGCTTCCCTGCGTTGGCTGATCTGAGTGCGCGGTTGGGTTTGTAGGGTACGATCATACTTGTGAGATATGGGGGGGCCATGCCTTTGGTTGCTTTGAATGCCAGCATCAGAGTTTTGTATTCTGTGCGGGCAGCGACCGGGAGCCAATGGAGGGAGCGGAGAAGGGGGGTGACGTGTGAGAATTTTGGCTGGTTGAAGACCAAGCGGGCTGCGGCATTTTGGATCAGTTGGAGGGGCTTAAGTGCACATGCCGGTAGGCCAGTAAGGAGGGAGTTACAATAGTCAAGTTTTGACAAGACTGTTGTCTGGATTAGGAGCTGGGCTGACTCCTGGGTGAGGAACGGTCTAATTCGTCGTATGTTGTAGAGTGTAAACCTACAGGATCTAGTGACAGCTGTGATGTGTGTTTTGAACGAGAGCTGACTGTCCAGGACAACACCAAGGTTCCTGGCTGTCGGGACAGACTTTACCAGGGCGTTGTCTACGGAGATAGTTAGCTCCCGCATAGGGCAGGACTTAGCTGGGAAGAACAGAAGCTCAGTCTTGTCTGGGTTCAGCTTGAGGTGGTTGGAAGACATCCACTGTGAGATGTCAGCCAGGCATGCAGTGATGCGTTCTTCTACCTGGGTGGCAGAGGGGGGGAAGGATAGAAACAGTTGTGTGTCATCGGCATAGCATTGATAGGATATATTGTGAGCAGAGATGATGGTGCCAAGGGATTTAGTGTACAGTGAGAAGAGGAGGGGACCAAGTACAGATCCCTGTGGGACCCCAGTTTGGAGGGTGCGGGGGAATGATAGCAAACCTTTCCAAGAAACCTGGTAAGTCCGGTCAGAGAGGTAGGAGGAGAACCACTTCAGCGCCGTCCCGCCGATGCCTAGATCAGCTAGGGTGCCTAGGAGCAGCTGGTGGTTCACTGTGTCAAATGCCGCCGATAGATCTAGGAGAATCAGGACTGCAGAGTGGGAAGCAGCCTGGGCAGCATGTAGTGCTTCTGTGACTGCGAGGAGTGCAGTTTCCGTGGAGTGTGCCTTCTTGAATCCTGACTGGTTGGGATCCAGCAGGTTGTTCTGTGAGAGATGGAGAGAAAGCTGGTTAGAGACAACACGTTCAAGGGTTTTGGAAAGAAAGGAAAGGAGTGATACCGGTCTGTAGTTCTTGACATCTGAGGGGTCAAGAGTTGGTTTTTTGAGGAGTGGTGATACCCTGGCTGACTTGAAGGCAGATGGGATGCAGCCTGAGGTTAATGAGGTGTTGATAATGGAGGTGATGAAGGGGAGCAGGTCAGGTGCGATGGTCTGGAAGATTGGAGACGGGGCGGGGTCAAGAGGACAGGTGGTAGGTCTAGTGGATGTGACTAGTTTCAGGACCTCGTCTGGGGATAGAGGAGATAAGGAGGACATGCATGGTATGTTATGGTTAGCATTGGTTGAGTCGAGTGCTTCTTTATGGGGGAGGGGGGTAAAGGAACTACTGATATCATCAACCTTCTTTTCGAAGTAGGTGGCAAAGGCCTCCGCGGTGAGGGATGAGGGTTGAGTGGGGGGAGGGGATTTAAGGAGGGAGGAGAAGGTG
Organism: Electrona antarctica; assembly: GCF_951216825.1. Classification (NCBI taxonomy): domain Eukaryota; kingdom Metazoa; phylum Chordata; class Actinopteri; order Myctophiformes; family Myctophidae; genus Electrona; species Electrona antarctica. The sequence goes on from NC_136806.1 coordinate 14,258,944, forward strand.
GAGAAGAGTTTCCTTGGGTTAGAAGTGCAGGATTGGATTTTGGTGTGGTAGAAGGAGGTTTTAGCAGTGGTTAGTGAGAGGGAGAAGGCAGAGAGGAGTGAGTGAAAGTGGGAGAGATCATCTGGTAGCTTTGTCTTGTGCCACTTCCTTTCAGCTGCCCTGAGAGGTGTTCGTTCAGATCTGAGGGTTTCAGATAACCAGGGGGCCGGTGGGGATGAGCGAGCTGGCCTGGTCGAGAGAGGGCAGTGTTGGTCAAATGCAGATGAGATAGAGGAGATGAAGGATGTGGTTGCGGAGTCGGGTGAGAGAGAGAGGAAGGACTCCAGGGAGGGTAGAGAGGAGAGAATAGAGGATGAGAGGGAGGAGGGGTTTAGGGACTTGAGATTGCGTCGGGTGGTGACGGTCGGAGGGTGAGTAGGTTTAGGTGGGAGAGTAGAGAGAGAGAGGGAGAAGGTTATGAAGTGGTGATCAGACCTAATTAAGGGAGTAACAGAGAGCATGGAGGGGGAGCAGGCTCTGCAGAACACGAGGTCCAAAACATTACCAGCCTTGTGAGTGGGAGGGGAGGGAGAAAGGGAGAGGTCAAACGAGGATAGGAGGGACGTAACGGGAAGATACTTCTCTGCCGTAGGTAGGTTAAAGTCACCCAGTAGAATCAGGGGGGTGCCATCCTCTGGAAACGAGCTGATCAGAGAGTCTAGTTCTTCCAGGAAGTTCCCAAGGGTTCCTGGGGGGCGATAGAGCACAATGAGGGTGAGGGGGACTGGTTGTGATATTGAGATAGCATGAAATTCATATGTGGTGAGAGAAAGGTGAGAGAGATTTAAGACACGCAAATTCCATTTCGGGGACATGAGTATCCCTGTACCACCCCCCCTTCCTGTTGAGCGAGGGGTGTGTGTGAATTTGTGTGAAACAGAGAGGGCGGCGGGGGTAGAAGTGTTATCAGGGGTGATCCAGGTTTCGGTTAGAGCAAGGAAATGCAGAGACTTGAGGGTGGCGTGGGCTGAGATAAATTCAGGCATTTCCTCTTTGGTAGCTGCGTGGCAGTTCCAAAGGCCTCCCTCCACCATAATGTGGTGACTGGGTGAGCGAGCTGGGTATATGAGATTTGAGGGATTTCTGTGGCGGGGGGAGTAGTGTCTAGGGCGACATGAAAAGGGCAGGATAGGGATGGTGGGAAAACACATAGTACACAAAATAAAAAATAAGAAATAAGAATAAACACGTAATAATAATAATAATAATAATAATACTACAAATAATAATAATAATAAGAAGAAGATTGATACAAAACCCTGGGAGGCTGCCTCCTTCGTTAGATGTGTCTGGATGTCCGGTCTTTGGCTTGGGCACCAGGCTAAAGTGGTCGTTGGTCAGCCGGTGTGAGCTACGGATCAAGGTTCATTCACGCGTGTACTAACAGGGCAGTATGTATAGAAGATAGGGAGGAAGTAAAAGAACCAAGAGCAGAGATGGTTGAAGAGTAGAGGGGTAGCTTTAATGGATAGTTTATAGGGGTTATAAAAAGAATAAGTGCAAAAGGAACGGAGTGTGTTTCTCTACCTGTGTGTGTATGCAGATTTTCAAAGTTTAAAACAGCTGTGGAGCTGTTTTTCCCCTTGTCTTCTGCGACCGTGAGTGAGAGAGTCAGTGATCTGAGAGCAGATATATACTGCTTGAGGCCTAAATTTAAGCCTAGATCTCACCAGCAGGGGGTTTCAGATATGGCACTCAGTGAGTAGTCTATCTGTTCTCCCTGATGGGTGATTCCAAATTCAGATCAAAAGAGAAGCTCCCACCAGGTCTTAAGTACCCACAGAGTAAGAAAGACAGAACAGAGAAAAAGCAAGATACATACTGTATCATACTGTACTGTACCATACTGTAATGTACCATACTGTACTGTGCCATACTGTACTGTACCATACTGTAGCATACTGTACTGTAGCATACTGTACTGTACCATACTGTACTGTACCATACTGTACTGTACCATACTGTACTGTAGCATACTGTACCATACTGTACTGTAGCATACTGTATCATACTGTACTGTACCATACTGTAATGTACCATACTGTACTGTACCATACTGTACTGTACCATACTGTACCATACTGTACTGTACCATACTGTACTGTACCATACTGTACTGTACCGTACTTTACCATACTGTACCATACTGTACTGTAGCATACTGTATCATACTGTACTGTAGCATACTGTACTGTACCATACTGTACTGTACTGTACCATACTGTACTGTACCATACTGTACTGTAGCATACTGTATCATACTGTACTGTAGCATACTGTACCATACTGTACTGTACTGTACCATACTGTACTGTACTGTAGCATACTGTACTGTAGCATACTGTACCACACTGTACTGTACCATACTGTACTGTAGCATACTGTATCATACTGTACTGTACTATACTGTACCATACTGCACTGTACCATACTGTACTGTAGCATACTGTACCATACTGTACTGTACCATGCTGTACTGTAGCATACTGTACTGTACCATACTGTACTGCACCGTACTGTACTGTACCATACTGTGCTGTACCATACTGTACTGTACCGTACTGTACTGTTAACTGTAGCATACTGTACCATACTGTACTGTAGCATATTGTACCATACTGTACTGTAGCATACTGTACTGTACCATACTGTACTGTATCATACTGTACCATACTGTACTGTAGCATACTGTACTGTAATAGCAATTCTTCCAATATGTTCCACTCTGTTGTAGAAAGTATGCCTTGCCCTGAAAATAAAAATCATGATCACTGCTCTCCTTAGTGTATACCACAATAGAGATCTCTCTCTCTCTCTCTCTCTCTCTCTCTCTCTCTCTCTCTCTCTCTCTCTCTCTCTCTCTCTCTCTCTCATTAGTTAGAACATTAGCTCTCTGCTGCCATCTCCTGGTGACAGCATGGAATAAAGTGGTGCCACCAAAGACATGGTACCAGGGAGGCACCAGGGAGGCACCACCCGTGACACTTTGGAGTGCTCACCACTGTATGTTATACCTTTGCTATTGAAAAATAGCAGATCTACAAGCTCATAGCTACGAGCTTGTAGGTCTGCTATTTTTGAAAAATCGTAAAAATGCGGCACAAATCTTATATATTCTTTCAGAGCGAACTTTATTTTTTATTTCGACGTCAGGCCTAAATGGGTTAAGACATGTTTGCGCCAGCATGGATGAACAGATAGATTTCTTGATCGCCTCTTTTCTTGATTGTTTAAACATGACGTCATGGGCCGCTATGCTCGATAACAGGCTTGATAAGCCTGTAAAGTTAAAACTATAAAGTTTTTTTTCGGGTATGGGGTTTTCGAGCTCCATCACTATTCCCACAGATTGAGAACTACTGGCTTACACCACTGACTGACACTGCATTGACCTGTGTGTGTACTACTGTTTTCAGCTCGTGCACACGTACGTGCACAGCGTGCATTGACCTGTGTGTGTACTACTGTTTTCAGCTTGTGCACACGTACGTGCACAGCGTGCTGCAGGCAGAGTGTCAGCCCAGCTACACCAGGCGGAGCCTGTTGGCGCGACTTCCTGCCTCCAGCCTGGAGACAACACCCTTCCTGTCCAGCAAGGACACGCCCCTTCCCAACCACCTCTTCCTGTACCCACCCCCTTTTGGCTTCAGAGGGCTGAGGCACAAACTGGAGGACCTGCTGAAACTGGTGAGTAATAACAACAATATTATTAATAACTAGAACTGCACTCGAGTGCCTACTTGCTTGTACCTGGCATGTTTCGTCTAATGGGGGGTCCCTGGCATATCTCGTCTAATGGGGGGTCCCTGGCATGTTTCGTCTAATGGGGGGTCCCTGGCATATCTCGTCTAATGGGGGGTCCCTGGCATGTTTCGTCTAATGGGGGGTCCCTGGCATATCTCGTCTAATGGGGGGTCCCTGGCATATCTCGTCTAATGGAGGGTCCCTGGCATATCTCATCTAATGGGGGTTCCGCGGGCTGATAAGTCAATTTGGGGTTTCTTGACAAGAAAACGATGTGGAACCACTGGTGTAGTGGTGTAGTGGTGTAGTGGTGTAGTGTACCGAGGCAAATCGGAATGGAATCTGACAGATACAGTACATCCTGATAACAATGAGGTACAGTTAATTATTATTAATAATTGGTTATTCTGTGATTGATTCCTTGTCCAGCTGCCAGACTCGGACTCCACGCCTCAACTGGACACAAAGCAGGAATGCCAGCGCTGTGTGGTGATGGGAAACGGAGGCATCCTGAGAGGTCTGGAGCTGGGTCCACTTATTGACCGCTTCGACACCGTCATCAGGTCAGCTCAAAGTTCACCACTTCACACTCTCTGTGCCCAACGCGTTCCCACACACACTCTCTGTGCCCAACGCGTTCCCACACACACTCTCTGTGCCCAACGCGTTCCCACACACACTCTCTGTGCCCAACGCGTTCCCACACACACTCTCTGTGCCCAACGCGTTCCCACACACACTCTCTGTGCCCAACGCGTTCCCACACCTCTTCACACTCTCTGTGCCCAACGCGTTCCCACACCTCTCTGTGCCCAACGCGTTCCCACACCCTCTCTGTGCCCAACGCGTTCCCACACCTCTTCACACTCTCTGTGCCCAACGTGTTCCCACACCTCTTTAGAATTACCTGCGTAGGAAGCCCATGATGTCTGGGGACGTCTTATAGTACTAACTAATCAATATCACCATATTGGGAGGACGATGCGATAAGGAAGGAAAGGATGAAATATTGAGGGGCACGATGGCACAGTCGGTAGTGCTGTCGCCTCACAGCTAGAAGGTCCTGGGTTCGATCCCCGCTGGTGGTCGGCTTCGCCTCGTCTGTGAATTGATTGATCTCCCGACAATGACCACCTAGCCAGATATTTTCCCTTACATATCACGATATCGATATTGGCAAACCCCAGACGTCGTGAGGTCAGGTCAGGTCCGTCCTCAGGCAGACAAAGTCCCCCAGCGCGTCGCATTCCGAGTGAGGACGCTCTGGCGGTGACGGGCCGCCGCCGCCGGGTGCAGGCGGCGCCAGAAGTCACGGCCTCTCCCTTAGAGATAGGGGTTCAGTCACGGCCTCTCCCTTAGAGATAGGGGTTCAGTCACGCCTCTCTCTTAGAGATAGGGGTTCAGTCACGCCTCTCCCTTAGAGATAGGGGTTCAGTCACGGCCTCTCCCTTAGAGATAGGGGTTCAGTCACGGCCTCTCCCTTAGAGATAGGGGTTCAGTCAAGGCCTCTCCCTTAGAGATAGGGGTTCAGTCACGGCCTCTCCCTTAGAGATAGGGGTTCAGTCACGGCCTCTCCCTTAGAGATAGGGGTTCAGTCAAGGCCTCTCCCTTAGAGATAGGGGTTCAGTCACGGCCTCTCCCTTAGAGATAGGGGTTCAGTCACGGCCTCTCCCTTAGAGATAGGGGTTCAGTCACGGCCTCTCCCTTAGAGATAGGGGTTCAGTCACAGCCTCTCCCTTAGATATAGGGGTTCAGTCACGGCCTCTCTCTTAGAGATAGGGGTTCAGTCACGGCCTCTCTCTTAGAGATAGGGGTTCAGTCACGGCCTCTCCCTTAGAGATAGGGGTTCAGTCACGGCCTCTCCCTTAGAGATAGGGGTTCAGTCACGGCCTCTCCCTTAGAGATAGGGGTTCAGTCACGCCTCTCCCTTAGAGATAGGGGATAGACTTCACTTGGAGCCGCGAGAGAGACCCGACGCAGAGCCGCTGCTCCTTCTCTTGGAAAGGAGCCAGTTTAGGCTGTGCCCCGCCCACCGCCCACCGCCCCGCCCACCGCAGTCAGCGCACCGCAGTCAGCCCACCGCAGTCAGCGCACCGCAGTCAGCGCACACAGAAAGGAGCCAGTTTAGGCTGTGCCCGCCCACCGCAGTCAGCGCACACAGAAAGGAGCCAGTTTAGGCTGTGCCCGCCCACCGCCCCGCCCACCCCAGTCAGCACACACAGAAGGAGCCAGTTTAGGCTGTGCCCGCCCACCGCCCCGCCCACCGCAGTCAGCGCACACAGAAGGAGCCAGTTTAGGCTGTGCCCGCCCACCGCCCCGCCCACCGCAGTCAGCACACACAGAAGGAGCCAGTTTAGGCTGTGCCCGCCCACCGCCCCGCCCACCGCAGTCAGCGCACACAGAAGGAGCCAGTTTAGGCTGTGCCCGCCCACCGCCCCGCCCACCGCAGTCAGCGCACACAGAAGTCAAGGCAGACGGCTGTGGAACGTGAACCCGTGAAGTACAACGTGTTGAAATAAACAACACAAATAAAAACTTTGGCGAAAACAGAAGCCCAACACGAGGATAAAGGAAACATTCAGTCCAAATGTCCAGTTTGCTAATTATTCACAACAACAACAACAACAACAACAACAACAACAACAACAACAACAACAACAACAACTACTACTACTACTACTACTACTACTACTACTACTACTACTACTACTACTACTACTACTACTACTACTACTACTACTACTACTACTACTACACAACTACTACTACTTTGGTGTTGAAACTTTGAATTTATCGAACTATTAAATAATATATCCTTTCCATAGGAGTATCTTTTTATATTTGTCCAATAAGAATACAGGCAATAGTGCATATTAAGTGATGTAATAACTAAAACAGTATAGTGGCTATAAGCTATTATGGGGAATGCACACTAACTCGTTTACCTCAGAGAATGTTTTCATTCTGGATACAACCATAATGGTCTATGGCAGGGGTGGGCAACTGGTGGCCCGGGGCCACATGCGGCCCCCACCTTCACTTAATGTGGCCCACATGTTAATATCAGAATACTGATATAGTATTGATTTACAATTCCAAACATGCTTTAATTATGACTAGTACTTAATGACTACTACTTAATGACTACTACTTAAAATGTTATTGTCTTTTTGTATCCAATTAAATGTAGTTATGTTAACAGTTCATAAAGTTAATATAACTATAACTAAATGCATTTGAAATTCAATAAAAAGGTTACTTTTCAGGATTCCAATTAAAAAATAACAAAAAAAAATCAAGATTTCAATTAGAATATAGCAAAAATAGCCGATCTACAAGCTCAAACGTTTTGAGCGCCTGATTGGGCGCCTGATGGAGGGGAAAGGAACTGGGTGGAAATTAATAACGTGTTCCTTCCACGCACTACGTCCAACAAGAGAAACTCCCCCCTGTCAGGTGTAAAGGAGCAACTTGGAAAATAAACATCCAAAAGGGGTGCTTGTCCTCCTGAATCATGGGTTCACTGTTTCCCCAGGTTGAACAGCGGTCCTCTGGGGGAGTTCAGCGTGGACGTGGGCAACAGGACCAGCATCAGGATGAGTTACCCAGAGGGCACACCCCACCAGTGGCCCGACACGGACCCCCGCGCCCTGTTCGTGGCCGTGGTCTATAAGGCCGTTGACCTCAGCTGGATCTCTGCCATCGTCAACAGACACGCTGTGGTGAGTGGAGTACATGCGGCTCCCTGTGTGTGCGTGCGTGCGTGCGCGCATGCGTGCGTGTGTGCGTGCGCGCATGCATGCGTGCGTGTGTGCTACTGTGTTGTGTGTTGCTATCTCAGTGATGTAAATAGGGTGCGTTTTGCGTCCCAAAACGCACTTTATAGTTATGGGACGCATTACAACAAAATCCTGGCTGCACTGAAGACTATGGCACTCTCTCGGTCACACACTGTTCTACGTGGAAGTCTAGCACTCTTTCGGTCACACGCTGTTCTACGTGGAAGTCTAGCACTCTTTCGGTCCCCCCCCCCCCCCCCCCCCACACACACACACACAGAGAGAGAGAGAGAGACACGACATGATGAGCCCTCGATCGTCTTAAACGTATTTATTGGACCACTCTGGAATAATATTGACCTTTTCATCTCAAAATAGACAGGTCTTCGTACTGATAGACTCAGTGGTTCAGGTAGACAGGTCTTTGTACTGATATACTCAGTGGTTCAGGTAGACAGGTCTTCGTACTGATAGACTCAGTGGTTCAGGTAGACAGGTCTTTGTACTGATATACTCAGTGGTTCAGGTAGACAGGTCTTCGTACTGTTAGACTCAGTGGTTCAGGTAGACAGGTCTTTGTACTGATAGACTCAGTGGTTCAGGTAGACAGGTCTTTGTACTGATAGACTCAGTGGTTCAGGTAGACAGGTCTTTGTACTGTTAGACTCAGTGGTTCAGGTAGACAGGTCTTCGTACTGTTCGACTCAGTGGTTCTCAAACGTTTTTTTGTCATCCAACACGGCACCCCTGAATGACAGGGTTAATGTTTAGAATCTTGCGTCATAGTACGTACATGTGAAAGTATTTCCCACTTACATACAATAATGTCCCGAGCGAATGTCCGTGTCCATTATCCCATTTTGGGGCGGGAACCCCTTTTGGTGTTTTAAGCACTATGTTATACTATTTAGCTATTGAAAAATACCAGATCTACAAGCTCGTAGCGCGGCACCGAGTGCCGCGCTACGAGCTTGTAGGTCGTTTTAACTCAAATCTTTGCTTCTGGGAGGTCCCTGGAACATCATATTTGCAGATGGGGGTCGGCGGCCAAGTACATATAATTTTTGGGGTCCTTGACATGAAATATTGAGCACCACTGACATATAGAAACATGAGGTATTTCAGAAAACTGTCATGATTTAGAAGTCATTTTTAAAAATTCGATGTCACTCCTAAAAGGGTCATTAGGACAGATTTAAAATAACTTTACACACTTCCCTATTCTGGTGGAATATTCACCCAAAAAAATAGCAGGTCTACAGGCTCACGACAACGCGCCACGTTGTTGTGTGCTTGTAGGCTATATCTGCTTTTTTTTTTAAGACATTTGGTGTAAGTCGAAACAGAACGCACCAAGTACAGTGACACTCAGTCCCCTTTTACTAAGTATAGAGGGTCTAAAATGGTTATACTGACGTGATATTGACGAATTCCAAATATTATCAAAGTATTCTGCGCCATCCCTGCACTGTTATGTGTGCGAGTGCTCTCAAGTCGCCATTTGCAATTATTCGGTCTTAGTGATCGATCGATTGTTTTTGCTAAAACTCGGGAGCTGAGAAGTGAGAACAGCACAGGGCCTAATTGTGCTCAGATAGGGCCAGGAATGCAAGGAGTCCCAGCTGCTAGGGAGTAGATAGATAGAGTGAGCCTTTGTTTCATGACAAATGTTCTATTGTCTTCCTGTAGCCAAAGGGACAACCCTGGCTGGATCAATGGTCCATGCCAAAGGGACAACCCTGGCTGGATGACTGGATCAATGGTCCATTGTGTGACCTGCTAAGCGCTGTATAGGTGTAGTAAGTAGGCCAGTAAGTAAGCCCCAGTCCCGCCCCCCACCCGCCCAATAATATTTGAACACCCCCATCGCCCAGGACGAAGTTCTTTGTCCTTTCTATTAGTAACGCCCGACGCCCAAGACAAAGTTTGATCCTTGTTGTGCAATCCTCGATGTTGCGCAACAGTGAGACGTCAGCGAAAATGTTCCTCCCCTGTTTAGCCAACGACAACGGAAATCTTAAAACGTTAATAACTCTAAATCTCTACATCAATCATCCCGTCTAATTAGACGGCCCTCCGCTGTCCAGTCGCTAGTCGCGATAGATTTATTCTTACCTCCCGTTGTTGTCGATCGGCTCTAGAGTGGTTTGGCTACATCTAGCTGCTACAGCCACATCCGGAACAACATCCGGTCTGTCTGTAAAAGTGGTCCCTGTTTATAAATCGACTGGGCACTATAATGTAATGGATTAAATAACCCTTAACTTAACTATAATGTAATGGATTAAATAACCCTTAATTTAACTATAATTTAATGGATTAAATAACCCCGGGCAATTAAAGTTTTCCACCCTGGAATGTTGCAGTTGAGGCATTATATTTAGTTTGACTCGGTTCCACAGATATATATTGTGAAAATAGCTAATCTACAAGCTCATAACGCCTCGTTGCGCGAGGCATTGTAGATCGGCTATTTCACATTTTTTTGCGTCTCTCTTATATTCAGATCCACAGACCTTGAGCTTCTAGATGTCCCGACAACCAAGTTGAGGCTTAGAGGCGACCGTGCCTTTTGGGTCGCAGCCCCTAGGCTGTGGAACACTATCCCCTACTCCATCAGAACCTCCCCCTCCCCCCCTAGGCTGTGGAACACCATCCCCTACTCCATCAGAACCCCCCCTCCCCCCTAGGCTGTGGAACACCATCCCCTACTCCATCAGAACCTCCCCCTCCCCCCCTAGGCTGTGGAACACCATCCCCTACTCCATCAGAACCTCCCCCTCCCCCCCTAGGCTGTGGAACACCATCCCCTACTCCATCAGAACCTCCCCTCCCCCCCTAGGCTGTGGAACACCGTCCCCTACTCCATCAGAACCTCCCCTCCCCCCCCTAGGCTGTGGAACACCATCCCCTACTCCATCAGAACCTCCCCTCCCCCCCTAGGCTGTGGAACACCGTCCCCTACTCCATCAGAACCTCCCCCTCCCCCCCTAGGCTGTGGAACACCATCCCCTACTCCATCAGAACCCCCCCTCCCCCCCTAGGCTGTGGAACACCGTCCCCTACTCCATCAGAACCTCCCCCTCCCCCCCTAGGCTGTGGAACACTGTCCCCTACTCCATCAGAACCCCCTCCCCACCTAGGCTGTGGAACACCATCCCCTACTCCATCAGAACCTCCCCCTCCCCCCCTAGACTGTGGAACACCATCCCCTACTCCATCAGAACCCCCTCCCCACCTAGGCTGTGGAACACCATCCCCTACTCCATCAGAACCTCCCCCTCCCCCCCTAGACTGTGGAACACCATCCCCTACTCCATCAGAACCTCCCCCTCCCCCCCTAGACTGTGGAACACCATCCCCTACTCCATCAGAACCCCCCCTCCCCCCTAGGCTGTGGAACACCATCCCCTACTCCATCAGAACCTCCCCCTCCCCCCCTAGGCTGTGGAACACCATCCCCTACTCCATCAGAACCCCCCCTCCCCCCTAGGCTGTGGAACACCATCCCCTACTCCATCAGAACCTCCCCCTCCCCCCCTAGGCTGTGGAACACCATCCCCTACTCCATCAGAACCTCCCCTCCCCCCCTAGGCTGTGGAACACCATCCCCTACTCCATCAGAACCCCCCCTCCCCCCCTAGGCTGTGGAACACCGTCCCCTACTCCATCAGAACCTCCCCCTCCCCCCCTAGGCTGTGGAACACTGTCCCCTACTCCATCAGAACCCCCTCCCCACCTAGGCTGTGGAACACCATCCCCTCCTCCATCAGAACCTCCCCCTCCCCCCCTAGACTGTGGAACACCATCCCCTACTCCATCAGAACCCCCCCTCCCCCCTAGGCTGTGGAACACCATCCCCTACTCCATCAGAACCCCCCCTCCCCCCTAGGCTGTGGAACACCATCCCCTACTCCATCAGAACCCCCCCTCCCCCCTAGGCTGTGGAACACCATCCCCTACTCCATCAGAACCCCCTCCCCACCTAGACTGTGGAACACCATCCCCTACTCCATCAGAACCCCCCCTCCCCACCTAGGCTGTGGAACACCATCCCCTACTCCATCAGAACCCCCCCTCCCCACCTAGGCTGTGGAACACCATCCCCTACTCCATCAGAACCCCCCCTCCCCACCTAGGCTGTGGAACACCATCCCCTACTCCATCAGAACCCCCCCTCCCCCCTAGGCTGTGGAACACCATCCCCTACTCCATCAGAACCTCCCCTCCCCCCTAGGCTGTGGAACACCATCCCCTACTCCATCAGAACCCCCCCTCCCCCCTAGGCTGTGGAACACCATCCCCTACTCCATCAGAACCTCCCCCTCCCCCCTAGGCTGTGGAACACCATCCCCTACTCCATCAGAACCCCCCCTCCCCCCTAGGCTGTGGAACACCATCCCCTACTCCATCAGAACCCCCCCTCCCCCCCTAGGCTGTGGAACACCATCCCCTACTCCATCAGAACCTCCCCCTCCCCCCTAGGCTGTGGAACACCATCCCCTACTCCATCAGAACCTCCCCCTCCCCCCTAGGCTGTGGAACACCATCCCCTACTCCATCAGAACCCCCCCTCCCCCCTAGGCTGTGGAACACCGTCCCCTACTCCATCAGAACCTCCCCTCCCCCCCTAGGCTGTGGAACACCGTCCCCTACTCCATCAGAACCTCCCCCTCCCCCCTAGGCTGTGGAACACCATCCCCTACTCCATCAGAACCTCCCCCTCCCCCCTAGGCTGTGGAACACCATCCCCTACTCCATCAGAACCTCCCCCTCCCCCCTAGGCTGTGGAACACCATCCCCTACTCCATCAGAACCTCCCCCTCCCCCCTAGGCTGTGGAACACCATCCCCTACTCCATCAGAACCCCCCCTCCCCCCTAGGCTGTGGAACACCATCCCCTACTCCATCAGAACCTCCCCCTCCCCCCTAGGCTGTGGAACACCATCCCCTACTCCATCAGAACCCCCCCTCCCCCCTAGGCTGTGGAACACCATCCCCTACTCCATCAGAACCTCCCCCTCCCCCCTAGGCTGTGGAACACCATCCCCTACTCCATCAGAACCCCCCCTCCCCCCTAGGCTGTGGAACACCATCCCCTACTCCATCAGAACCTCCCCTCCCCCCCTAGGCTGTGGAACACCATCCCCTACTCCATCAGAACCCCCCCTCCCCCCCTAGGCTGTGGAACACCGTCCCCTACTCCATCAGAACCTCCCCCTCCCCCCCTAGGCTGTGGAACACTGTCCCCTACTCCATCAGAACCCCCCCTCCCCCCTAGGCTGTGGAACACCATCCCCTACTCCATCAGAACCTCCCCCTCCCCCCTAGGCTGTGGAACACCATCCCCTACTCCATCAGAACCCCCCCTCCCCCCTAGGCTGTGGAACACCATCCCCTACTCCATCAGAACCTCCCCCTCCATTGACGTTTTTAAACCCATTTTGACCTGAGATCAGATTCTAAAAATGTCTTCTACATCCTGACAGTTTTCTGAAAAAGCTATGTTTCTATGTCAGTGGTTCTTCGATTTTTCAAAAATAGCAGACCTACAAGCTCGTAGCGCGCCACTCGGTGGCGCGCTATGAGCTTGTAGATCTGCTATTTTTCAATAGCTAAGGCATAACATAATGCTAACACCAAAAGGGGTTCCCGCCCAAAATGGGTTAAATCCAGACTTATATCGTTTGATTTTATGATAACCTTAGTTCGCTTACAATTGTGCTTCTATTGTCTTTTTGCTGTGTTCTCACTATCTGTCGTTTAGTCCAGGGGTTCTCAACGTTTTTGGCCGGGGACCCCCGGAAATGCTTTGGCAATGTCTCGGGACCCCCGCCCCGCCCCCTCCCGACCCCCAATATAAATTGACTGCTACAATAACCTTAACCCATTTTGGGCGGGAACCCCTTTTGGTGTTTTAAGCATTGTTATAATTTAGCTATTGAAAAATAGCAGATCTACAAGCTCATAGCGCGCCACCGAGTGGCGCGCTACGAGCTTGTAGGTCTGCTATTTTAGAAAAATCGTGAAAATAAAATAAAAAAAAACCCCTTTTTATTTTTTATTTTTTTTTATAATTTGGGGACCCCCTAAAATAATTTGGGTTGAGAACCCCTGGTTTAGTCGTATAGTTTCGTTGGTTACTGTTGATGCAGTAATGGTCTTTTATTTTAGAGGTATTCAAAATATCCTAAAAGTCTTCACTGAGTCCGAGTCACATGGGGACCCCCCACAAAATCATGTGTGTTGAGAACCACTGTCACTGTTGTGTAGTGTTAGCCCCATACTTAGCCTATTCCCTAACCCTAACCACTGTCACTGTTGTGTAGTGTTAGCCCCATACTTAGCCTATTCCCTAACCCTAACCCTGTTGTGTAGTGTTAGCCCCATACTTAGCCTATTCCCTAACCCTAACCCTAACCCTGTTGTGTAGTGTTAGCCCCATACTTAGCCTATTCCCTAACCCTAACCCTGTTGTGTAGTGTTAGCCCCATACTTAGCCTATTCCCTAACCCTAACCCTAACCCTAACCCTGTTGTGTAGTGTTAGCCCCATACTTAGCCTATTCCCTAACCCTAACCCTGTTGTGTAGTGTTAGCCCCATACTTAGCCTATTCCCTAACCCTAACCCTAACCCTGTTGTGTAGTGTTAGCCCCATACTTAGCCTATTCCCTAACCCTAACCCTAACCCTAACCCCATACTTAGCCTATTCCCTAACCCTAACCGCACGCGGAAGCCTTAACCGGCCACGTCAGGGACGTGTAGAGAGTGTTAGAGAGGCAGGGGATGAAATCCCGTAAGAGGGCACTTTTTGGACAAAAATAGAAGATCTACAAGCTCACAACGCGTCGCAGCGCGACACAACCCAGCACTCTATAGCTAGTGGAGATGCGGTGTACACGACATGGATTTCTAAACAAATTTGTTCAACGCAAAATGCTGCGTTCAAGTTCAGGAGACTTAGGAAAAAAGCAATTCTCCTGAACGCTGCCTTCCGGCATGGCATGGAAAGGAGAGGGAGGGCATTTGCATTTCTTTCACCATATATAGTAAATGCTGCATTCGTGGTTTGGAAGGGCAGTTGTTTTACAGACGGGTAAAAGGGCAGGAGCTGAAGCCCCCTTTGATGTCTATGTGTGCATGTCCCTGGGCCACGTAGTCCATAACAGTGGCGGATGGATTCATGAACTAAATTACAATGGTCTGTCTGTCTGTCCGTCTCTCTCTCAGCCCCTGTGGGACTGGCTCTTCTTAATGGTCTGTCTGTCTGTCCGTCCATCTCTCTCAGCCCCTGTGGGACTGGCTCTTCTTAATGGTCTGTCTGTCTGTCTGTCTGTCCATCTCTCTCTCAGCCCCTGTGGGACTGGCTCTTCTTAATGGTCTGTCTGTCTGTCCGTCCATCTCTCTCAGCCCCTGTGGGACTGGCTCTAATGGTCTGTCTGTCCGTCCATCTCTCTCTCAGCCCCTGTGGGACTGGCTCTTCTTAATGGTCTGTCTGTCTGTCCGTCCATCTCTCTCAGCCCCTGTGGGACTGGCTCTTCTTAATGGTCTGTCTGTCTGTCTGTCCATCTCTCTCTCAGCCCCTGTGGGACTGGCTCTTCTTAATGGTCTGTCTGTCTGTCCGTCCATCTCTCTCAGCCCCTGTGGGACTGGCTCTAATGGTCTGTCTGTCCGTCCATCTCTCTCTCAGCCCCTGTGGGACTGGCTCTTCTTAATGGTCTGTCTGTCTGTCCATCTCTCTCTCAGCCCCTGTGGGACTGGCTCTAATGGTCTGTATGTCCGTCCGTCTCTCTCTCAGCCCCTGTGGGACTGGCTCTTCTTAATGGTCTGTCTGTCCGTCCATCTCTCTCTCAGCCCCTGTGGGACTGGCTCTTCGTAATGGTCTGTCTGTCTGTCCGTCCGTCTCTCTCTCAGCCCCTGTGGGACTGGCTCTAATGGTCTGTATGTCCGTCCGTCTCTCTCTCAGCCCCTGTGGGACTGGCTCTTCGTAATGGTCGGTCTGTCCGTCCATCTCTCTCTCAGCCCCTGTGGGACTGGCTCTTCGTAATGGTCTGTCTGTCTGTCCGTCCGTCTCTCTCTCAGCCCCTGTGGGACTGGCTCTAATGGTCTGTATGTCCGTCCGTCTCTCTCTCAGCCCCTGTGGGACTGGCTCTTCTTAATGGTCTGTCTGTCCGTCCATCTCTCTCAGCCCCTGTGGGACTGGCTCTTCTTAATGGTCTGTCTGTCCGTCCATCTCTCTCTCAGCCCCTGTGGGACTGGCTCTAATGGTCTGTCTGTCTGTCCGTCCATCTCTCTCTCAGCCCCTGTGGGACTGGCTCTAATGGTCTGTATGTCCGTCCGTCTCTCTCTCAGCCCCTGTGGGACTGGCTCTTCTTAATGGTCTGTCTGTCTGTCCGTCCATCTCTCTCTCAGCCCCTGTGGGACTGGCTCTTCTTCTGGCAGAAGGTTCCAGAGCAGCTCCCGCTGGATCCCAAGAAGATCCGCATTCTGAACCTGGAGGTGATCAGGGAGACGTCCGTGGACCTGCTACAGTTCCCCCCGCCAAAGTTCCGCCTGTGGGGCTGGGACCAGGTCATTTTACAATTTACCATTTAGGCATTTAGTTAGATGTCAGATAGACATCATAAGGATCATTTAGTTAGATGTCAGATAGACATCATAAGGATCATTTAGTTAGATGTCAGATAGACATCATAAGGATCATTTAGTTAGATGTCAGATAGACATCATAAGCATTTAGTTAGATGTCAGATAGACATCATAAGAACATCATTTAGTTAGATGTCAGATAGACATCATAAGGATCATTTAGTTAGATGTCAGATAGACATCATAAGGATCATTTAGTTAGATGTCAGATAGACATCATAAGAACATCATTTAGTTAGATGTCAGATAGACATCATAATCATTTAGTTAGATGTCAGATAGACATCATAAGGATCATTTAGTTAGATGTCAGATAGACATCATAATCATTTAGTTAGATGTCAGATAGACATCATAAGGATCATTTAGTTAGATGTCAGATAGACATCATAATCATTTAGTTAGATGTCAGATAGACATCATGAGGATCATTTAGTTAGATGTCAGATAGACATCATAAGAACATCATTTAGTTAGATGTCAGATAGACATCATAAGCATTTAGTTAGATGTCAGATAGACATCATAAGTATTTAGTTAGATGTCAGATAGACATCATAAGTATTTAGTTAGATGTCAGATAGACATCATGAGGATCATTTAGTTAGATGTTAGATAGACATCATAAGAACATAATTTAGTTAGATGTCAGATAGACATCATAAGCATTTAGTTAGATGTCAGATAGACATCATAAGCATTTAGTTAGATGTCAGATAGACATCATAAGGATCATTTAGTTAGATGTCAGATAGACATCATGAGGATCATTTAGTTAGATGTCAGATAGACATCATAAGAACATCATTTAGTTAGATGTCAGATAGACATCATAAGAACATCATTTAGTTAGATGTCAGATAGACATCATAAGGATCATTTAGTTAGATGTCAGATAGACATCATAAGCATTTAGTTAGATGTCAGATAGACATCATAAGGATCATTTAGTTAGATGTCAGATAGACATCATAAGAACATCATTTAGTTAGATGTCAGATAGACATCATAATCATTTAGTTAGATGTCAGATAGACATCATAAGGATCATTTAGTTAGATGTCAGATAGACATCATAAGCATTTAGTTAGATGTCAGATAGACATCATAAGGATCATTTAGTTAGATGTCAGATAGACATCATAAGAACATCATTTAGTTAGATGTCAGATAGACATCATAAGCATTTAGTTAGATGTCAGATAGACATCATAAGGATCATTTAGTTAGATGTCAGATAGACATCATAAGGATCATTTAGTTAGATGTCAGATAGACATCATAAGCATTTAGTTAGATGTCAGATAGACATCATAAGAACATCATTTAGTTAGATGTCAGATAGACATCATAAGGATCATTTAGTTAGATGTCAGATAGACATCATAAGGATCATTTAGTTAGATGTCAGATAGACATCATAAGAACATCATTTAGTTAGATGTCAGATAGACATCATAATCATTTAGTTAGATGTCAGATAGACATCATTAGGATCATTTAGTTAGATGTCAGATAGACATCATAATCATTTAGTTAGATGTCAGATAGACATCATAAGGATCATTTAGTTAGATGTCAGATAGACATCATAAGGATCATTTAGTTAGATGTCAGATAGACATCATGAGGATCATTTAGTTAGATGTCAGATAGACATCATAAGAACATCATTTAGTTAGATGTCAGATAGACATCATAAGCATTTAGTTAGATGTCAGATAGACATCATAAGTATTTAGTTAGATGTCAGATAGACATCATAAGTATTTAGTTAGATGTCAGATAGACATCATGAGGATCATTTAGTTAGATGTTAGATAGACATCATAAGAACATAATTTAGTTAGATGTCAGATAGACATCATAAGCATTTAGTTAGATGTCAGATAGACATCATAAGTATTTAGTTAGATGTCAGATAGACATCATAAGTATTTAGTTAGATGTCAGATAGACATCATAAGTATTTAGTTAGATGTCAGATAGACATCATAAGGATCATTTAGTTAGATGTCAGATAGACATCATAAGCGCGCTGACTTTTCTCTTCTGTTTTTAATCCTATTTACTTCCGTCGCACGGCAAAAAATACGTCAAAAGACGATCTGGGCAGTGGGTGTGTGAAAGAAAAACTGAACAAATGTAACCAAATTTGTTCCATTTGTACACTCTCAGAGTTAAATTAACATTGAGTTTACAATATAAATTGGGGTCCCAGAGATAGAAATGCCATTAAATGGGGGGACCGGAGACGAATGCACGTCAAACTGGGGATCCTTGAAATAAAACGGCTTGAGAATCACTGCTAGAGCCATACAAATCTCCTCTTATGGGGGTCCCTGGCATATCTCTTCAAATGGGGGGTCCACGGGGGTAAACGGGGGGTCCGCGGGGGTAAACAGGGGGGTTTCCTTGACATGAAAAAGTACTCAATTGTTTTAAGTAAAAGTATCAATACTTCAATTTAGAACTACTTTGTTACAAGTAAAAGTACGGAATTGAAAATGTACTTGAGTAAAAGTACAAAAGTATCGGCATCAAAATGTACTTAAAGTACTAAAAGTAAAAGTACTCATTGTGCAGAATGTGCCATTTCACAAGTTCAAAATGTGTACAAAATCTATTGAAAATAGCCGATCTACAAGCTCACAATGCATTGCGTTGCGGCGCATTGTGAGCTTCGGTGGGCCCTGATCGGCTATTTTCAAATGGCTGAAATGTATAGGGTTGAAGTGGTTAACACTCCCATCGCCCAGGACGAAGTTCTTTGTCCTTTCTATTAGTAACGCCCGACGCCCAGGACAAAGTATTGTCCAAAAGACAAAGTTTATTGACATGAGAACGGATTGCATGGCTCCACAGCCTGGGAGCGCCTGTTGGGCAATCCTCGGTGACGCGCAAGAGTGAGACGTCATCGAAAAACTCCCTCCCCTGTTTAGCTGATGAAAACGAAAACGAAAAGATCTAAATCATCCCGTCTAATTATGAAAAAAGATCCTGTGTTAGACGACGCTCCGCGGTCCAGTCGCTAGTCTCAATAGATTTATTCTTACCTCGACTCTAGAGTGGTGTGGCTATTGTTAGCTGCTACACACACATCAACAACTTCTGCCGGTCCGTCCGGAAAAGGGGTCCGTGTTTATAAATCGAATGGGCGCATGAATGTAATGGATTAAATAACTCGATTAAAGTGTTAATGTATGTTTTCTAATCAAAATTAAAATCTCCAAAGTAACTAGTAATTAAGGTTTTCAAATAATTGTAGTGGAGTAAAAGTAAAAATGTTGGCTCCGAGATGTAGTGGAGTAGAAGTAAAAGTACTAGAAATTGGAAATACTCAAGTAAAGTACAAATACCCCAAAATGGTACTTAAGTACAGTACTTAAGTCAAAGTACTTAGTTACTTTCCACCACTGGGAACCACCGCTCTAAATGGCGTGCTCTTTTCCAGAACGTGCCCACGCTGGGCGCCACGGCGCTCAACCTGGCCAGCCTGCTGTGCGACGAGGTCAGCCTGGCGGGCTTCGGCTACAACCTCTCCCAGCGGGGGGCGCCGCTGCACTACTACGACCGGCAGCCCATGGCGGCCATGCTGCGGCAGACCATGCACGACGTGGACAGAGAGAGGGCGCTGCTGAGCGGCCTGGCGCGGGAGGGCGCCGTCAGCGACCTGACGGGAGGGCTGCACTGCTCCTTCTGCAGCGCCAGCTGAAGAAGAAGAAGAAAGACCACCCACCACATTTTTTTTTTTTTAATGTTTTATCCCACAATTTTGTAACCCATTCTTTCACCCAGTGTCAATTATCTAATGTAATCCTGGGTGCTACACTTCCTCTGCCAACCTGGGGGGGGCAACGGACTGACCTCATGCTTCCTTCTATGCATGAGGAGTCCAAGCTGCTTCTTTTCACCTGACAGGGGAGAGTTTCCCCGGCTGGACATGGAAGGAACACGTTATTCCGACCAGTTCCTTTCCCCTCCATCAGGCGCCCCGGCTGGCCAGGGGGAGTTAGTTTAGAGACCAGGATTACGGCATGTTTTTGTGAGGGTATCTACCCTAGGGGACACGGGGAGAACATGCAAAATCCACACAGAAAGGCCCTTTGTTTTCTTTTTTTGACAAAAGGATCCCTAACTAATAAGCCTTAGATCGTCGCTGTCGGGCAGAAACTTTTTTTTTTTTATAAATGAATGCTGTTCATGTCTGGGTAGAGCTCTCGCCTCTGGACCACAAGGTCATGGGTTATGGGTAGAGCTCTCGCCTCTGGACCACAAGGTCATGGGTTATGGGTAGAGCTCTCGCCTCTGGACCACAAGGTCATGGGTTATGGGTAGAGTTCTCGCCTCTGGACCACAAGGTCATGGGTTCGATCCTGGGCGCCGCCAACTCAGCATATGAGTAGCACGGCTTGGGTGAGGCAAGTCGTGCGGTAAGTAGTGGGAGCTGATGGTAGGTGTGGCGCTCCACCTCAATCCATCTCCCAGGGGGTCTAGCGCATTGTAACGGGGACAGACTCCATCTCCCAGGGGTCTAGCGCATTGTAACGGGGACAGACTCCATCTCCCAGGGGTCTAGCGCACTGTAACGGGGACAGACTCCATCTCCCAGGGGTCTAGCGCATTGTAACGGGGACAGACTCCATCTCCCAGGGGACTAGCGCATTGTAACAGGGACAGACTCCATCTCCCAGGGGTCTAGCGCATTGTAACGGGGACAGACTCCATCTCCCAGGGGTCTAGCGCATTGTAACTGGGACAGACTCCATCTCCCAGGGGTCTAGCGCATTGTAACGGGGACAGACTCCATCTCCCAGGGGTCTAGCGCATTGTAACGGGGACAGACTCCATCTCCCAGGGGTCTAGCGCATTGTAACGGGGACAGACTCCATCTCCCAGGGGACTAGCACATTGTAACGGGGACAGACTCCATCTCCCAGGGGTCTAGCGCATTGTAACGGGGACAGACTCCATCTCCCAGGGGTCTAGCGCATTGTAACGGGGACAGACTCCATCTCCCAGGGGTCTAGCGCATTGTAACGGGGACAAACTCCATCTCCTAGGGGTCTAGCGCATTGTAACGGGGACAGACTCCATCTCGCAAGGGTCTAGCACATTGTAACGGGGACAGACTCCATCTCCCAGGGGTCTAGCGCATTGTAACGGGGACAGACTCCATCTCCCAGGGGTCTAGCACATTGTAACAGGGACAGACTCCATCTCCCAGGGGACTAGCGCATTGTAACGGGGACAGACTCCATCTCCCAGGGGTCTAGCGCATTGTAACGGGGACAGACTCCATCTCCCAGGGGTCTAGCGCATTGTAACAGGGACAGACTCCATCTCCCAGGGGTCTAGTGCATTGTAACGGGGACAGACTCCATCTCCCAGGGGTCTAGCGCATTGTAACGGGGACAGACTCCATCTCCCAGGGGACTAGCGCATTGTAACGGGGACAGACTCCATCTCCCAGGGGTCTAGTGCATTGTAACGGGGACAGACTCCATCTCCCAGGGGTCTAGCGCATTGTAACGGGGACAGATTCCCGCGTATTACCGGCTGATACCGACAATAAACCACTGCTGACCTATTTCTACATCAAAAAGCATCAAAAGTAGCAGATCTACAAGCTTGGAGCGATGCGTTTTGAGCTTGTAGATCTGATATTGTTGCTATTTTTTAATTTGTTTTGGGTATATGAGAGTTCCACCCGACAGAGACGATATCTTGTTCCAATTGATTCAAGCCGGAACACGATTGATTGATTGATTGATTGATTGATTGATCGATAAACATGCTCTGAAGACGCCCACAGCCCACCCATCTGACCGCTGACCTTAGACATTTTCAAGTGGGCCCTGATATACAACCAGAAAGGGTCGAGAACTGCCGGTCAATTCAAGATGGCCGTCTGAGTATGCCTGCATGTTTTTTTTTTTTTGTTTTTTTTCGTGTGCCTAAAGGCCTTCCTCAGCTCTACTTACTTACTAATAAGACAGTCTAAGTCTAAGGGCTTAAACTCATACCGTTGCCATTCCCAAATCTATCAAAGTATTGTAGTGGTGCATTGTCCCTCTTACTGCCGCCGTGGTTCTGAAACGTTTTTAAATCCCAAAGTAGCAGAGTGGCTCATAGCCTCAGCCTGATGGTGGCGCTATAGTGTAGCAGAGTGGCTCACAGCCTCAGCCTGATGGTGGCGCTATAGTGTAGCAGAGTGGCTCATAGCCTCAGCCTGATGGTGGCGCTATAGTGTAGCAGAGTGGCTCACAGCCTCAGCCTGATGGTGGCGCTATAGTGTAGCAGAGTGGCTCACAGCCTCAGCCTGATGGTGGCGCTATAGTGTAGCAGAGTGGCTCACAGCCTCAGCCTGATGGTGGCGCTATAGTGTAGCAGAGTGGCTCACAGCCTCAGCCTGATGGTGGCGCTATAGTGTAGCAGAGTGGCTCACAGCCTCAGCCTGATGGTGGCGCTATAGTGTAGCAGAGTGGCTCACAGCCTCAGCCTGATGGTGGCGCTATAGTGTAGCAGAGTGGCTCACAGCCTCAGCCTGATGGCCTCCAAAATCTAATATCTCCCCCGAGTCACAGGGATATCCCTTTGGGTTAGTGGTTAAGATGTTGGCTTTCCACGCGGGAGATTCCCGGGTGTTGCACAAGGACCCCCGTAACTCTTGAGAGTGCACAAATGGTTCCATTTGGGGGACTGCGCATTAGTCCGACATCCTGTTAGGCTATCTATGGACTAGTGAGTGGTCGTACCAGTGCCACGCTACCGTTAGGCTGTCTATGGACTAGTGAGCGGTCGTACCAGTGCCACGCTACCTCCATTTGTGCCTCAACTGAGATTTTCCATCTAGAGCGATAATATACCAAGGCGCAGTTTGTTTGCCTCGTTCAAAAACGTCACAGCAAGTCACGTCTTTGCATTGACTTTGTATGTATTTGCGCCGCCCGAACAAATACTTGATCTTGCGGCGGGCGGGGAACGAAACCTTAAAGGAGAATAGAGGGTAGGCGTGTGACATGGTCATCATACTCGGAAGTTATGCGGGAACGCCTCCTGAGTGGCAAAAAAAACCTACTTTCTGGCCTTGACAGGCAGCCCATACATCCAAACAGAAAAGTCATATCTGATAGCATTAAACAACGTTAAACGATGTTAAACTCACTTTGCCACCCACTTTGCAACTCGATTTGCCACTCACTTTATGCATGCGCGTACCCTCTATTCCGGATTAACCGTTTTCTTCCGTTAATCTGTTGTCATTATATCCAATAACGAGTGGTACGGATTAAATATTACATAACATCCAGAGCGCATTGCAGCTCCGACCGTGCCATACGCTAAATCGCTTATTTTGATCACATCTCTCTTTCATAATGACCAAATACGCTGTTTTGTCTCAAAGGTGCTTCCGTAAAAAGGCGTAAAAAGTACGTTTTAACAGCGGACGACAGCCTGACATTATTTTCCGGAAGTGCGTTATTTGTCTATGGGACCCCGGCAACTACAGTATCGGCGACAGCAGGTGAAGAGGGCGATAGTCGAAAATATTTTATCTTTTGGACGACATCGTCCGGCGATAGCCAATCAAATTCATGTGTTGCTTTGTTTACCCTCCGTACCACCAATAGGAGGACATCGGTAATGACAGCAGGAACGCCCACTGGGACATTTGTATCGCCCAGAGTCGCCGCCATTCTCCTGCTGTTAACACCGCAAACGCCCGGGGTTATTTAATCCATTAAATCATAGCGCCCAGCGATTTATAGCAGCAGAGCACTTTTACCGACGGACCGGATGTTATCCCGGATGTGGCTGAAGCAGCTAGATGTAGCCAGAACACTCTAGAGGCGATCGACAACAACGTGAGGCCTGATTCATTCGACCGAGACTAGCGACGGGACCGCGGTGGGCCGTCTAACACATGATCTTTGCTTAGAATTGGACGGAATGATATAGATCAAGAGTTATTCACGTTTTAAGATTTGCGGTCTCGTCGGCTAAACAGGGGGGGGAACATTTTCGATGAGCCTGTGGAGCGATGCGATCGGTTTTGATATCAATAATCTCCGTCCTTTTGATCAATCTTCGTCCTGGGCGCTGGGCGTTACTAATTGAAAGGACGGTGAACTTCGTCCTGTGCGTTTAGGCTGTTAAAACTGTACTGTAAGACCCAGCGTGCATGCTCTTAAGCGTAGGCTGTGGTTCCGCTCTGAATGTTATGTAATCGTTCACTTGTACCACTCGATATTGGATATAGAACAACATCAGATCAAGGGTAAGAAAATGGTTTAATTCCTAATTGTCCTTTAAAGACGAGGCCCATGTGAATGACTATGGAGCAGTGCATATGGAGTGAGTGGTATGCAGGAGTTGCTATCATTCCATCCCTTTCCCTGCCTCTGGGATATGTCTGCAAAGTTGCCCTTTAAGGGTCCAATTGTAACCCCTGAGCCTGTATATACTGTATAAGCTTATCAACGTTGTGTTGATATAGCATGAATGGTTGTAGCGATGTAAAGCTAAACCCTTATGCATCCATGTTGTATCCACTAACAACCACTGCTGGTTGTCACTATTTGGGAGCATGTCCTTATTCTATGACGAGGCCTAAAAGCCTTATTATTATACCGTTTGCATAATTCATACATCTCGCGGCAAGAAACGGAAGACCTACAAGCTCACGACGTGCCCACACGCCGACGCGTCCTGAGCTTGTAGATCGGCTGTGTCTTGCCGTTGTCGGGCGAGGAGATGCTGTGCACAAACCGTGTGTTTATTTCATTTAATTTGCTTGTATTCCTTGGAGAGGTAGTAGGGCGCTGTCCAATGTGTTCTGTGGACGCAGCATGTCTTAAAATTGTGGTACTGTGGTAAGAATTTTTACTTTGGCAATTAACGCTCTGTTTGAGTTTAGTCATGATTAGTTTTTTACCGATTAACACTTCTGTTTTTTGTCTTTTTTTTTAGCCTTGGCTATCCAAAAATATCAGATGCACAAGCTCACAGTGCATCACTTTGTGACGCCCTGCAAACTTGTACATCTACTATTTTTGAACACTGTTTTTGAGAAATCTTGAAAGTGTGAGAACTACTTGGGTTAAAGTGTTTTTCCCTCTTTTAAATAATTTTTTTTTATTTTAATTTAACTAAAAAAGTTTTGTTTAGTTTTTCAATCCAAGTTTTTTTCTTTTTTTTTAACCACCGCCATTTTGTTAGTTTTAGTTAATTAAATTATAATAATCTTGGTATACCCACAGAAATGAGTGTGTGTGATGTTGATTAGATCAGGCCTCACACTTCTACTAACAATCCAAAACACTGCAAATTATTATTTATTATTTTATTGACATAACTTATGTTGTTACCACTAAGTCACCACTTTCGAATATTCCGAGTAGTATATAGGCCTTTTTGTTGTTTGTTTGTTTGTTTGGGGGGGGGGGGGGGGGGGTGCTCGTTGCTTGTATTGCTTGCAAATAGTAAAAGCTGCAAATTAAGGGTGAATTAATGCTTTTTGTTTTATTTTTTTAAGAATTTGACAAAGATGTTCTCTTATATGATTACAGTTCATTTAGTTTGTAAACACATGTCGGAACTGTTTCAGTTAGTTATTTTTATTGTATTTTCTTTATTTATCAGTTGTTCTGTTAACTACAAGTTTGTTCCATTTGTAGTTTGTTGACGCCTCTCTGCCTGATGACCAAAAAAGTCCAATATCTGCCCCGGGCCGGCCATATGGCTCTATCTATGCAGCAGCCATATTATATGGCTCTATCAATGTAGCCATATGGCTCTATCTATGCAGCAGCCATATGGCTCTATCTATGCAGCCATATGGCTCTATCTATGCACCCATATGGCTCTATCAATGTAGCCATATGGCTCTATCTATGCAGCCATATGGCTCTATCTATGCAGCCATATGGCTCTATCAATGTAGCCATATGGCTCTATCTATGCAGCCATATGGCTCTATCTATGCAGCCATATGGCTCTATCTATGCAGCCATATGGCTCTATCTATGCACCCATATGGCTCTATCAATGTAGCCATATGGCTCTATCTATGCAGCCATATGGCTCTATCTATGCAGCCATATGGCTCTATCAATGTAGCCATATGGCTCTATCTATGCAGCCATATGGCTCTATCTATGCAGCCATATGGCTCTATCAATGTAGCCATATGGCTCTATCTATGCAGCCATATGGCTCTATCTATGCAGCCATATGGCTCTATCTATGCAGCCATATGGCTCTATCTATTCAGCCATATGGCTCTATCAATGTAGCCATATGGCTCTATCTATGCAGCCATATGGCTCTATCTATGCAGCCTGAGCCATATGGCTCTATCTATACAGCCATATGGCTCTATCTATGCAGCCATATGGCTCTATCTATGCAGCCATATGGCTCTATCTATGCAGCCATATGGCTCTATCTATGCAGCCATATGGCTCTATCTATGCAGCCATATGGCTCTATCTATACAGCCATATGGCTCTATCTATGCAGCCATATGGCTCTATCTATGCAGCAGCCATATTATATGGCTCTATCTATGTAGCCATATGGCTCTATCTATGCAGCCATATTGCTCTATCTATGCAGCAGCCATATTGGAAAGAAATCAGTCATGGAACCAATTATTCTAAAATGAGTTATACTGGATCTCTAGTCCCTTCCTAACATTTTAGTCTAGTTTGCATTTGTTGACGAAATTGTCAGTATATTTAGTCATAGTTTTAGTCATCATAGCTCAGTTTTTATTTAGTTTCCATTTAGTTTCGTCAGTTGGTTGACGAACACTTTTCGTCTTAGTTTTAGTCGACGGAATCAACACTGCTTCTTCACAGGTATTTCCAATTATATACTAATGAAGTCTTTGTTCCATTCTGGTCAGACAGAGTCAAAGGGCAGTATTATGCGTGTCTTAAGTACCAGGTCTTATTACTTAACTTAAGACCTGGAGGCGTGATCAATGCCATTTGGCTATTCTGAGTGCATTGACCACGCCTCCAGGTTTTAAGTTAAGTCATAAGACCTGGTACTTAAGACACGCATAATACTGCCCAGAGTGTTCAATATTGTGCACGTTGGCTCACTAGAGACACTGCTACACCAGAGGGTCTCAAAGTGGGGTCCAGTGACCCTCATAGTTTCCTTACGGGGGTGTATGTGTAATTCTGAGAGTGTAAAAATGGAACCAAATGGACCTTGTAAGGGTCCATTCGTACGCTCTCAGAGTTATGGTGGCCCTTAGTTTGAGAACCACCGTGCTACACTAAATGGAACAAAGCCTTAATAAACTAATGTTTTTTGTAATTGTGTCCTCAAAACTTTAGGACGAAATCTGATTGCTGTGATTGGCCAGAAGGTGTGCCATTCTGCGCTGTGATTGGCTGGGCATCGCATAACGGGTGTGTCAATTTCTTTCCAATATTAGCTGCTGTGCAATGAGCACATTTATTCCCCATGTAGGCTAGTGGTTAAGATGTTGGCTTTCCACGCTGGAGATCCGGGTTTGATACCCGGGCGTCACACACATCAATATTAAAGCCCAGCTGCACGGGGCTTCCCGGTCATGAATCCACGGGTCCCCCTGCAGTTCACACTCCTACCACTAGGGCCGAGTGCTTCAACGCTGGACAGCCTCACTGGGGGCTTGGTTACGCACCATCTCATTTCCTGAATTATGTTTTGTACTGTGAATCTCTGTGCCTCTTTCTGTCTAGTGTGTCTAGTTTGCATGATCATCAGTGTTGATTTTGACAGCAAATTCTTAGTTAGTTTTAATTAAAGTTTTAGTCATATGTTTTGTCATCTGAAATGTCTTACCCTTAGTCTAGTTTTAGTCGACTAAATATAATATCTACAGTTGATTTTGTTGACGAAAAATTATTTTGCACTTGGTTGCATGCCGAAAATAGCCGATCCACAAATTGTATTTAGTCTTAGTTTTAGTCATCATAGCTTATTTGTTATTTAGTTTTCGTCAGTGGAAAAAGGTAGTCGACGAACATAGTTCGTCATAGTTTTAAGTCGACGAAATCAACACTAACGATCATGCTACGTTACTCATGTCATTCTTGGGTTTGTCTCCTTTCCCACGCTCCCACCGGGAGGAAAAAACAAAGAACAAAGACTGGAAATGTAGTCAGCTTAATTTCCTCTTTAATTGGCTTCATCACCTTAATTAACTTAATTACATAATTCCACAAGACTAGGGTCAGATCTGATGTTATTAAGCACTTAAAGAGGTCAATTCATTTCCTGGAATGCCACCTGGTCCACTTCGCTTTATTCCTAATTGTGTTGTTGTCGTCGGGGAGAAACCTTGTACTGTATCTCCATATTTTTCAATTTTTTATATATATATTTTTTTGTAAATGAATGCCTCCGTCTTACAAGAGCTCTCTAGTGCAAATGGCAGATCGCATGGCGACACGTTGTGAGCTTGTAGATCGGCTATTTTCACTATTGTGCGTTGTGTTTTTTAAAATGATAAAAAAATAAAAAATGGAACGGTTTTGGGACATGTACTGTGCAAGTTTTCGACCCAACAACAGCACATTTTTCGTCATAGTTTTTGCTCTGTCGCAGCTGACTTTTTGTCAACTTGTAGGTCGGCGATTCTCTGCGTCGCGCGACGTACGACGTACCAATCAGTCTTATTAGAAATGAACGGGACCTGCTCTACTGACTTGAGACGGATGTTGGTGCTAAAACTGCTTTTTCTTTTTGGAGCGAGTCAGAGAAATGTTTATATTATGGGCACAATTATGATGATTGAGGTTTTGGGGGTAAGTCAGAATGCAATAAAATAAAGTTCTGACTGCCATAGAAAATTATTTGGTCATTCATTCTTTTTTTTTATGGCCAGTGGAGAATAGTTTTTTTTATTATCCCTTCATCTAGTCAGACTGTATTAAACAACACATGCATTTTATGTTGATGAAAATGCTGATTGATATGTTTGATGTTTATGTTTGGTAATATCACAATGTATCTATCTTCGCCACGTTGACCCTGGTGTCTCTATTTTGGGGGGAAAAAGAGAGTGAGTGTAGTAGTGAAAGTAGTGAAAATAGCAGATCTACAAGCTCACAGCTTGAGCTTGTGTCTATTTCTTTTTAACCCATTTTGACCTGAGATCAGATTCTAAAAATGTCTTCTACATCCTGACAGTTTTCTGAAAAAGCTATGTTTCTGTCGTTCTTCGATTTTTCAAAAATAGCAGACCTACAAGCTCGTAGATCTACATGAGCTTGTAGATCTGCTATATTTCAATAGCTAAAGCATAACATAATGCTAACACCAAAAGGGGTTCCCGCCCAAAATGGGTTTTAAATATAATACGTTTTTTTTTTTTTTTTTTTTTATTCCACTGTTACATTTAGCACTGTATTGTTTGTTTGTTTGTTGCTTTGTGTTTTGAATTGAACAAAGACCAACCTCTGTTAAAATGCGCGGACCCACTAGTCATAATTACAATTGTACTTTTTTCCGTCTACACACCAAATCTATTATTATTATTATGTACAGATATTATTAAGATGAGTTGACTCATTTTACACTGATGTTTTTTGTTATTGTGTACAGATTATGATAAATATTGTTTAAACACACACAACAAAGTGAGTGAGTCTATGTTTGTGTCCACTCCCGTTATAAATTATTTTTATTTTTTAACATTGTAGATTGGGGTGTCAGTCAGGGGAAAAATATATGTATGAAACGTGGTTCCGTGGCCTAATCAATGCATATGAAAAAGGGGACCATTGAACAGTAAACAGTTTGACAATTATTAAGTTATCGTCTAATTGCAACTATTTGAGATAACAATTATTCTTCGTCAATCGTTTCCATGTTTGTAAAATGTTCAAACATTTACAAACATTTTCCAAAATATATCAAACATAGGTGATCAGCAGCTTACAACACATCACGTGACATGCTATTTTATTTTACACAAGTAATTCATTATTACATTTGTCAGTAATTTCTTCATATATTCAAGTTGTTTGTCATATATATGTGCCTTGTGCTATTTGTGATTACGAAGCCTGAAAGCCAAACAGAAATATAAATTCTATTCATAATGTTTTGATGCAAAAAAACAACACACAATTACATTGTTAATTATCATTTTTTTACTACGTTATTTGGATGACCCTAAGGGTCATAAAGAACCTTAAACGATTACTATTTAATTTTCTTTTGGGTCGAATATTTTAGATTGACTGGCCTAATCTGCTCTACACATAATACTGTGTTGTTTCTCCTGTGTGACAGTGCCCCCTAGTGGACTGCACTCATTCCTAAGTGAAAACACTTTCAGTGCATTGTCTCGACTATCAAGCCCAATGTGCATAGACAGCCGAGCACTTTTAATCTGAAGCGATTTTTAAAATTCTGGAATTTCAGAATCAACAGTTTGGTCAGATGTAAAATAAACAAGATTTCTGCACGTTTCGCTATGGAAGCAAACGTTCAGTGTGTTTATTATGTCACATACAACCCACAATGTACTATAGCAGTGGTTCCCAAAGTAAAAAAAAAGTCTTATATATATAGAATATATATTCGAAGATTTGTGCCGCATTTTCACAATTTTTCAAAAAATAGCAGACCTACAAGCTCGTACTGGTGGCGCGCTATGAGCTTGTAGATCTGCTATTTTTCAATAGCTGATTGATTGATTGATTGAAGAATTTATTAACAGTTTGCAGAATTACAGTACATTTCAAGCACAAACTCAATACAAAGGCTGTTAACTGTGAGTGGACGACCCAATTAAGCATTACACTTGTTTCCAATAGGGTCCACCATGTTCAAATCATCAAAACATTTAGAGACGTACAAATAGACACTTCTATAGACAGAACAGGAATTCATCATAAAGGAGGTAAAAAGGGAAAAGAAATATATACAGTGAGGGGAAAAAGGGGGGGGCGGGGGGGGGGATTCAGATTTTACGGGGGCCAGTTTCGAATTGCAGCCATCCGTAGGTGCCCTTTGAGAGCGGTTTTGAAGGAGTCAAGGGATTCGCATGTCTTAATGACAGTTGGTAGGGCGTTCCACATTTTGGTGGCATAGGAGCGAAAAGAATTTAGTCCCTTGTTTGTGCCGAATCTGGGTTGTACATGGTTCGTTGCACTCCCTCTGGTGTTGTGGGTGTGGACTTCGTTAACATTAAGGAAGTATCTAGACAGGTACATGGGTATCTTGGTGGTGTATCGAATCTTGTGGACCAGACCCATTGCAAGATGCTGTACTCTGTCGTCGACCCTAAGCCATTCCAGCCTGTCGAAGTGGGCAGGGGTGAGGTGGGTTCGGGAGGCTAGATCAAGTAGGAGCCTGACCAGTTTGTTTTGGGAAGTCTGGAGCCTGGTTTTAAGGGCCTTTGAGGTGCTGTGGTACCAGGAGGTGCATGCATAGTCAAAGAACCCCTGTACAAGGGCTCCTGTTAAGGTCTTCAAGGTGTTTTTGTTGACCAGTGAGGAGATCCTGTAGAGGAATCTTGTTCTATGGTTGACTTTTTTGATTACGTTGGTGGCCAAACATAATGCTTAGTTAAAACGCCAAAAGGGGTTCCCGTCCAGAATGGGTTTAAATTAACATTGATTTTACAATATAGGCTAAATTAGGGCCCCAGAGATAGAAGTGCCATTAAATGGGGGTCCGTAGACTAATGTATGTCAAACTGGGGGGGTCCTTGAAATTAAACGGGTTGAGAATCACTGCTAGAGCCGGAAAAATCTTCCTTGGCATGTATTTTCAAGTAGGGGTCCGCAGGGCTAATCATAGTGTCAATTTGTCCATCAAGGTGTCAAAAGTGCTAGCATCGTAAGTTAAAGTGATATGTCACGGTCACATCCCCTGAGGTTTTCAATACCCAGATACATTTGTGTTTTGTTTTATAGGCTATAATTTTTTTGTGGAAAATTAATCCAAACATCATCTTGCAAGACAAATTATTAATACTCATCTGGAGAATTCACTGAGTTGAAAATGTCAGGATATGTCACCATTTAGCTGTATAGGATTATTTACCCAACTAACTACATTCAGTCAGTATTATACATTTACTTAAGTAGGCTACTAGTACATAATAATAATAATAATAATAATAATAAAGTATAATGAATCCCACAAGCACTTCTTTAACACAGTGTTTTATTTCATATTTATTTATTTAATTTCAGTCATGGTTTTACATGATTATATTAATTTTACCTTGTACTTTTTCTTTTTGACATATTCCATAAAATAAAAGAAGAGGAGCAGGAAGAAGATCAATCTTGTTGATACCTGCCCCTATCTATCTTTTTTTTGAGTGGTGTAAACCACTCCTACAACTGGCTTTGTTTGTGCAGAAAAAATGAGCATGGTTGCTATGTTCACCCTGTTCAGCCGGGTGTGATTTCATTACGTCAGACAGGCCTACACCACTCAGTTCACACGGGTGTGATTTTTTTAAAACATCTAATTGATGCTGCTACCAACCATTAATTTCACATCATCATGATTACATCAAAAGGCATGAAATGAATGAACATCTTGACTGTCACTGACAAACATCTCCATAACACAACTCTCCTTAATTCAGTTCAGTTCAATTCAGTTCATTTCAGTTAAAATCAGATCAGTTCAGTTAAATTCAGTTCAGTTCAGTTCAGTTCAGTTCAGTTCAGTTGAAATCAGTTCAATTTAATTTCATTCAAGTGTCAAATAAATCACAACAAGATTGTCTCAAGACACTACATGCAGAGAAAAAGTTGGAAAAAGTACTCAATGTCACTTTAGTAAAAGTATCACAACTACTATAGAAATACTCTGTTACATGTACAGTCTGGAATTCCAAATGTATGTGAGTAAATGTACATGAGTAAATAAGTACACAAGTGTTGGCATCAAAATGTGCTTAAAGTGTCAACAGTAAAATCACTCATTGTGCAAAATGTCCCATTTGGACATTTTCAAATGTATTACAAATCTTTTGAAAATGCATTGTGAGCTCGTAGATCTAGATAGATATATATAATAGATCTGCTATTTTTAAAATGGCCAGAAATGCATAAAGGGCTTAAGTTGTTAAAGGGGCATTCCACTCATTTTCAACATTTTACTATGTCATTAATGTACCTTAGAGCTGTTGTGTGGAAATAATAAAAAAAGTTCCCCCATTCTGTGTTTCCTAGAACTAGAGGTCTGAAAAAATCATTAACATGGTGAAACACATCTTGATGATGTCATCAAGATGTGTTTCACCATGTTAATGATGTTTTTCATAATTACAGTTCTAGGAAACACAAAATGGGGGGACTTTTTTTATATTAATGACATAGTAAAATGTTGAAAATGGGTGGTTTTCCCCTTTAATAATAATCAAAGTAATTACTCAAAAAGTAATTAGTAACTAAAGTTCTCAAATAAACGTAGGATAGAGTAAAAGTACAATATTTGCCTCTGAATTGGTAGAAGTAAAAGTACAGGGGGGGGGGGGGGGGGGGGGATACAGTACAGGCAAATACAAGCAGTAACAATAATAATAATTGATATACAAGAGGATAAAATAACAACAATAGTAAATGTAATATAAGAGGATGTAATGTGGTAGAACAGTGGTTTTCAACCAGTTTCATTTCAGGGCCCACTATTTACTCGGCTTTTGAGCCACGGACCACCATTTGATGATATTTTGCCTCTCGGACGCAAAAACTAAAGAATATTTTGTTGTCGTTGAATAAGATTTTGCCTACAGTTCCATGCTGTTGGCAAACGTTGATCAAAATAACAATTCCTCTACATTCTCTAATTGTGTAGACTTCTTGAAAAATGGAGTAATGCAGATGTTTAACAGTAATGTAACTCCTGAGAGTGTAAAATTAAACCAAATGGACCCGTATGGGTCCATTTGGTTTTACGCATGCACAAACGTTTTACGCTCTCAAGAGTTAAAGATCTATAAGGGTCCATTTGGTTACCAACTCTCCATCATTTGAACCCCCTCAAGTCAAGGTAGAACAATGACGTCAGTAAAATGTAAAGAATGTGCTGTTTTTAGCATGATGATGAATACAAAACGCCCCCTTGTGGATCAAATGGAATGGTGTCATATCACAAACATGGAAGCCCTCTTCAAAAAAAACATTCTCTCATTTCACAACTGTCAGGTTTTTGTTTTAGTTTTTTAACCCAATTGTTGTCGACACACATGAACCCACGTGAACATAGAACATTAACCCTTTTGGACCTGACAACAAATAGATGTCATGCTGAATTCGTTTGTCAGCAACATTACACTGCAACCGGGGAGTTCGCCGTAACATAGAAGAGCCCCCATGAAGGCTGCAGTAGCCGGTTGACCTCCAGCGATCTTTGGGCCTCTGTGAACTCCAGGGGACCCTCCAGTGATGTTGGTCATGGCACAAAGTCTTCTCCACTGGTCGCTCCCTAACATTTAGTTCTACTGGATCTCTTCTCCCCTGGTCGCTCCCTAACATTTAGTTCTACTGGATCTCTTCTCCACTGGTCGCTCCCTAACATTTAGTTCTACTGGATCTCTTCTCCACTGGTCGCTCCCTAACATTTAGTTCTACTGGATCTCTTCTCCACTGGTCGCTCCCTAACATTTAGTTCTACTGGATCTCTTCTCCACTGGTCGCTCCCTAACATTTTAGTCTTAGTTTTTGTCTGTCAACAAAATTGTCAATAATGAATTTAGTCTTAGTTTTAGTCATTAGTCAGTTTTTTATTTTGT
Organism: Electrona antarctica; assembly: GCF_951216825.1. Taxonomy (NCBI): domain Eukaryota; kingdom Metazoa; phylum Chordata; class Actinopteri; order Myctophiformes; family Myctophidae; genus Electrona; species Electrona antarctica. Next base: position 14,293,932 of record NC_136806.1, read on the forward strand.
TTTGGTCAGTGAAAAAAGGTGGCGGGCGACCATTTTGTGGTATTTTAGTCGACGAAATCAACACTGATACACCGACAGCAACGATAAGTAATTTGTACTTTTCACTGTTTGATCTTAGAGTGCATGATATCTGTCTGTCTGTCTGTCTGTCTGTCTGTACTGCTGGTCACTATTGTTATTTTTTTGTTTTAATGTGACCTTAAAGCGGTCTTCTCTCATCTGTAAAAAAAAAAGACAAATCATAATTCATACTGTTATGCAGTTTTCTAATAAATTTGAAGGTTTGGAAAGGTTGTGAAAACAGTTTTATTTTATACTAGCCTGACACTTTCATTTAGTTTCACTCCATTTAGACCTGAGGCCGATTTATTTTGTGGCCTTTCGCCTTTATTTTGTATTTTTTATAGAGGGACAGACAGTAGGCTGACGGGAATGGGGAGAGAGATGGGGGGGGGGGGGTGACATGCAGTAAAGGCCGTCGGGATCGGGAGTCGAACCCGCGGCACACTGCCAGACTGGATCACCAGCCAAGGTGCCTGGACCGCTGAGCCACAGCCCAGGATGGACCACTGAGCCATGGCCCAGGATGGACCACTGAGCCATGGCCCAGGATGGACCACTGAGCCATGGCCCAGGATGGACCACTGAGCCATGGCCCAGGATGGACCACTGAGCCATGGCCCAGGCCCCTGAGGCCGATTCTAAAAAGAAATGGCTTCTAAATCCTATCAGTTTTCTGAAAAACCTATGTTTCTGTCAGTGGGTGCTCAACCTTTTTCATTGGGCCGCGGGGACACGGTACCCCCAGTAGGGGACACGGTACCCCCAGTAGGGTTAGGGTTTTCATTGGGCCGCGGGGACACGGTACCCCCAGTAGGGTTAGGGTTTTCATTGGGCCGCAGGGACACGGTACCCCCAGTAGGGTTAGGGTTAGGGTTTTCATTGGGCCGCGGGGACACGGTACCCCCAGTAGGGTTAGGGTTAGGGTTTTCATTGGGCCGCGGGGACACGGTACCCCCAGTAGGGTTAGGGTTAGGGTTTTCATTGGGCCGCAGGGACACGGTACCCCCAGTAGGGTTAGGGTTTTCATTGGGCCGCGGGGACACGGTACCCCCAGTAGGGTTAGGGTTTTCATTGGGCCGCGGGGACACGGTACCCCCAGTAGGGTTAGGGTTAGGGTTTTCAATGGGCCGCGGGGACACGGTACCCCCAGTAGGGTTAGGGTTAGGGTTTTCAATGGGCCGCGGGGACACGGTACCCCCAGTAGGGTTAGGGTTTTCATTGGGCCGCGGGGACACGGTACCCCCAGTAGGGTTAGGGTTTTCATTGGGCCGCGGGGACACGGTACCCCCAGTAGGGTTAGGGTTTTCATTGGGCCGCGGGGACACGGTACCCCCAGTAGGGTTAGGGTTAGGGTTTTCATTGGGCCGCGGGGACACGGTACCCCCAGTAGGGTTAGGGTTAGGGTTTTCATTGGGCCGCGGGGACACGGTACCCCCAGTAGGGTTAGGGTTTTCATTAGGCTGCGGGGACACGGTACCCCCAGTAGGGTTAGGGTTAGGGTTTTCATTGGGCCACGGGGACACGGTACCCCCAGTAGGGTTAGGGTTAGGGTTTTCATTGGGCTGCGGGGACACGGTACCCCCAGTAGGGTTAGGGTTAGGGTTTTCATTGGGCTGCGGGGACACGGTACCCCCAGTAGGGTTAGGGTTTTCATTGGGCCGCAGGGACACGGTACCCCCAGTAGGGTTAGGGTTTTCATTGGGCCGCGGGGACACGGTACCCCCAGTAGGGTTAGGGTTTTCATTGGGCCGCAGGGACACGGTACCCCCAGTAGGGTTAGGGTTTTCATTGGGCCGCGGGGACACGGTACCCCCAGTAGGGTTAGGGTTTTCATTGGGCCGCAGGGACACGGTACCCCCAGTAGGGTTAGGGTTTTCATTGGGCCGCGGGGACACGGTACCCACAGTAGGGTTAGGGTTTTCATTGGGCCGCGGGGACACGGTACCCCCAGTAGGGTTAGGGTTAGGGTTTTCATTGGGCCGCGGGGACACGGTACCCCCAGTAGGGTTAGGGTTAGGGTTTTCATTGGGCCGCAGGGACACGGTACCCCCAGTAGGGTTAGGGTTTTCATTGGGCCGCGGGGACACGGTACCCCCAGTAGGGTTAGGGTTAGGGTTTTCATTGGGCCGCGGGGACACGGTACCCCCAGTAGGGTTAGGCTTTTCATTGGGCCGCGGGGACACGGTACCCCCAGTAGGGTTAGGGTTAGGGTTTTCATTGGGCCACGGGGACACGGTACCCCCAGTAGGGTTAGGGTTTTCATTGGGCCGCGGGGACACGGTACCCCCAGTAGGGTTAGGGTTAGGGTTTTCATTGGGCCGCGGGGACACGGTACCCCCAGTAGGGTTAGGGTTTTCATTGGGCCGCGGGGACACGGTACCCCCAGTAGGGTTAGGGTTAGGGTTTTCATTGGGCCACGGGGACACGGTACCCCCAGTAGGGTTAGGGTTAGGGTTTTCATTGGGCCGCGGGGACACGGTACCCCCAGTAGGGTTAGGGTTTTCATTGGGCCGCGGGGACACGGTACCCCCAGTAGGGTTAGGGTTAGGGTTTTCATTGGGCCGCGGGGACACGGTACCCCCAGTAGGGTTAGAGTTTTCATTTGGCCGCGGGGACACGGTACCCCCAGTAGGGTTAGGGTTTTCATTGGGCCGCGGGGACACGGTACCCCCAGTAGGGTTAGGGTTTTCATTAGGCCGCGGGGACACGGTACCCCCAGTAGGGTTAGGGTTAGGGTTTTCATTGGGCCGCGGGGACACGGTACCCCCAGTAGGGTTAGGGTTTTCATTGGGCCGCGGGGACACGGTACCCCCAGTAGGGTTAGGGTTAGGGTTTTCATTGGGCCGCGGGGACACGGTACCCCCAGTAGGGTTAGGGTTTTCATTAGGCCGCGGGGACACGGTACCCCCAGTAGGGTTAGGGTTTTCATTGGGCCGCGGGGACACGGTACCCCCAGTAGGGTTAGGGTTAGGGTTTTCATTGGGCCGCGGGGACACGGTACCCCCAGTAGGGTTAGGGTTTTCATTTGGCCGCGGGGACACGGTACCCCCAGTAGGGTTAGGGTTAGGGTTTTCATTGGGCTGCGGGGACACGGTACCCCCAGTAGGGTTAGGGTTAGGGTTTTCATTGGGCCGCGGGGACACGGTACCCCCAGTAGGGTTAGGGTTAGGGTTTTCATTGGGCCGCGGGGACACGGTACCCCCAGTAGGGTTAGGGTTTTCATTGGGCCGCGGGGACACGGTACCCCCAGTAGGGGACACGGTACCCCCAGTAGGGTTAGGGTTTTCTTTGGGCCGCGGGGACACGGTACCCCCAGTAGGGTTAGGGTTAGGGTTTTAATTTGGCCGCGGGGACTTGGTACCCCCAGTAGGGTTAGGGTTAGGGTTTTCATTTGGCCGCGGGGACACGGTACCCCCAGTAGGGGACACGGTACCCCCAGTAGGGGACACGGTACCCCCAGTAGGGTTAGGGTTTTCATTGGGCCGCGGGGACACGGTACCCCCAGTAGGGTTAGGGTTTTCATTGGGCCGCGAGGACACGGTACCCCCAGTAGGGTTAGGGTTTTCATTGGGCCGCGGGGACACGGTACCCCCAGTAGGGTTAGGGTTTTCATTGGGCCGCGGGGACACGGTACCCCCAGTAGGGTTAGGGTTTTCATTGGGCCGCGGGGACACGGTACCCCCAGTAGGGTTAGGGTTTTCATTGGGCCGCAGGGACACGGTACCCCCAGTAGGGTTAGGGTTAGGGTGGTATGTGATGTCGCAGGTGAAACGGGTCTGAACGGGTCCACAAAGGGCTGGACTGAACCCAGAAGTGACACCATGCAGAGCGGACCACTGGACTGAACCCAGAAGTGACACCATGCAGAGCGGACCACTGCTCAGGCCTGCTGCGTACAGTACGAGGCCCAAACGCATTGATGTGCGTGTGTAGAATCGTATTAAAGTTTGACGACGAAAAGGCATCGTTGTCCTGACCCCTTATCCATCATTTATACATTCATAATTAGTATGTTTTTGTATTGACTTGTGCTTTCTTTTGAAATGTACCCATTCCACACACTGTGAATAGGCTACAATCAATCAATCAATCAATCAATCAAATCAAATCAAATCAAATCAAATCAAATCAAATCAAATCAAAAACTGAGTATAGGCCCATGCAGTCAGGACATGAACAAACATCTAGGCAGTGAGGTGACTGACTGACTGACGGCCCAGTCAGGACATGAACTAACATGAGGCAGTTAGGTGACTGACTGACTGACTGACGGCCCAGTCAGGACATGAACTAACATGAGGCAGTGAGGTGACTGACTGACTGACGGCCCAGTCAGGACATGAACAAACATCTAGGCAGTGAGGTGACTGACTGACTGACGGCCCAGTCAGGACATGAACTAACATGAGGCAGTGAGGTGACTGACTGACTGACTGACGGCCCAGCCAGGACATGTCAGAACTAACATGTAGGCAGTGAGGTGACTGAGGTATAGAGCATGATCTCACGGTTCTGGGGTGTGTTCCCCGACAAGGAGAGCCAAGGAATTCCATTGCTTTAAAGGGCCATGAAAAACTAATAGGCCGATTCCGTAGTTTGTTTCCCTGCAGTTCTGATTAAACTCTACAGCAAAGTTTAAAAACAAACGCATGCAGCTGCAGCTAATAAAGTTAATAATGGGTGTGTTTGGGTGCAGGTGTGCCCAGAGACATGCATGGGCACACCTGAATGATTTCTTTATCATTACATCGCATGTACACCCGGGTAGGCCTACATAAAAGTACTATTATTGTCATTATTATTATTATTATTATTATTATTATTATTATCATTTGAGTTGCTTGTAGATCTGTACAACCCTAACCTTAACCTTAACCCAGGGACAGAAAACCACCTCTCTGTTAGAGAACGTTCTTTCTGGAGCTAAATCATTTTTATTTCATCTATTTAACCTTTATTTAACCAGTAAAAAAACATACATTGAGACTGAGTCTCATTTTGAACTGGCCAAGAGGCAGAATACATAATGGCACTTCAACGCTACATCGTACATGTCAAATTACACAACAGCCAAATAACACATCCATGACATACCTCGAGAAACCTATACAAGTATACAACAACTCTCCAACAATGGTACACTAACTGTGACCGGGCGCAAGGTGTTTGGTGTTAGCATTATGTTATGCTTTAGCTATTGAAAAATAGCAGACCTACAAGCTCATAGCGTGCCACCGAGTGGCACGCTACGAGCTTGTAGGTCTGCTATTTTTGAAAAATCGAAGAACGACTGACATGAAACATAGCTTTTTCAGAAAACTGTCATTTTCAAACAGACATTTTTAGAATCTGATCTCAGGTCAAAATGGGTTAAAACAGGAAACAATAAATATAAGGGCCTATGCCAAGGCTAGTACACGTCCGGACATGTGCAGGTGTTGGACTGTACCTTTAAGATGACTCTTTTGAAACCTCTCAAAGGGAACTTTCAAGGCCAATTTTAGTCTGGACTGCAGGTCATTCCACGACCACCAGGGGGCCAAACAAAGCCAAACAGGAATGACTTTCCCTCTGAACCAACCACGCCATGCAGGGTAGGCTATAACCCCCTTTTGGTGTTGTATAAAGCATTATGCTATTGAAAAATAGCAGATCTACAAGCTCATAGCGCGGCACCGAGTGCCGCGCTATGAGCTTGTAGATCTGCTATTTTTGAAAAATTGTGAAAATGTGCCTGAAATCATTGAATATAGGCTATATTCTTTCAGAGTTTCAGTTTTCAACTCAAATCTTTGCTTCTGGGGAGGTCCCCTGGAACAACATATTGTCAGATGGGGGTCGGCGGCATATTACATATAATTTGTGGGGTCCTTGACATGAAATATTGAGAACCACTGATATAGAAACATTTTCAACATTTTCAGAAAAAAATGTATTAAAAAAATGTCGACGTCAGGCCTAAATGGGTTAAATGACTATGTAAAAATGGAGATATGTTTTGCCAAAGGGACTTTTGTTGTGGCAGATTTTATTTGTCAAGCTTGGGAAAGAAGACAGAGTATTATCTGTATAAATCTGAGTTGTAATATAATGAATTATGTAATGTAAACATGCTGTAAATGCATGAATTATGTAATGTAAACATGCTGTAAATGCAACTGTGAAATGGTGTCTTATAAACCCATGAGGGTTAATTAGGCACATTGTGTGCAGGACACGAAACATAAATAAACAATCAATCAATCAAAAATATACAGACTAAAATACTGTCCCAGACAGACAGACAGACAGACAGACAGACAGACAGACAGACAGACGTAACCAGAGCTTTTATAGTCAGACAACCTCCGGTTCAGCCTGTCCTGTAGGTTCTGTCTGTCTGTCTGTCTGTCTGTCTGTCTGTCTGTCTGTCTGTCTGTCTGTCTGTCTGTCTGTCTGTCTGTCTGTCTGTCTGTCTGTCTGTCTGTCTGTCTGTCTGTCTGTCTGTCAGTCTGTCAGCACTCGCTCTCAGACTGCTCAGCTGCACTTCTCAGGTGGCACACACACACACGTGTGCTTGTACGTAGGCTACGCACACATGCACGGATACACACCCACCAGCATATACCGGTAGTCTGTTGATGACCTCAAGTTGACCTTTGTAGGGTCGGTCAAACACAGATAAGTTGGGATGTTTTATTCAGTTATTTTCTTAAAGGGGGTTTAAGTGATATGTTGTGGTTACTAAGTCTATAGCGTGCGTGCGTGCGTGCGTGCGTGCGTGCGTGCGTGCGTGCGTGCGTATATTTCATACAGGATATACAGAATGGAGCTGATGACTCATCTTTAGGGTAATTCCGTCTCTCAGTGATTACTGAGCCTTATCAGAACACACCTTTAATAGGATCACTTACTTACTGCATGCAGGGTAGAGGCAACCTTTGGCACCCGGTGTGCTGCCTGCCAACGTCGGCCCAAAGGAGGGTGAGGATCACTGGCACACTGCAGGCACAGGTGTGAGAGAGAGAGGATTGTTAGTTTCAAATGAACTACTTAACCCATTTCGACATTCTACAAATGTCTACTAAATCGTGACAGTTTTCAGAAAAACGTATGATTTGCGCCACATTTTCACGATTTTTCAAAAATAGCAGATCTACAAGCTTGTAGCGCGCCACTCGGTGGCGCGCTATGAGCTTGTAGATCTGCTATTTTTCAATATAGCTAAAGCATAACATAATGCTTAAAACACCAACAGGGATTTCCGCCCAAAATGGGTTAAAAGAATGTAGTCAAATAAATGAAGTCCCTCCCATTTGTAGGTAAATTACAGCCCTGCACATAATCCTACGTTCATTAAAACTGTGACCCCATGAGTCTAATGATCATTATAACAATGTGACAGAATATTTAAACAGGAGGGAAAAGGTTATATGTATGTGTGGACCAATCGAAAAGGTCAGTGTGCCGTGTCGAAATACATTTTAATGACATCACATAAAAAAAAACACGATCTAGAAAATAAAAGCCTGCAGGCACTTTATTTATTCCCTACATTCTGCTCTCCGGTGGGGCGTGTTCATTACACTATGAAACCAATGGTTCACTGCTCTCCGGTGGGGCGTGTTCATTCCACTATGAAACCAATGGTTTACTGCTCTCCGGTGGGGCGTGTTCATTCCACTATGAAACCAATGGTTTACTGCTCTCCGGTGGGGCGTGTTCATTCCACTATGAAACCAATGGTTTACTGCTCTCCGGTGGGGCGTGTTCATTACACTATGAAACCAATGGTTTACTGCTCTCCGGTGGGGCGTGTTCATTACACTATGAAACCAATGGTTTACTGCTCTCCGGTGGGGCGTGTTCATTCCACTATGAAACCAATGGTTTACTGCTCTCCGGTGGGGCGTGTTCATTCCACTATGAAACCAATGGTTTACTGCTCTCCGGTGGGGCGTGTTCATTACACTATGAAACCAATGGTTTACTGCTCTCCGGTGGGGCGTGTTCATTACACTATGAAACCAATGGTTTACTGCTCTCCGGTGGGGCGTGTTCATTACACTATGAAACCAATGGTTTACTGCTCTCCGGTGGGGCGTGTTCATTACACTATGAAACCAATGGTTTACTGCTCTCCGGTGGGGCGTGTTCATTACACTATGAAACCAATGGTTTACTGCTCTCCGGTGGGGCGTGTTCATTACACTATGAAACCAATGGTTTACTGCTCTCCGGTGGGGCGTGAACATTCTTATCGTCACACTGACTCCACTAAGTGGCAACAGACGCTGTCAATAAGGTTGCACCATCAGCAAAAAATACATACAAATAAAGCAGAGTGTTATAAACAACTTCATGTGTTATGGCTGGTAGACGGTGTTGACGTGTTATGATGGTGAAATAAATGGGAGTTATTCTGCATTTCTTCACAATAATGTGCTCCACAGATAGCAGACATTATTTCTTTTTGGAAGGTTTGTAAATGGTAAAATGGTAAATGGTGCATTTATATAGCGCCTTTATCCAAGGCGCTTTTACATAGATTGTGCATTACATTCACCCATTCACACACACACATTCACACACCTTTACATAGATTGTGCATTACATTCACCCATTCACACACACATTCATACACCTTTACATAGATGTGCATTACATTCACCCATTCACACACACATTCACACACCTTTACATAGATTGTGCATTACATTCACCCATTCACACACACATTCACACACCTTTACATAGATGTGCATTACATTCACCCATTCACACACACATTCACACACCTTTACATAGATGTGCATTACATTCACCCATTCACACACACATTCACACACCTTTACATAGATGTGCATTACATTCACCCATTCACACACACATTCACACACCTTTACATAGATGTGCATTACATTCACCCATTCACACACACATTCACACACCTTTACATAGATTGTGCATTACATTCACCCATTCACACACACATTCATACACCTTTACATAGATGTGCATTACATTCACCCATTCACACACACATTCACACACCTTTACATAGATTGTGCATTACATTCACCCATTCACACACACATTCACACACCTTTACATAGATTGTGCATTACATTCACCCATTCACACACACATTCACACACCTTTACATAGATTGTGCATTACATTCACCCATTCACACACACATTCACACACCTTTACATAGATTGTGCATTACATTCACCCATTCACACACACATTCACACACCTTTACATAGATTGTGCATTACATTCACCCATTCACACACACATTCACACACCTTTACATAGATTGTGCATTACATTCACCCATTCACACACACATTCACACACCTTTACATAGATTGTGCATTACATTCACCCATTCACACACACATTCACACACCTTTACATAGATTGTGCATTACATTCACCCATTCACACACACATTCACACACCGATGGCGGCGGAAACCCTGCAAGGCACCAACCAGCACATCAGGAGCATACAGCTCCCCATCTCACACATTATATCTGGTGCAGGGCTGTGACCTTAGTGGAAACCACGGATGTATCAAAAGACAAAATAACCCACAGTCATGGATTCAAATCTTCTATTAAATGAAAATCTCGATAATTGATCCGTGAGAGTATATTTATTTTGCCAAATTATTTTGGGGGGATCCCCAAATTATTTATAAAACAAAAAAGAAAATTGCAACTGAATGGCTGGGAAATGGAAATGTAGAGTTTACATAGTACATGCATAAACTTTCCTAAATTTGTTTTCAGTATTCATTTATGATATATTTTCTCTATTATTAGGTTATTTTTGCAGTCAGTTTGTATTGGGGGTGGGGAAGGGGGGGCAGGGAGCGCGAGACATGGCCAAAGCATTTCCGGCGGTCCCCAGAGGGGGCTCCACACCCCAGCCAAAAACGGGTTAGAAGGAATTTGTAGAATCCGCCTCGGGTCCTGATGGGTAAAACAAAGCTATTCTTTGTAAATAATGCTCTGGGTCTGTTTGAAAACTATCTTTCATCTTTAATCTTTTGTTTGACTTTTGCCCTCGTCGAAAAAATGCAAACAATTATGATAATTGCAGTACGTGGCACGAGGCACAGACTCGCCCTGCAGGAACCAGGAATAATTATGACAAAATGCTTTTCAACCAAGAGCTCCTGTATCAGGTCACGTACGTTAACCCCATTTAGGCCTGACGTCGAAATAAAAAAAAATCTTCAAAATCCTGACAGTTTTCTGAAAAACCTTATATTTCTGTATCAGTGGTGCTCAATATTTCATGTCAAGTAATTCTCTATTTTCCCAGGGAAGTAGCTGAGCACATGTGCTCATTTTCAGCAACGCCCTGCACATAGAAACAGACACACACACACAGACACACATTAAAACCTGGGAGCTGACCAGTACAACCACAGTCTTATACTGTTGGCCACTAAGCAGCTCCAGGGGGAGCAGTTGGGGGTTCAGTGCCTTGCTCAAGGGCACTTCAGCGGTACTGTTGGGTGAGTGATGACAATCACTTCCCCACCCAGATTTTTCCTGCCCGTCCGGGGAATCGAACCGGCAACCTTTCGGCAACAAGGGCGCTCCTCTAACCTTTAGGCCACCGCTGCCCCACTTGCAAAAGCGTGGCTATTCTTCCTGGAGTCCAGTAGGGGAGAGCCTGGTCGGTTGGTGGGGTAGGACAGTTTCACGTCGGCCTGGATACCATGCAACACTTTTTCGACACGTATTTTCGGAGATGTCATTTGATTCCACATCGCGCGAAAGCCTTGCAGACATTTTTTTTTTCATTTCTGCCCAAGATTGACCGAGATACAGACTCTTTTGTGTTTTTGCACGCTGTAACTACAAAATCGCCTATTTGAGTGTTTTCTGTTTGTACGGATGTATTTATTTGCTGACGATTGTTAATGGATTTCATCTGTTAGGCTGATCTGTATGCTAACCCCAGGCGAAGATTCCATTGAAAAATATGCATTAGCCTTTGAGCTAGCTAGCAAAACATAACAAACAGACGAGGGCAGGAAGAAAGCTGCATCCTTGCGCATTTACGCATTGTTTAAGTTTTTTTCTTTCTTTTTTTTCTTATTTTTTTCATATGCCAGAGAAGATTTATTTTTACAGCTCTATAGCAGTGATTTCATTTCAAGGACCCCCAGTTTGACATGCATTAGTCTACGGACCCCCATTTAGTCTACGGACCCCCACCACTGGCCTATGTAGGCTATAGGCACTTTTCATTTTGTTGTAGGCTGTATTGAAGCATAAATGAGCGTGAGATGCCAGAAACATGACTTAATAGCTTTATTTAGGACGATTTATGTGAAGGTGCCTTTCGCCCTGTCCCTATGAAGCTTTCGTCCTGCCAAAAGCGCTGTGCGGAAGTGAGCGCGAGATCACTTTACTTGCCCATTGCGTCCGACTCGTTTCACCAAAATTAAAAAACACTGTGGGTAATGGGAGAGGACAAGTGTATCTTGTTCACAAAAAAGTTTGGTTACTTGAAATTAATGAATCTCTGTGCAGGGAGGGAATTAGTAAAATGGGCGTCAACCGTCCAGGCTCTACACAAAAACACAACACATCATTCACCACAACATACAATTACTATACACAAAACATACAATGGTTCACTTACAAAGGATAAGAGTTACATCTCAAAACAATTGAGCAATTTTGATTGGGGGGGGGGGCAGAGGCATATTACATATCATTTTTGGGGTCCTTGACATGAAATATTGAGCACCACTGATACAGAAATATAAGGTTTTTCAGAAAACTGTCAGGATTTTGAAGAGTTTTCTTAATTTCGACGTCAGGCCTAAATGGGGTTAACCCATTTAGATCTGAGGCCGCATGGGTCTCGCTTTACAGCTTTTACCCATTATTTAAAACTTTACCTAGCAGATCTACAAGCTCATATCCCGCGCTATGAGCTTGCAGATCTGCTATTTTAGAAAGATCGTAAAAATGTGGCACAAATCTTTGAATATATATATTCTTTCACAGTGAACATTTTTAACACAAATATTTGCTTCTGGGGGGCATCTCTGGAACAACATGTTTTGAGATGGGGGTCCGCGGCCAAATACAGATAATTCTGGGGGTCATTGACATGAAAAAGGTTGAGCACCACTGACAGAAACATACCTGTAGGTTTTTTTTTTCTTTTTTCAGAAAACTGTCATGATTGAGAAGAATCAGTTATCATGTCTAAATTAATTAGAATGAAAACTAACCACTTTGTTTATAGTGTCGACTTTGACATCAAATTTTGATTTAGTTTTAGGCATAGCCTTTTGAATAACATTTCATAGATGGTCTTTTTTTTCGACTGAAAAAAAAGTTGAAAAGTTTTAGCTTTAGTGTAGTTTTAGTCGCCTAAATATCATAAGATTTGAAGCAACTAAATCTAGAGTTGATTTAGTCGACTAAAATGTATTTGGCATTGAAATGCCTGATTTCTACTCAGCTGTGTGGTGAAAAATAGCAGATCTACAAGCTCAAAACACTGACACGTTGTGAGCTTGTAGATCTTTCAGGCCCCATATACATTAGATTAGGCCTTTGACCCTGTTGTGCAAACATAACTGACACGCATTGATGATCAGCATAATTTACCACAGCCTTTCCCCCATGCATCCAAAATGTAAAATAGAAATAAAATAAAGCAGGTGACTTTTATATCTCTGCTGTCTCTGTTGTACAGCTTGGTTAATGATTTACGGTGCACATTGTAAAGCACTTTTTAAAGGGCAAATTCCACTCTGATATAGTTTGTGTGTGTGTGTGTGTGTGTGTGTGTGTGTGTGTGTGTGTGTGTGTGTGTGTGTGTGTGTGTGTGTGTGTGGTTCCGCCTCTTGTCGGACTCATCTCAGACGATAAGATTCACCTTCAGATCAAACACACACTTCCAGTGCGAGCGGACAGACACAGCTACAGGAGGGAATACTGACCCAGACCACTGGAACTACCTGCTGCTGAATCGACTTTAACAACAGCTGACTGGACTTTAACTACAACCACGATTCACAGTGAAATTAGACTTCAGGGAACATTGTATATATATTGTAGGGACTGGGTGATTTCCTGACTTGAGTGTTTGTAGCTTCACTCAAAAGACAAAATGGCTTCCAAGGTGTCTTTCTCCGAAGAGGATTTTTCCTGTCCCGTGTGTCACGACATCTTTAAAGATCCCGTCATCCTGTCGTGTAGCCACAACTTCTGCAAAGACTGCCTGCAGGAATGGTGGCGAGAGAAGGAAACAAAGGAGTGTCCCGTTTGTAGGAAGAGACAGTCAATAGAACGACCCATAAACCTGGCTCTGAAGAACCTGTGTGAGACCTTCATACAGGAGAGACAGCAGAGAGCGTCACCAGGGTCTGAGGTCGAGGGTCTCTGTGGTCTGCATGCTGAGAAACTCAAACTGTTCTGTCTGGAATGTCACGAGGCAGTGTGCGTTGTGTGTCGAGATTCTAAAAAACACGCCAACCACCGCTTCAATCCCATCGATGAAGCCGCAGTGGATCACAAGGAGAAAGTCCAGAAATCACTGAAGCCTTTACGGGAGAAGCTAGAGGTCTTCAATAAAGTGAAAACAAACTGTGACCAAACAGCAGAACACCTTAAGGTCCAGGCCCGGCACACAGAGACACAGATGAAGGAGCAGTTTAAGAAGATGCATCAGTTCCTAGAAGAGGAAGAGAAGAACAGGATCGCTGCACTGAGGGAGGAAGAGCAGCAGAAGAGCCAGAGGATGAAGGAGAAGATGGAGGGTCTGAACAGAGACATATCAACCGTTTCAAACAACATCAGAGCCACAGAGGAGCAGCTGAAAGCAGAACACGTCTCATTCCTGCAGAACTACAAGACCACCATGGAGAGAGTCCAGCTGACGCCGCCGGACCCACAGCCGGTCTCGGGACCACTGATAGACGTGGTCAAACACCTGGGCAACCTGACCTACAGAGTCTGGAACAAGATGAAGGACATCGTCACCTACACTCCCGTCATCCTGGACCCCAACACGGCCCATCCAGTATACACCCTGTCTGATGATCTGACCAGTGTGAGACATGGAGAGAGACAGCTGCTCCCTGACAACACAGAGAGGTTTGACCTCATTTCGTATGTCGTGGGTTCTGAGGGCTTTAGCTCAGGGACTCACAGCTGGGATGTCGAGGTTGGAGACAATACAGCATGGCAACTGGGTGTGTTAGGAGAGTCTTACCAGAGGAAGGGAGACGCAAAGGGGCAACGCATGGCCATACAGTTTTCTGAAGGTAAATACGCATCATTCTCCAGACCACTAGGGCACACAGTGGCCACAGGCACTGATCTCACACTGAAGCAGAAAGCTCAGAGGATCAGAGTCCAGCTGGACTGGAACAGAGGAACGCTGTCGTTCTCTGATCCTGATACCAACACACACATACACACCTTCACACACACTTTCACTGAAACACTGTTTCCATGCATTTGTATTGGTCAGTACAACATGCCTCTTAGGATGTTACCGGGAAAGATCAGTGTAACTGTGGAATAACGTAGTTACAGGTGATGGTGATGATGATGATGATGATAAACATGATGATGATGATAAACATGATGATGATGATAAACATGATGATGATGATGATGATGATGGTGATGATGATGATAAACATGATGATGATGATAAACATGATGATGATGATGATGATGATAAACATGATGATGATGATGTTGTTGATGATTATAATGACAACGAAGATAAACTATCAACACTGGTAATATTAATCATTGATGGCTACAGAGGGGCGCTAGCCCGTCCAATGCGTGGCTTTCCAAAATGATGTCATAGAGGCCAAGTCTATGGACTTTGATGTTGGTTTGGGGCAGTAAATGATGATGTACTGTAAGACATCTGGCTGACATAAATACTGTCCTCGCTGTGCCCCTCACTTCACACAAGTGTGATTTTTACTATAAATTAAAACTAGAAAGACATTTATGATTATTTTACTGTTGTACATATTTATCATAAAATATAGAATAGATCACCAATTTTTTAATTGTTTTATTTAGTGTGTAAACTGTGTATTGATGCATATTTACCTTTGATTTCTGTTGCAATTATAGATCTGAAAGATCTAAATCTATCTACTGTATGTTATTTTAAAATCAAATAAACATCTATACCACACAACGTTGGTGTTTAAGTTTAAGTAATTACAAGTTATGTTTTATATGACGTTGATCACAGGCCAGTACGTTAAATATTACACATGTTTTATTATAAGTCTATTTCTGCCTGAGGTTTTCTTCCACTTAAAGCCGCTCTTCTACCCTGGATTTGAACCCTGGTGTCCTGCTCAAGTGCTGCCATTTCTTTACCATTGAGCTAATAGAGCCTGCCTGCTCGCTCAGGGGATAAATTGAATCTTGACCTTCAGGTCAGAATGTGTGTCAGATATACGGTGTCTATAGTGAGACGTCACATGACCTTTGACATGACCTTTGACATGACCTTTGACCTAATGATCTAAATGTCTGAATGGAAGAGCAGGGAGACGAAACGCAAACATCCCAGTTGCACATGTTACAGTTTTAACCCATTCAGGACGGGAACCCCTTTTGGTGTTTTAAGTATTATGTTAAACTTCAGGTATTGAAAAATAGCAGATCTACAAGCTCGTATTTTTGAAAAATCGTGAAAATGTTGTGCAAATCTTTGAATATATATTCTTTCACAGTTAAACACCCCAACAAAGTTCTTTGTCCTTTCTATTAGTAACGCCGGACGCCCAGGACAAAGTATTGTCCAAAAGACGAAGTTTATTGATATGAGAACGGATCGCATGGCTCCATAGCCTGGAAGAATGGGCGCTATAAGTTTTCAGGGTCCCTGGAACAACATATTCTCAGATGGGGGTCGTTGGGCAATTACATTATTTTTGGGGTCCTCGACATGAAAATGGTTCAGCACCACTGACATAGAAACAGGGTTTTTCACAAAACTGTCAGGATTTAGAAGACATTCATTTTATAGAATCGTCCTCAGGTCTAAATATATATACTCTACTATACAGATTGGACACAATTACACTTTATTCAGTAAAACATAAATAAAAAGGTTACATAGTGATGCAGGATAAGGTGTGAGGTCTCTGAGCTGCCAGACAGATGTGAGCCCTGCCTGTCATGATGACTCCTATCAGACAGATGTGAGTCATGATGACTCCTATCAGACAGATGTGAGCCCTGCCTGTCATGATGACTCCTATCAGACAGATGTGAGCCCTGCCTGTCATGATAACTCCTATCAGACAGATGTGAGCCCTGTCTGTCATTATGACTCCTATCAGACAGATGTGAGCCCTGCCTGTCATGATAACTCCTATCAGACAGATGTGAGCCCTGTCTGTCATGATGACTCCTATCAGACAGATGTGAGCCCTGTCTGTCATGATGACTCCTATCAGACAGATGTGAGCCCTTTCTGTCATGATGACTCCTATCAGACAGATGTGAGCCCTTTCTGTCATGATGACTCCTATCAGACAGATGTGAGCCCTGCCTGTCATGATGACTCCTATCAGACAGATGTGAGCCCTTTCTGTCATGATGACTCCTATCAGACAGATGTGAGCCCTGCCTGTCATGATGACTCCTATCAGACAGATGTGAGCCCTGTCTGTCATGATGACTCCTATCAGACAGATGTGAGCCCTGCCTGTCATGATGACTCCTATCAGACAGATGTGAGCCCTTTCTGTCATGATGACTCCTATCAGACAGATGTGAGCCCTGTCTGTCATGATGACTCCTATCAGACAGATGTGAGCCCTTTCTGTCATGATGACTCCTATCAGACAGATGTGAGCCCTGTCTGTCATGATGACTCCTATCAGACAGATGTGAGCCCTTTCTGTCATGATGACTCCTATCAGACAGATGTGAGCCCTGCCTGTCATGATGACTCCTATCAGACAGATGTGAGTCCTGTCTGTCATTATGACTCCTATCAGACAGATGTGAGCCCTGTCTGTCATTATGACTCCTATCAGACAGATGTGAGCCCTTTCTGTCATGATGACTCCTATCAGACAGATGTGAGCCCTGCCTGTCATGATGACTCCTATCAGACAGATGTGAGCCCTGCCTGTCATGATGACTCCTATCAGACAGATGTGAGCCCTTTCTGTCATGATGACTCCTATCAGACAGATGTGAGCCCTGCCTGTCATGATGACTCCTATCAGACAGATGTGAGCCCTGCCTGTCATGATGACTCCTATCAGACAGATGTGAGCCCTTTCTGTCATGATGACTCCTATCAGACAGATGTGAGCCCTGCCTGTCATGATGACTCCTATCAGACAGATGTGAGCCCTTTCTGTCATGATGACTCCTATCAGACAGATGTGAGCCCTGCCTGTCATGATGACTCCTATCAGACAGATGTGAGCCCTGCCTGTCATGATAACTCCTATCAGACAGATGTGAGCCCTGTCTGTCATTATGACTCCTATCAGACAGATGTGAGCCCTGCCTGTCATGATAACTCCTATCAGACAGATGTGAGCCCTGTCTGTCATGATGACTCCTATCAGACAGATGTGAGCCCTTTCTGTCATGATGACTCCTATCAGACAGATGTGAGCCCTTTCTGTCATGATGACTCCTATCAGACAGATGTGAGCCCTGTCTGTCATGATGACTCCTATCAGACAGATGTGAGCCCTTTCTGTCATGATGACTCCTATCAGACAGATGTGAGCCCTTTCTGTCATGATGACTCCTATCAGACAGATGTGAGCCCTGCCTGTCATGATGACTCCTATCAGACAGATGTGAGCCCTGTCTGTCATGATGACTCCTATCAGACAGATGTGAGCCCTGCCTGTCATGATGACTCCTATCAGACAGATGTGAGCCCTTTCTGTCATGATGACTCCTATCAGACAGATGTGAGCCCTGTCTGTCATGATGACTCCTATCAGACAGATGTGAGCCCTTTCTGTCATGATGACTCCTATCAGACAGATGTGAGCCCTGTCTGTCATGATGACTCCTATCAGACAGATGTGAGCCCTTTCTGTCATGATGACTCCTATCAGACAGATGTGAGCCCTGCCTGTCATGATGACTCCTATCAGACAGATGTGAGTCCTGTCTGTCATTATGACTCCTATCAGACAGATGTGAGCCCTGTCTGTCATTATGACTCCTATCAGACAGATGTGAGCCCTTTCTGTCATGATGACTCCTATCAGACAGATGTGAGCCCTGCCTGTCATGATGACTCCTATCAGACAGATGTGAGCCCTGCCTGTCATGATGACTCCTATCAGACAGATGTGAGCCCTTTCTGTCATGATGACTCCTATCAGACAGATGTGAGCCCTGCCTGTCATGATGACTCCTATCAGACAGATGTGAGCCCTGCCTGTCATGATGACTCCTATCAGACAGATGTGAGCCCTTTCTGTCATGATGACTCCTATCAGACAGATGTGAGCCCTGCCTGTCATGATGACTCCTATCAGACAGATGTGAGCCCTGTCTGTCATGATGACTCCTATCAGACAGATGTGAGCCCTGTCTGTCATGATGACTCCTATCAGACAGATGTGAGCCCTTTCTGTCATGATGACTCCTATCAGACAGATGTGAGCCCTGTCTGTCATGATGACTCCTATCAGACAGATGTGAGCCCTGCCTGTCATGATGACTCCTATCAGACAGATGTGAGCCCTGTCTGTCATGATGACTCCTATCAGACAGATGTGAGCCCTGTCTGTCATTATGACTCCTATCAGACAGATGTGAGCCCTGTCTGTCATTATGACTCCTATCAGACAGATGTGAGCCCTTTCTGTCATGATGACTCCTATCAGACAGATGTGAGCCCTGTCTGTCATGATGACTCCTATCAGACAGATGTGAGCCCTTTCTGTCATGATGACTCCTATCAGACAGATGTGAGTCCTGTCTGTCATTATGACTCCTATCAGACAGATGTGAGCCCTGTCTGTCATGATGACTCCTATCAGACAGATGTGAGCCCTGCCTGTCATGATGACTCCTATCAGACAGATGTGAGCCCTGTCTGTCATTATGACTCCTATCAGACAGATGTGAGCCCTGCCTGTAAGCATTATGTTATGCTTTAGCTATTGAAAAATAGCAGATCTACAAGCTCATAGCACGGCACCGAGTGCCGCGCTACGAGCTTGTAGATCTGCTATTTTTGAAAAATTGCGAAAATGTGACGTAAATATTATTTTCACAACGTTTTTAACTCAAATATTTGATTATGGGGGGGGGGATTTAGTGTCCTGATTAGTAATAATAGTAACACATTCATCCTCAGATCCTCTCATGGTTGATGATTGATATGCCTTCCATCTGGCTGCTGTATCTGAATATGATGGCACGCACGCACGCACACAGAAGCAAGAAAAGGTATCTCTGCCATCCCTGTAAAGTTGATGGACTTTTTGTCAACTTGTAGGTCGGCGATTCTCTGCGTCGCGCGACGTACGACGTACCAATCAGTCTTATTAGAAATGAACGGGACCTGCTCTACTGACTTGAGACGGATGTTGGTGCTAAAACTGCTTTTTTTTTTGGAGCGAGTCAGAGAAATGTTTATATTATGGGCACAATTATGATGATTGAGGTTTTGGGG
This sequence comes from Electrona antarctica, assembly GCF_951216825.1. Classification (NCBI taxonomy): domain Eukaryota; kingdom Metazoa; phylum Chordata; class Actinopteri; order Myctophiformes; family Myctophidae; genus Electrona; species Electrona antarctica. Next base: position 14,313,687 of record NC_136806.1, read on the forward strand.
GTAAGTCAGAATGCAATAAAATAAAGTTCTGACTGCCATAGAAAATTATTTGGTCATTCATTCTTTTTTTTATGGCCAGTGGAGAATAGTTTTTTTTATTATCCCTTCATCTAGTCAGACTGTATTAAACAACACATGCATTTTATGTTGATGAAAATGCTGATTGATATGTTTGATGTTTATGTTTGGTAATATCACAATGTATCTATCTTCGCCACGTTGACCCTGGTGTCTCTATTTTGGGGGGAAAAAGAGAGTGAGTGTAGTAGTGAAAGTAGTGAAAATAGCAGATCTACAAGCTCACAGCTTGAGCTTGTGTCTATTTCTTTTTAACCCATTTTGACCTGAGATCAGATTCTAAAAATGTCTTCTACATCCTGACAGTTTTCTGAAAAAGCTATGTTTCTGTCGTTCTTCGATTTTTCAAAAATAGCAGACCTACAAGCTCGTAGATCTACATGAGCTTGTAGATCTGCTATATTTCAATAGCTAAAGCATAACACAATGCTAACACCAAAAGGGGTTCCCGCCCAAAATGGGTTTTAAATATAATACGTTTTTTTTTTATTTATTTTTTTATTCCACTGTTACATTTAGCACTGTATTGTTTGTTTGTTTGTTGCTTTGTGTTTTGAATTGAACAAAGACCAACCTCTGTTAAAATGCGCGGACCCACTAGTCATAATTACAATTGTACTTTTTTCCGTCTACACACCAAATCTATTATTATTATTATGTACAGATATTATTAAGATGAGTTGACTCATTTTACACTGATGTTTTTTGTTATTGTGTACAGATTATGATAAATATTGTTTAAACACACACAACAAAGTGAGTGAGTCTATGTTTGTGTCCACTCCCGTTATAAATTATTTTTATTTTTTAACATTGTAGATTGGGGTGTCAGTCAGGGGAAAAATATATGTATGAAACGTGGTTCCGTGGCCTAATCAATGCATATGAAAAAGGGGACCATTGAACAGTAAACAGTTTGACAATTATTAAGTTATCGTCTAATTGCAACTATTTGAGATAACAATTATTCTTCGTCAATCGTTTCCATGTTTGTAAAATGTTCAAACATTTACAAACATTTTCCAAAATATATCAAACATAGGTGATCAGCAGCTTACAACACATCACGTGACATGCTATTTTATTTTACACAAGTAATTCATTATTACATTTGTCAGTAATTTCTTCATATATTCAAGTTGTTTGTCATATATATGTGCCTTGTGCTATTTGTGATTACGAAGCCTGAAAGCCAAACAGAAATATAAATTCTATTCATAATGTTTTGATGCAAAAAAACAACACACAATTACATTGTTAATTATCATTTTTTTACTACGTTATTTGGATGACCCTAAGGGTCATAAAGAACCTTAAACGATTACTATTTAATTTTCTTTTGGGTCGAATATTTTAGATTGACTGGCCTAATCTGCTCTACACATAATACTGTGTTGTTTCTCCTGTGTGACAGTGCCCCCTAGTGGACTGCACTCATTCCTAAGTGAAAACACTTTCAGTGCATTGTCTCGACTATCAAGCCCAATGTGCATAGACAGCCGAGCACTTTTAATCTGAAGCGATTTTTAAAATTCTGGAATTTCAGAATCAACAGTTTGGTCAGATGTAAAATAAACAAGATTTCTGCACGTTTCGCTATGGAAGCAAACGTTCAGTGTGTTTATTATGTCACATACAACCCACAATGTACTATAGCAGTGGTTCCCAAAGTAAAAAAAAAGTCTTATATATATAGAATATATATTCGAAGATTTGTGCCGCATTTTCACAATTTTTCAAAAAATAGCAGACCTACAAGCTCGTACTGGTGGCGCGCTATGAGCTTGTAGATCTGCTATTTTTCAATAGCTGATTGATTGATTGATTGAAGAATTTATTAACAGTTTGCAGAATTACAGTACATTTCAAGCACAAACTCAATACAAAGGCTGTTAACTGTGAGTGGACGACCCAATTAAGCATTACACTTGTTTCCAATAGGGTCCACCATGTTCAAATCATCAAAACATTTAGAGACGTACAAATAGACACTTCTATAGACAGAACAGGAATTCATCATAAAGGAGGTAAAAAGGGAAAAGAAATATATACAGTGAGGGGAAAAAGGGGGGGGCGGGGGGGGGGGATTCAGATTTTACGGGGGCCAGTTTCGAATTGCAGCCATCCGTAGGTGCCCTTTGAGAGCGGTTTTGAAGGAGTCAAGGGATTCGCATGTCTTAATGACAGTTGGTAGGGCGTTCCACATTTTGGTGGCATAGGAGCGAAAAGAATTTAGTCCCTTGTTTGTGCCGAATCTGGGTTGTACATGGTTCGTTGCACTCCCTCTGGTGTTGTGGGTGTGGACTTCGTTAACATTAAGGAAGTATCTAGACAGGTACATGGGTATCTTGGTGGTGTATCGAATCTTGTGGACCAGACCCATTGCAAGATGCTGTACTCTGTCGTCGACCCTAAGCCATTCCAGCCTGTCGAAGTGGGCAGGGGTGAGGTGGGTTCGGGGGGCTAGATCAAGTAGGAGCCTGACCAGTTTGTTTTGGGAAGTCTGGAGCCTGGTTTTAAGGGCCTTTGAGGTGCTGTGGTACCAGGAGGTGCATGCATAGTCAAAGAACCCCTGTACAAGGGCTCCTGTTAAGGTCTTCAAGGTGTTTTTGTTGACCAGTGAGGAGATCCTGTAGAGGAATCTTGTTCTATGGTTGACTTTTTTGATTACGTTGGTGGCCAAACATAATGCTTAGTTAAAACGCCAAAAGGGGTTCCCGTCCAGAATGGGTTTAAATTAACATTGATTTTACAATATAGGCTAAATTAGGGCCCCAGAGATAGAAGTGCCATTAAATGGGGGTCCGTAGACTAATGTATGTCAAACTGGGGGGGTCCTTGAAATTAAACGGGTTGAGAATCACTGCTAGAGCCGGAAAAATCTTCCTTGGCATGTATTTTCAAGTAGGGGTCCGCAGGGCTAATCATAGTGTCAATTTGTCCATCAAGGTGTCAAAAGTGCTAGCATCGTAAGTTAAAGTGATATGTCACGGTCACATCCCCTGAGGTTTTCAATACCCAGATACATTTGTGTTTTGTTTTATAGGCTATAATTTATTTGTGGAAAATTAATCCAAACATCATCTTGCAAGACAAATTATTAATACTCATCTGGAGAATTCACTGAGTTGAAAATGTCAGGATATGTCACCATTTAGCTGTATAGGATTATTTACCCAACTAACTACATTCAGTCAGTATTATACATTTACTTAAGTAGGCTACTAGTACATAATAATAATAATAATAATAATAATAAAGTATAATGAATCCCACAAGCACTTCTTTAACACAGTGTTTTATTTCATATTTATTTATTTAATTTCAGTCATGGTTTTACATGATTATATTAATTTTACCTTGTACTTTTTCTTTTTGACATATTCCATAAAATAAAAGAAGAGGAGCAGGAAGAAGATCAATCTTGTTGATACCTGCCCCTATCTATCTTTTTTTTGAGTGGTGTAAACCACTCCTACAACTGGCTTTGTTTGTGCAGAAAAAATGAGCATGGTTGCTATGTTCACCCTGTTCAGCCGGGTGTGATTTCATTACGTCAGACATGATTTCATTACGTCAGACAGGCCTACACCACTCAGTTCACACGGGTGTGATTTTTTTAAAACATCTAATTGATGCTGCTACCAACCATTAATTTCACATCATCATGATTACATCAAAAGGCATGAAATGAATGAACATCTTGACTGTCACTGACAAACATCTCCATAACACAACTCTCCTTAATTCAGTTCAGTTCAATTCAGTTCATTTCAGTTAAAATCAGATCAGTTCAGTTAAATTCAGTTCAGTTCAGTTCAGTTCAGTTCAGTTCAGTTCAGTTGAAATCAGTTCAATTTAATTTCATTCAAGTGTCAAATAAATCACAACAAGATTGTCTCAAGACACTACATGCAGAGAAAAAGTTGGAAAAAGTACTCAATGTCACTTTAGTAAAAGTATCACAACTACTATAGAAATACTCTGTTACATGTACAGTCTGGAATTCCAAATGTATGTGAGTAAATGTACATGAGTAAATAAGTACACAAGTGTTGGCATCAAAATGTGCTTAAAGTGTCAACAGTAAAATCACTCATTGTGCAAAATGTCCCATTTGGACATTTTCAAATGTATTACAAATCTTTTGAAAATGCATTGTGAGCTCGTAGATCTAGATAGATATATATAATAGATCTGCTATTTTTAAAATGGCCAGAAATGCATAAAGGGCTTAAGTTGTTAAAGGGGCATTCCACTCATTTTCAACATTTTACTATGTCATTAATGTACCTTAGAGCTGTTGTGTGGAAATAATAAAAAAAGTTCCCCCATTCTGTGTTTCCTAGAACTAGAGGTCTGAAAAAATCATTAACATGGTGAAACACATCTTGATGATGTCATCAAGATGTGTTTCACCATGTTAATGATGTTTTTCATAATTACAGTTCTAGGAAACACAAAATGGGGGGACTTTTTTTATATTAATGACATAGTAAAATGTTGAAAATGGGTGGTTTTCCCCTTTAATAATAATCAAAGTAATTACTCAAAAAGTAATTAGTAACTAAAGTTCTCAAATAAACGTAGGATAGAGTAAAAGTACAATATTTGCCTCTGAATTGGTAGAAGTAAAAGTACAGGGGGGGGGGGGGGGATACAGTACAGGCAAATACAAGCAGTAACAATAATAATAATTGATATACAAGAGGATAAAATAACAACAATAGTAAATGTAATATAAGAGGATGTAATGTGGTAGAACAGTGGTTTTCAACCAGTTTCATTTCAGGGCCCACTATTTACTCGGCTTTTGAGCCACGGACCACCATTTGATGATATTTTGCCTCTCGGACGCAAAAACTAAAGAATATTTTGTTGTCGTTGAATAAGATTTTGCCTACAGTTCCATGCTGTTGGCAAACGTTGATCAAAATAACAATTCCTCTACATTCTCTAATTGTGTAGACTTCTTGAAAAATGGAGTAATGCAGATGTTTAACAGTAATGTAACTCCTGAGAGTGTAAAATTAAACCAAATGGACCCGTATGGGTCCATTTGGTTTTACGCATGCACAAACGTTTTACGCTCTCAAGAGTTAAAGATCTATAAGGGTCCATTTGGTTACCAACTCTCCATCATTTGAACCCCCTCAAGTCAAGGTAGAACAATGACGTCAGTAAAATGTAAAGAATGTGCTGTTTTTAGCATGATGATGAATACAAAACGCCCCCTTGTGGATCAAATGGAATGGTGTCATATCACAAACATGGAAGCCCTCTTCAAAAAAAACATTCTCTCATTTCACAACTGTCAGGTTTTTGTTTTAGTTTTTTAACCCAATTGTTGTCGACACACATGAACCCACGTGAACATAGAACATTAACCCTTTTGGACCTGACAACAAATAGATGTCATGCTGAATTCGTTTGTCAGCAACATTACACTGCAACCGGGGAGTTCGCCGTAACATAGAAGAGCCCCCATGAAGGCTGCAGTAGCCGGTTGACCTCCAGCGATCTTTGGGCCTCTGTGAACTCCAGGGGACCCTCCAGTGATGTTGGTCATGGCACAATGACACATAATCATCATAATTATCAGGAAATGCCGCATCTTGATTCTGAAAGGAAAATCTTGTAAAAAAAAAAAAAAAAAAGCCAGAAAAAACAACTAGCCCTTTTAGGCATTTAACTGAGCAATATTCAATATTGCGCTATTCCAAACTCAAAGTGGTTAATCTGCACCTTCACATAAAAGGCAGATTTTTGTGACAGGTCTTTCAATCACACTTGTCTTAGTTTTAAGACGAACTGAACGAACGAGGCCTTTCCTATCAGGAAAGGTTTGCAGTATTCTTCCAAGCATCCAAGAGCCTCTTGGTGCTGAAGAATCCGCCACAACAACAATGTCTCCAGGCATGAAACATCGTTTTTCCTTTATCCACTTTTGACGCTCCTGTAATAACGGTAGGTATTCGTGGATCCATTTTTTCCAGAAGAGGTCAGCAATGTATTGGCTCTGTCTCCATCTTCTCTTTGCATACAGATCTTCCTTTCCAAACAGTCCTGGTGGCAGAACTGGTTTGCCTTTCATTAGGAGTAGGTGATTTGGTGTCAAAGCCTCTAGGTAATTTGGGTCATCCGAAGGTCGGGTTATGGGGCGGTCATTCAGCATAGCTTCAACCTCGCACAACACAGTTTGAAAGCCTTCATCATCTAGTGTTTGTTGGCGAATCATTGTACTTAAGATCTTTCTGATCATTCTGATGATACGCTCCCATACGCCACCGTAATGAGATGCAGCCGGTGGGTTGAAACTCCATTTGATTCCCCTTTGTGCTAGAGACCTTTCAATACGGGTTTGATCGAATGAAGCCAAGGCCTCTCTTAGCTCTCTTTCAGTTCCCATAAAGTTGGTACCATTGTCTGATCTTAGGTGAGAAACTTGACCCCTCCTACAGATGAATCTGCGGATAGCATTGATAAAAGAGCTTGTATCGAGTGAGTAAGCCACCTCCAGATGAACAGCTCTACTTGCCATGCAAGTGAAGATTACTCCATAACGCTTTACAATGCTACGTCCTCTTTTCACGCTGATGGGTCCAAAGTAATCCACACCAACGTTTGTGAATGGAGGGAGATCTGGAACCACTCTCTCTCTGGGCAGGTCTGCCATTTTTTGTTCGCCAGTTTTCCCTCTGTACTGTCTGCAGAATCTGCACTTGGTGGTGACTTTCCTCACTGCAGAATTGGCATTTGTGATCCAATATCTTTTCCTTACAGTGGAAAGTATATGGTTCCTTCCTCCATGACCCAGCTGTTTGCGGTAATGCCGGAGGATAAGGCTTGAGATGTGTTGGTCCTTAGATAAGAGGAGGGGATGCTTTAGCTCTTCAGGCAAAGCTGCTTTATTCAGTCGACCCCCAACTCTCAGCAGATTTCCATCTACTACCGGTTTTCCAGAGGTTATGGCTGTGATTTAATTGTGGAATCTCCCTTGCTGACAGAAATAAATGATAGATTTCTCCGCTTCTGAGAGATTGTCAAGCGACAACTTCTGGCTTCCCAGTGCACATCCTTATGCACATCCAATATAGGTGATCCAATACCACCAGTACTTGTAAGCTGCTTTCTTCTTTCTTTCAAGTGCAGCAGGACCTTTTTTTAGCTTGAGGACCCATGCAACTGCAACCTCTGCCAGTCAGAGAAATAGGCTATCAGCTGGTGAGTAGCATTCACAGCATCCACAACAGTTGCATTCATCAAGAGATTTCGCTTAACTTCTGGGTCGTCAGCAGTGATGTTCACATCTATAGGAGGTTTTGGGCTTTCGATCTGTTTGACCAGGTCTTCTGCCTTCAATCCTCTAGAAGCATCATCGGCAGGGTTTTGTGATGTAGGGATGTATCGCCATTGTGACACATCTGAGTGGTCCCTTATGGTTGTTACCCTATTTGCAACAAATGTTTGGAACCTCTTGTCTTCATTTTTTATGTACTTTAGCACTGATGTGCTGTCTGTCCAAAAGACAGATTTCTTCAGTGGAAGCTGCAGCTCAGCCTGCAGCATTTTGTCCACTCTAACGGCGGCTGTGAGTTCTAGGCGGGGTATGGTAACAGGCTTCAGTGGTGCAACTCGGGCTTTGTTCCTTTTTGTTCTTGAGCTCTCCCATCTTCTTTTCTTTCTCTTTCTTTGGCTCTGCCATTTTCCCTTCTTTCTCTCCTTTGAGCTTTTAGCTGCCATCTTCTTGACCACAGTCAGGGTCATGTTGTTGCTCCGTTCCTTGGAGGCGGACATGGCCTCGACGACCTGCTCAGCGATGCTGGGGCTGGACTTCTTTGGTCGTGGAGCTGCTGCCTTCATGGCCGGAGCTGGAGAGAAGGATGGATGCTTTTGTATGAGTGTCTCTTCCACCACTCTGCTCAGCTTGGGCCTCTCACCAACAGCTGATTCTTCAGCTGAGCTGCTGATCGTAGCATCTTGTAGACCTACTGCCTGCATTTCCTGTGTTCCCTGCAGAGCCTCACCACCATTGTCACACTCATGAGCAACAACAGAGGCCCCAATAATACGAAATATGACATCACAGTCATCGGCGGCAACAGAATACTCAATATCAAATGTGACATCATCATGGCACTTTTGACACCGATTGTGCATACTTGAAAATACTTGTGCATGAGATAGTCATGAATTGTTTTCTGAGTGACTACTGGAGGTTCATCATCCAACCAATAATCCATGTTCAAATGAACAAAAATTCAGTTAAAAGTGCTCGTTGTTACCAATACTGGGTTTCCTCTGTATTGGCGGCCGTGCGCCGCTGAAACACACACACTTTGTCGGTCGGTGTGGATGATCTCCCGACTGCCAATCGGTCCCGTCCGGCCCCGAAGATCTGCTGCTGCTGCTGCGGCCGTGCGGCGACAGTGCTGCCGATGTCCCCGGTGCACCCCAATAGCTCCGAGTTGAAATCGATCACCACCACCTCACAGCAACTTGTAGAGACGATCGCTCGCAGCTGCTGCCCTCTCTGCAGATCCGTCCGGTTCTCACCAAACACACACACGCCCTGTCTGTGTGTGCTGTGTCCAATGTCCTCTTCTGAAACAACCCCGCTCGTTTACTTGCTTCCTATAAACAAGTGTAGAACTAAGGCAGTTTTCAGACCTACTGTAGCGCCCAAATCCTAAATTTGTGGCACTACTGGTTGCCGACAGTCGGGTTGTAGTTAAGACGTGTGCTCCAGGAAGTGATGTCCAGACATGTGCGTAGAGTTGGTATAATGAGGATTTATTATCTGTCTCTGCAGGCCTAATCACTACAGCATACATATAAATAAATGCAATAAACGTACATGATCCAAACAGCCTCCTAAACACAGTCTGAAAACTGTTTGCCTCTTGTCAGCAACACCTGCTGCTTGATTGAGACCTGATTAAATACCCTTCCAACCTTCACATTGACCACACCCCTCAGTGGACATCATTGGCCACAATTAGAAGACTCAAATGGCGCTTACAGACAGTATTTTATTACAAAACCTGCAGGTCTTCAAACAGCATTTACACATATAGACACTAGGGGGTGCTAGAGATTGTCCTATAGGCTGGACAGTGCCAAGTCTGTTGTGGAATATGAGAGAGAGAGAGACAGAGACAAAGAGCAAACTTTGTCTTATGCAAAATGTGAAATAATACAAATCATCACTAAACATGATATGTTGGGGTGATGTCATCAGCATGGGCCAGAGGGCGGGGCCTGAGACACAACACACACACGCACGCACGCACACACACACACACAGACAGACAGACAGACAGACAGACAGACAGACAGACGTGTGCGCGCGCACAGACACACGCGTGCGCGCACACAACCACACACACACACACACACACACACCATACCATCTTTATTTATATAGCACATTTAAATAACAACAAAGTTGTACCAAAGTGCTTTTCAATAAAATAGCCTAAAAAAACACAACTTCATTTAAAAACAAACAACATACACAGTGGCACTTTCAACATCCAAACAGCTCATACTATGCTTGGAAATGCCAAAGAATAAAGATCCCTTGACTCCTTCAAAAGCTGCATGGCAAATGTCATCAAATGGTGGTCCGTGGCTCAAATGGGTCTGAGAGGCTAAATGTCATCAAATGGTGGTCCGTGGCTCAAATGGGTCTGAGAGGCTAAATGTCATCAAATGGTGGTCCGTGGCTCAAATGCTGCACAGACTTGGCGAGCTGTAGGCACCCAGTAAAATTTCTTGAAATTCTGTTTCTAGTTTTATATTAGTCTTTAAGTGTTCTGTTTGATGTCCTAATCCTATCACAGCAGGATTGCTTATAATAACCATTTGTCTGTGGATGAGTGATAGGCTACCATCAGTGGTGCAACCAAAATGTGGAACGCCCTACCAACAGCCATTATATGATATGATATGATATGATATGATATGATATGATATGATATGATATGATTGATATAGTACTTTATTGTCAGTTCGCACTGAAATGTGTCTTGCGGCCCAGCGGCCTTTGTATGCAACACATAGAATTGAAAATGGTGAACGTGAAAGTGTAACGCTTTATGTTTTGTATTGACTTGTGCTTTCGTTTGAAATGTACCCATTCTGCATACTGTGAAATACAATTTCCAATCAATCAATCAATCAATCAATCAATGGTGGAAAAAGTACTCAAATGTTTTACTTAGGTAAAATTATCAATACTGCAAGTGCAATATAGAAATACTCTGTTACAAGTGAAAGTCCATAATTCAAAGGGTACTTGAGTGAAAGTACAAACGTATTGGCAATGCATCACATCACAACGTATTGTGAGCTTGTATTCTATTTTCAAATGGCCAAATATAGAGATGAAGTGGTTACTGTATGTTTTGTAATAATAATCAAAACTACAAACAGTACAAAGGAACAAGTAACTAAAGTTTTCAAATAAATGTAGTGGAGTAAAAGTAAGCCTACAATATTTCAATCTGAGATGCAGTGGCGCAGAAGTAAAGGTATTGGAAATTGGAAATACTCAAATAAAGTACAAATTGTTGTTCTTTTTTATTGACCTGTACTTTTGTTTGAACTGTATCCATTCTACAAACTGTGAATAGAAATCAATCAATCAATCAATCAATCAATCCATCCCTAATATAATAGTGCATGCAGAAAGAGGATTCAGTTTTTAGCAATAGCACATTTTCAGACTGACACCCATGTTTAAGGCTCGTATCTGTCCCTGGTGGTCTAGTGGTTAGGATTCGGCGCTCTCACCGCCGCGGCCCGGGTTCGATTCCCGGTCAGGGAACAAGTATTTTTCATTAGGGCTTGGTTGAGGCTAAAAACTAACCTCTAAATGTCTTAGGTCACCTTCATACCAGCAAGCTTTACTGCGATTAAAACGAATCCTGCTGCACATTGTCGGAAAGTGCGCTTCGTTTGGCAGGTCAGGTGTGAAGGCTTATTCGAATCCTAATGCGCATCAAAGAACCACATTCTACTCTGCCAAAAAACGGGGGTTTCGCTTCGCTTCCAATCGCACTTGATTTCGATTCGGTGCAGGTGGGAATGCAATCCGTAGCAAATAAAGGAAATGAAGCAAACTATGTGGCGGATAAGGAGCTAAACACAGTTGGAGACAGAGAAGGGATATTCATTTTACGCAGTACAAAGATGTCCCGTTAGGTTACCATAAGCCCTCATCGAAATATGAGGACGAGCACATTAATCTATTGCTTAAGGAAACACATAAAAAACACTGCAGTGGGGTTAGTTGTGCGTAAACATGGAGGGCTGTCACTGTGTGTGAGGATCCGAGTGGAGGCTTTTTTCATCTTGTTTAAATAGGCCTATAGGCTACTTCAAATACTTCAAAATTAAAACACATGTTTAGCTCAGCATGATTTATAAACTGTATAGCTAACATGGCATATGCATAATAATTGTAGGCTATATGGTGATCGGATCATCAATGGGACTCTGGGAAGTGCAACGAACCATGTAAAACCCAGATTCGGCACAAACAAGGGACTAAATTATTTTCGCTCCTATGCCACCAAAATGTGGAACGCCCTACCAACAGTCATTAAGACATGCAAATCCCTTGACTCCTTCAAAACTGTTCTCAAAGGGCACCTACGGACGGCTGCAATTCGAAACTGGCCTCCGTAAAATCTGAAGGGGGGATCTGAATCCCCCCCCCACCCACCGCCCACCCCCTTTTTCCCCTTACTGTGTTTCTTTTCCCTTTTGACCTCCCTTATGATGAATTCCTGTTCTGTTCTTTGACTATATATAGAAGTGTCTATTTGTACGTCCCTAAATGTTTTGATGAATTGAACAAGGTGGACCCTCTTGTAAACAAGTGTAATGCTTAATTTGGTTGTCCACTCACAGTTAACAGTCTTTGTATTGAGTTTGTGCTTGAAATGTACTGTAATTCTGCAAACTGTTAATAAATATTTCAATCAATCAATCAGCTATTGTAAACTTCGGATCTTTTTGCGCTCCCGTCTCCGCTGTGCCTCGTTCATGACGATGTGCCCAAAAGAACAGTGGTTGGCACACACACGCACGCACGCACCACACACACACACACAAACACACACACACACACACACACACACACACACACACACACACACACACACACACACACACACACACACACACACACACACACACACACACACACACACAGTGTCCAGTCCCCGACGACACACTGCATCCGTTACCCTCACTTTACGTCAAAAGTCCTAACTATTACACCATAGCTTTCACTGTGTATTTTACTATTTTATGAGTTGAACACATTGATACAATTCCCTGCTTCGTTTCCATGCTGCGCTTGACACAGCCAGCATGGAAACGAAGTATTAGGTGAGAATGTGAATCGCATCCCCCCCCCTAATTTATTAAAGATTCTTTCAGCCTGTTATATATTGTTACCGTAGATTAGAATACGCAATACAAACAAAAAGGTTGTGGAGATGCCGGGGATTGAACCCGGGGCCTCATACATGCAAAGCATGCGCTCTACCACTGAGCTACATCCCCTACATACGGCACAGAACAGGAGGAGTGCAAGATATAGGGTTTTCCTGCTCCCTTTGCAAATCTGCAAGGGGAGCAAGGGGAGCTTAGTAATATTATTACTAAGCAGTAACGACTGAGAAAATGAATATAAATATAATAAAGTAAAAATAAATGAATCTGATGCAATTCATCTACAGCCATCAAACTACTACATCCTGTAGCCTGAAGGGCTATTTTATTTTATTTTATTTTATTTTATTTTATTTTATTTTATTTTATTTTATTTTATTTTATTTTATTTTATTTTATTTTATTTTATTTTATTTTATTTTATTTTATTTTATTAAAACTTCCCACAGAGTTATTATAAAAAAACATAATGTGGACATAATTATCTCCCTGACAACCATCCAACTAACCAATCGCCACGTAGTAGTCCATCCCTCCAGCCTATGGGATATATCGACGTCGCGTCCCGACTCCTGACTGAGAGGAAGTGTGTGCTGTGTTAGCTTGTAGCAGGCTCCGTCTTTTTGGCAAATCTAGAACTTCCTGTTTGAGAGCTAGCAAATTTAAGACATCCGGTTGCTTTCAGAATAAAAGTGCAGTTAATTAAATCATTATTACATTACATTATTAGTATTATTATTACATTACAGTTATTGTAAAGACACACATTATGTTTCTGTGTAAAAATAAGTAATTAAATAACGTAAAAAAGGTATCTAAATGCTAAAATCTAAATCTAAATAAAAATGCTATTCACTGGAGTGCATGGACTTTATAAAGTGGACACTGGACAAAAGACGGCTCCGCGAGGCAACTGTTGTGACATATATGCACGCGTTCAGGGAGATGTCCTCTACCACACCCCACTCTCCGCTAAGCGGGAGAGGTGTAAAATTCCGAGCAGCAGTCCTTCTACTGGTGTCAACGGTAAAAAAAAAGTGCCGTTTCCAGACCCAGAGTGGACACTGGACAAAAGACGGCTCCGCGAGGCAACTGTTGTGACATATGCACGCGTTCAGGGAGATGTCCTCTACCACACCCCACTCTCCACTAAGCGGGAGAGGTGTAAAATTCCGAGCAGCAGACCTTCTACTGGTGTCAACGGTAAAAAAAAAGTGCCGTTTCCAGACCAAGAGTGGACACTGGACAAAAGACGGCTCCGCGAGGCAACTGTTGTGACATACGCACGCGTTCAGGGAGATGTCCTCTACCACACCCCACTCTCCGCTAAGTGGGAGAGGTGTAAAATTCCGAGCAGCAGACCTTCTACTGGTGTCAACGGTAAAAAAGTGCCGTTTCCAGACCCAGAGTGGACACTGGACAAAAGACGGCTCCGCGAGGCAACTGTTGTGACATACGCACGCGTTCAGGGAGATGTCCTCTACCACACCCCACACTCCGCTAAGTGGGAGAGGTGTAAAAGACTTGGCTGTGATTTCCAAAAGCCAGACGTTGGAGGACAATACCACATGCTCATAAAAGCAAGCATTAGTAACTTAAGGGCCAAGGACATGGCAAAAGCTTCTTTTTAATTACAGAGCGTGCTCATCCGCCCACAGTCTGTTGACATTTTCAAATGTCTTCCTGTTTGTGAGGAAAACACTCGGGTGTCACGACTCCTCTTCTCTTCTCTGCTCTTCTCTCAAAAACCGTATCTCCGCTTGCGGGAAACAGGAGGCTCCTCCAGTCCATTCTGTCCTGGAAGAGACAGTTAACTTATTTTTCAGGTTCCTTCCCGTCTCTCGCTTTCAAGGTCTCCGGGCCGTGACATGACATGACTTTACGGGAAATGAGACTTGCGGAGTTAGTTCATTCAGACAACCTCAAGGGGGTTCATGCCATGCTCAAAGGCGCATACAGCTATACTCAAGGGGTTAACATGCTGCATTACTATGTGGGTGTACAGTGTGTGCAAGTCCCTCACGTCATTCGCCGATGCGGCAGTCAGCTGACCAGTTGGGCGGGCTACTTAAGCTCACCAGTCTGCATGCTCTTCCTGCCTTCCTCTGCATATGGTCCCTGGTTGTATGTGATGTTTTTGTTCCTTGTGGTTGTTGCTGCTGCTATTGCTGTCCGTGTGTGCAGCTACTTCTGCTTAAATTATGCTTCTCAGCTACTGTCCTTGCTGTGATAAGGGCCTGCAGGTTGTATGCAAAATATTGAGTTTGATATGATTCTGCTAATGCTGCTGAGTTCTACTATGTGGCTTCAACAAGCTTCATAATAGCCCGTTTTGGTAATTAAGCCGGATGCGCAGTCAGTGCTGCAGCTTCTATTGTAACATGGTATGTGTTCTATAGTCAAGTTTTCATTTTGCTAATGTTTTGCCAAGTCAGCCCAGGTGCAGTGTTTCTCCCATTCAGTGATGGGTCCTCAACTCAAGTGGTTGCCACGTCCGCTTTTATAAGCAACGTTGGGCTTGTTTTCTGTAGTCAAATTGTTCGGTTCTGGTGTTCTGTCATGGATCCAAATGACCTTGTCCAATGAACTGTATTGTTTCAAAGTCGTCGTAGTCATTAGGGTATATATTGAAAGTTAAGTTGTCACGTGGCGAGTCCTAGTCGGGTACAGGATGGTTCTACACCTGGTTGCTTTCTTTCTCAAGATCTGGCAACTCAGCTGCCTGTTTGTCTCCTAGCAGTTTCATTCATTTTGGAGCAAGACTTCAGTCACACTCTGCTTACCAAGTATTCCATAAAACACTTTCTATATGTGCTTTGGAAAGTGTGAGGTAACTACCTTAATTGCAATCTTGATATAGGTTTGGTGCTTTTGTAGCCATGTGTTGAGGTTTCCTCATTGCCATGAGGGTTTGTTCATGCTAAACTAATGCTAAAGCTAGCACCCTTTTGCCCTGTGATTTATTATGCTTCAGTTTTATGCCTGGTTAACACTAATACATTTATGCAGCTCTAGAAGAGCTTTCTGACTGTATCATACGTTATTGTTAATTCATCTCAATCCATTTCAGTTATGTGCAGTGTCATTCTAAAGTAGGTTAAAATTGCAAATTGCTTTTACAGTAATCTCATGTCAAGTGACATAGCCTACTGTCTACTGCTGTAGATTTGTTTCTAGCTGTTTATTTTCGGACGTATTTCTCAATGGGCATCATTTAATTAGTGCTTTCTTTTCGTTGTATCATGTCTCAGCTTCACTATCCGGGTTGAGCTGTCTTGGAGAAGAGTTAAAAGCCTTAACAAACTGCTGCCTCCGCCCGCCTCTTCAAGCATATCTAGCTGTCGGTCTAGTCACTCCAGTGTATACCCTCCTCACTCTCTTTGAGGTCAGAAGTTCAGATCAATATATATATATAAATATATATATAAATATATATATATATATATATATATACAGTAGCGTCTTGTCACCGTGTGTCCCATTGCCCTGAGTAGGATTAGGTAATGGCAGTTGCTTTGTGGGACTGAAGATGTTTCAAAAGGTGGTAGGCTAGCAGCTTGCTGTATTGCTTGATTTCTGCACAACTAACATCCACTGCCAGGAGCTCTAAAGTGAAACTCCTAAGCATTAATTCATCACTTATCCGTGAGAGGACCTGGGATGAAGGAAGGCAGCCATAGACGTATATCTATGTTCGCAGCAAGCTTGGCTTCCGTGTCGCAGTGCTTGTGCGACCTATTGGTTGTGTTTTCCCCGGTGCAGCCTGGGAAATGTAGTCTGCCAGTTGGTATTCAGACCAGTAATCGATTTGATGTCGCTCAGTACCACTATAGTAATGAGTAACAGCATCAGTGGCGTTTCCAGGAATTACATTTTGGGCAGGCAAGAATTACATTTTGGACAGGCAAGATGTTGTTAATTGTTGTCTCCCCGCACACAATCGTAGGACAAAAGGTTTTCAAAGAGATATACCTGCCAGACGAGTAGGATACAAAGGCTGAAAGGCATGCATTTACATTCCAATGGGTGATTGAGGGTCGCGCTCTACCGCGACGGCCAATCAGCTGTCCACTAATAGTTCTCATGTCTTGTTTTTATCCTTTTTTTCTCATTGTATGGATTTTGGCCAGGCCAGAAATGGATTTGGACAGACGCCCTCGCCTTATTGTAGATACGCCTGTGAACAGCATTAGGCAAATATCACAGTGATGACGTTTAATGTCTATTTAATTCCGCAGTGGATATATCATAAGTTTGGGTTAGTTTCATCTTGCATAGGAGGCCTTTGCTTGTTTCACCAGTTTCAATTGAAACAGGCCTCCACCCTCAGGGGGCCTCCGAGCGCTGGCTGACTGTCGGGTGTCCCCTGCCACCCTTGGCCTCTCTCTCTCTCTCTCGCTCACTCGCTGCCTACTCTCTCCCACAATGTTAAGTTACACTTATTTCCTGTTAATAGCCATGGGTAAAATGTGCGGCATTGGGAGGTAAAGGGGAGACACTTATCGTGAAGGGACGACAGGATGAGGAGAGGTGGTGTTGTCGCTGCGGGATTTTTGTCCAGTGTCCACTTTAGTTCACTTTAGTCTGGAAATGGGATGTTTTTTTTTACCTTTCACCTCACTGTATGGTGTGCCAATTTTATTTTTACACCTCTGCTGCTTAGCGGACGGTGTAGTGTTGTAGAGGAGGTCTCCCCAGACATGTGCATATGTCACACTAGTCGATACATAGCAGGGATCTTTGTCCAGCGTCCACTTTATAAAGTCCATGCACTCCAGTGAATAGCATTTATCCATTTAGATAACTTTTGAATTACTTATCTTTACACAGAAACATTACTTATTACTTATTTTTTACACAGAAACATAATGTGTGTCCTATAGCATCGTTTAAATGCTTAATTTATAGTTTTAATGTGCAAATTAATATTTTTTCCAATACTCTAGAGATCGTCCACCAGAAGTCTTATTTTTGCTAGCTTAGATTTGCCAAAAAACAGTGCCAGGCGGCGTGTTGCTGTTTTTTCATGGCGGTGAGAAACAAATCGGGTCGTAAAAAAATGTCTCATAATAAACAAGGTAAAATGT
Source organism: Electrona antarctica (assembly GCF_951216825.1). Taxonomy (NCBI): domain Eukaryota; kingdom Metazoa; phylum Chordata; class Actinopteri; order Myctophiformes; family Myctophidae; genus Electrona; species Electrona antarctica. The sequence goes on from NC_136806.1 coordinate 14,331,320, forward strand.
GTCGAATAGAGTCTCTAAGATAAATGAACACCTGACGTCGGTGGGAGAGGACATAGTGTGTGTTTTGGACATACAGCAAGGCGATGTTTGTCAGCTGAAGTTTGATGTCAGGATCTCCTCACTGGTCGACAAAAACACCTTGAAGACCTTAACAGGAGCCCTTGTACAGGGTTTCTTTGACTATGCATGCACCTCCTGGTACCACAGCACCTCAAAGGCCCTTAAAACCAGGCTCCAGACTTCCCAAAACAAACTGGTCAGGCTCCTACTTGACCTCGCCCCCCGAACCCACCTCACCCCTGCCCACTTTGACAGGCTGGAATGGCTTAGGGTCGACGACAGAGTACAGCATCTTGCAATGGGTCTGGTCCACAAGATTCGATACACCACCAAGATACCCATGTACCTGTCTAAATACTTCCTTAATGTTAACGGAGTCCACACCCACAACACCAGAGGGAGTGCAACGAACCATGTACAACCCAGATTCGGCACAAACAAGGGACTAAATTCTTTTCGCTCCTATGCCACCAAAATGTGGAACGCCCTACCAACAGTCATTAAGACATGCGAATCCCTTGACTCCTTCAAAACCGCTCTCAAAGGGCACCTACGGACGGCTGCAATTCGAAACTGGCCCCTGTAAAATCGGAATCCCTCAAACACTGACGCAAGGACAACAAAAGAGACGGTCGCGGCCACACAGCCAACTCAAGGTATGGCCACTGAGCCGACTTGGGGACCCAACGTAAGGACAACACAAGAGACGGTCACGGCCACACAGCCAACTCAAGGTACGGCCACTGAGCCGACTTGGGGACCCAACACAAGGACAACACAAGAGATGGTCACGGCCACACAGCCAACTCAAGGTACGGCCACGGAGCCGACTTGTGGACCCAACGCAGCTCCTCCAAGAAAAACAAACAAATGAACGGAGCTGAACGTGAATCCCCCCCACCGCCCACCCCTTTTTTCCCCTCACTGTATATGTTTCTTTTCCCTTTTTACCTCCTTTATGATGAATTCCTGTTCTGTCCTTTGTCTATATAGAAGTGTCTATTTGTACGTCTCTAAATGTTTTTGATGAATTGAACATTGTGGACCCTATTGGAAACAAGTGTAATGCTTAATTGGGTCGTCCACTCACAGTTAACAGCCTTTGTATTGAGTTTGTGCTTGAAATGTACTGTAATTCTGCAAACTGTTAATACATTTTTCAATCAATCAATCAATCAATCAGAGTGTTGGTGTCGGAGCTTCTCGGTACGGCTGCAACGTTCATGTTCAGCCTCTTCCAGAAAGAGATGGAGACACTGGAAACTCTGCTGGAGAAACGAGACAAACTCCTGGACGTCATTTTACAGCCACACGTCAAACTATACAGATCAGGTTTGTTAAACTGACAAACCAATTAATAATAGGAGAGTAAATCATATACATTTAGAAAAGCCCTTTGAGTTGTTGTGCTGTCTAACACTGCGTGAAAAGAGGCGTTAACGGGCAATTATGGGCACTGTATTTGGCCCGTAAACCTCAAGTATAGCGGGCATATACGGTAATATACAGGTGTGATGGTACAATCGGGAGTTTACGGGAGTTTGTTTGAATGTTTAACGGGAGTTTCCTGTAATATACACATCCGTATTCCAAGCTTTTTGCGCAGTGTAATGCTAGCTCTTATCTCCTTGTGTCTGTGTGTAAAGAGGGTTCCCCTGAACACGAGGAGAGGAGCCCCAGTCTGGTCCAAGAGGAACCACCACAACCTCCACACAATAAAGAAGACATGGAAGAGGAGGCTGATGCGTCAACATTGACATCACTAGATGGGAAGACAAGGTGCCAATAAATACATGAATAAAATATAGCTGCAAGCAGCGATAAGACGGGGCCAAGCAATAAGATAAATCACACCTGTGTGAATTGAGCGGTGCAGGCTGCTCAACAAACACCGCTGGCTGGCTGCAGTTTATAGGCTAGTTATAGTGCTCAGTGTGAATGGCCCTTTTAGGCCCCTGCCAGGCTCGGGCTGTTAGCCGCGCAAGTTTGTAAACTGTATTAAAGTTTGGATCGTCCACATTGCGGTTATGTTAATTATGCATGTAGTCCACACGAGAGTGGCGGGGCGCTCCGGACACCCAGAGAAAGCTGCGTGTAGTGTAGGCTATATTATGCACGGCATGTAAAATGCATTATGTGGCATTGTGGCATAATCATTCAGTATAGGCTAGTGGTTACTGGGCATAATCAACTGTAGCTGATGTTTTTCTTTCTTTTCATTACAAATCATTACAATTTTAATGATTTTACATACATCCTATATTCTCATAACTACCCTCTTCTGCCAGAAGTAGGCTACAAAGTAATGTATACATAAGCATGAGATTCATAGTTTGCATATCTTAAAGCTCACAACGAGGGGCGGCATGTATGCATTGTGAACTTATGAGTTTGATTTTGGAGATTGAATATATTCGCTGGTGCGCAACACCGCTGAATGTCAGATAATTGCTCGTTAATAGATTGATTCCTTTCCACCTGCTGCCTGCACAGTGCTAAACATTTTGCCTAATCTGCAGCTAGTTAACAAGAGAAATTGCACATAGGCTATACAAAAGTATAAAAAAAGAGTAATTAGAAACAGTGAAAACAGGCAGGTATAGAGGAATACCTGCCTGAGAGGGATGCAGGTGGCTGCATGCTGCCTATTTATCTATAGCCTATATATACTAATCTATTCTACACTGCACCATTAGTAGGCTAACAATAATGTAGATCATCTGTTTTTTTCTTGGCTTTCCAGATTGGTAATCACCATAATCTTCTGTGATCTGTTCTCCGAAAATAGCTCATCTACAAGCTCATGCACTGGCTATTTTAAGAGATAAGATAGATAAGAGATGTATAGACATTATGTGCAAATATTAATAAAATAGCTGTGATACTGGAGGTGGAATAATAACGTCTCCAAAGTTTGTCACTCTGGGAGGTGGTTTCAAAATTAGTCGGTTAAGTCTCCAAAAACGCTGTCTCCGTGTGGCCAAAAGGGCAGATCGTATATTGTATGTATATTTTGATAGCTTATGCATCTCAACATATGTCATAATTGTACACATAACACTTGCAGGGTGCAGGTCTCATGCCTGAGTGGAAAGTTCATCCAGGATAGCAAGTCACTAAAGATGGCCCAGGGACACTTTAAGATAGTCTGCTTACAACAGCTGTGAGTTCTTCCTGTCATATATTACGGACAGTGACTTTTACCACTCAGGAATCCCTTTACAGAAGGACCCCTGTGGTAACTTGTTGACTGAGGCAACAGAGCCTTAAGGGCCAACCAACGCACACACACACACACACACACACACACACACACACACACACACACACACACACACACACACACACACACACACACACACAGGAACAAGGTGACACCCACATGTTAGAAATGTATAAGACATGCAGGGAATCAGTAAGTGGGAGAGAGTGAGTGAGAGACAGCAGAGAGATACAAGGGGGGAACCTAGGCACGCTGCCTGGGACGAAGGCCTCAATATGCTGTAACTGGAACGATGATATCTGTAACCTGTCTGTAAAACTGACCAATAAATGGAAAGAAGGATATGTGCCTGCTTGGATCTCCTATTTCATTTCAACAGCAACTTCAACAAAGGAATTAGGTAAAATCTCCACAACCCTGAAAGAATAGAGACATCACGGGTAACGCAGAATACGTCCTCGTCTGGACACCACCGTAGGCTGCTCAATAATGCCACTTTAGGTCACCCAGCAGTATTGAAGCTGTTCTCGCCGCAATTTGCAACACTAGATTTATTTTAAACAATTGGATGAATCTAGAGTTGCAATACCCTCCATTGACAGCTCATTGATCCAAATAAAATTTCCCATCTGCTTGTATTAAACAACGTTAAACTCACCAACATTGCACCTGTAGGGCAAGCTTGAATGATCCTCTTTCAATCAGAAAAGCGTTAGTTTCCTAAAAATCCACTGTAGACATGTTATGAGCTACTTTCTCCTAAGAAATTCCGTGCCGTGATATTTTTTCAACGTGTTGGAGTTTGGAAGCAATAAAAAAGTACACGCAAGTGTAAAAATACACGCAAGTTTTATTGCTCAAACGGTTCATATGAGCTATATAACTATATATAGCTGGGTATATACTGTATGAACGGAACGCTGCCCCCCGTCCCGTCCCAGTGAGCTGTGGCCTTCCACAAGGAAGCATACTAGGGCCTTTACTGTTATGTAAAAGACATGACATCAGCTTGTGACTGCAACTTGTTCCTGTTCGCAGATGACTCAGCACTGCTGGTCTCGGACAGGAACAAGCTGCAGGTTGAAAAGGCCCTGAACTCGGTAGAATCTGCACCTGGCTCGCTGATAACAAACTATCTTTACACCTGGGAAAAACTGAATCCATTCTCTTTGGATGAAATAGCAAAGAACAAGATTCCTATACAGGATCTCCTCACTGGTCGACAAAAACACCTTGAAGACCCTAACAGGAGCCCTCGTACAATGTTTCTTCGAGTATGCATGCAACACTTGGTACCACAGCACCTCAAAGGCCCTTAAAACAAGGCTCCAGACCTCTCAAAACAAACTGGTCAGGCTACTACTTGGCCAAATCCCTTGACTCCTTCAAAACCGTTCTCAAAGGGCACCTACGGACGGCTGCAATTCAAAACTGTCCCCCACCCACCCCTCTTTCCCCTCACTGTATATGTTTTCTTTTCCCTTTTTACCTCCTTTATGATGATGATTTCCTGTTTGGCTATCTAGAAGTGTATATTTGTATGTCTCTAAATGTTATGATGAATTGAACATGGTGCACCCTCTTGTAAACAAGCGTAGTGCTTTATTGGTCGTCCACTCACAGTTGACAGTTTTTGTATTGAGTTGTGCTTGAAATGTACTGTAATTCTGCAAACTGTTAATAAATACTTCAATCAATTAATCAATCAATATATGTGGGTATATATACCTGCCTAAAATTTGTACAGGCTACCTGTTAAAAGCAGGGCTGCCAACTCTCACGAGATGGGCGTGAGAGTCACATATTTAATGTCTGTCACACGCACACACAAGGTGTTTCTCACCCCAAACTACGCAGGCTGTGAAGTCCCCCGATTCCCCAAGAGCCCCTCTGCTTTGCGCAGTGTACGCTGCGCGGCCGCCACCCACCCTGCGCAAAGAATGTAGTGTAGTGTATTGTGTACTAGGCTACGCAGAAGGGTGAACGGCATTAGCCTGGTTAATAAACCAGACCGAATCAGCCGTTGGCAAAAAAAAATTTGCCTGCCAGCGGATTAGGGTCTGGCGAGGCTCAGTAGCACGCCTCTTTCCTACAACCGAGAACAGGTCGGGCCAATCGGGACACGGTATGCAATATGGGCGGGCTTTGGTACAGTGACGTTCAATGCTTGAGACCTTTGACTGACAGTAGTAGAAAATGTTTGAACCCGCCCCCCGGGAAATGAAATCCAAGTGGAGCCAGCCCAGACTAATATACCGCGACAGTGTTGTGTGATATTAGTCTGGCTTATTAGCCAGGCTAGAACGGCATACCTTGGTTGTCAAAATGACACGTAGTAGTTATTTTTCCCCGCACGGGTCGGCCACCACCCTTCCAAAGTGTTTGCTAACTTTGCTTCGGTTCGGACAGTTTGTTTTGAGACAGAACAGAATCCATCTATCACAGTCACGAAGCGAGTTTATCCTTCTGGATACGATAAAAAGAAAATGCGTCAGCGTGAACTGCGGCAACACTGCAACCAGGTAAATAAACATGTAGACTGCAGTGACTGTTGGTCCGGTTGTTGTTGTTGTCTGTTGTACAGCTGACCCACGTTAAGTGCGTGGTGGTGGTGGTGGTGCTGCTGGCTCAGCTGCAGTCTGTAATCTGATCTCTATGATGGCTCGCGGCTCGCATAGCGATACTAATATCACCGCGTGGATATTAGTCTCGTCCATCAGTATTAGATTTTTTCCTGCAATGTCCCGCCCCATATTTGCATACTGGACCCTGGTTGGTTATAGCCTGGTTCCAGACGAATCTGGTTGGCTCGTTACCACTTTTGGCGTGAAGTCCTAGTCCTCCCACAATTGAGAGGCGCCAGACTTAATCTGCCTGGGCACCCGTTTCGACTGTTCACTGATCACTTATCAGTTCGGATCAGTACGATTGTTTTCAACGAGTATGGGCATGCCTGCCGACTGAAAAAAAAACGACAGGGTTAAGGTTGGCGAACATGCGTTAATATTAGGACCGCGCTGCGACATGCTTGCAGTTAAGTTTAGGGGAGGGTATGATGAGGCTTGTCGTTTTTAGTAGGCAGTAGACCAAAACGACAGGATTAAGGTTGGCGAACATGCGTTAATATTAGGACCGTGCTGCGACATGCTTGCGGTTAAGTTTAGGGGAGGGTATGAGGAGGCTTGTCATTTTCAGTAGGCTCCCAGCATGTCCAGTAGACCTGAATAGACCGATAAGATCGATTAACGTGTCATCAACGCCAATCGCAGCCAGTAGGCTCCAGACGAGCCGACCGGCTAGATAAGATCGGCTTAATAAGTAACCTACTAGGAATTATCGGTTGATTTTCGGTGGAAACGGCTGGCCTGGGGGAAGGCTGGCTACACAAGGCTATATAAGTGTCACCTACATGTTACTCATCATAGAGAATGTTATATTATTGCAATCTGTTAGGTATGTATACACACTCACTTCTGCCTGATTATAGGACAAGTAGAATCACAGATTTGTGGAGAAAAATTGTGGTATTTTATCACCAACATTAAGGAGGACCAATTACAGTATATGAGGTCCCTATTAGAGGATCTATGCTTATGGTATGCTGATGGTTTAATTTACTGTGGAAGTTTCTCCAGTACTGTTGTATCTGTGGTAGTTGGAGGACATGTTTGACTGAATGGTTTCCCTTGTAGCACAATAGAGGAAACACTGCATAGAAAATGTTAAGTTCAACATTTAATGGATTTCTTTCTTTTTCTTTTTTTTCTTTTGCCTAAAGAAGCGCTTTCCAGTGAACCGCAGGACATGAAGTCCAGTCTGGTCCAGGAGGAACCGGAGTCTTTACAGATGAAAGATGAACAGAAGCTACTTCAAAGACCAGTGGAGGATGATGGGTCAACATTGACATTACTTGCTGTGAAAAGTGATGATGATGATGATGCTGAAAGCAGAGAGACGGAGCCTCTAGCCAGCACTTCAACTCAACATGAAAACACAAGCTGATGTAGAGGACTGTGGAACATCACAGCCAGCTAGTGATAGCCAGCTCCTCTCTTTACACTCTTCTGAATTGGACAATGAATCTGACAGTGATGATGAGTGGGAGCACTGGGAGCCAACTAGTGATAACCAGCCCCTCTCTTTACACTCCTCTGAATCGGACAATGACTCTGGCACTGAAAACAGTGATGACGAGTGGGAGGAGACCAGGGAAGGTCATACAGGGGAAAAGCCCTTTTACATGTGAGGTTTGTAGCAAAGGCTTTGTTTACAAAAGTCATCTAAAAGGGCACATGAGGACTCATACAGGGGAAAAGCCCTTTACTTGTAAAGTTTGTAGCAAAGGCTTTAGTGAAACGGGTAGTCTAAAAAAGCACATGAGGACTCATACAGGAGAAAAGACCTTTACTTGTGAAGTTTGTGGAAAGGATTTTGGTATAATGAGTACTCTAAAAGGCCACATGAGGACTCATACAGGGGAAAAGCCCTTTACATGTGAAGTTTGTAGAAAAGGCTTTGGTAAGAAGAGTCATCTAACTAACCACATGAAGACTCATACAGGGGCAAAGCCATTTACTTGTAATGTTTGTAGCAAAGGCTTTAGTGAAATGGGTAATCTAAAAAAGCACATGAGTACTCATACAGGAGAAAATACCTTTACTTGTGAAGTTTGTGGAAAGGGTTTTCGTGATCTAAAAAGCCACATGAGGACTCATACAGGGGAAAAGCCCTTTACATGTAAAGTTTGTAGAAAAGGCTTTATTCATAAGGTTCAACTAACTAACCACATGAGGACTCATACAGGGGAAAAGCCATTTATTTGTAAAGTTTGTTGCAAAGGCTTTAGTGAAATGGGTAGTCTAAAACCCCACATGAGGACTCATACAGGGGAAAAGCCCTTTACATGTGAAGTTTGTAGAAAATACTTTGTTCAAAAGGGTCAACTAACTCGCCACATGAGGACTCATACAGGGGAAAAGCCATTTACTTGTAAAGTTTGTAGCAAAGGCTTTATTAAAAACAAAACACTTAAAACACACATGAGGAGTCACACAGGGGAATAACCACCACAGAAAAGCTCTTTACTTGTACGGTTTGTAGAAAATAATTCAATTGTAATCTAAAACAGCACATGAGGACGCATACAGGGGAAAAGGCCCTTTACTTGTACAGTGTGTGGCAAATGTTTTAGTAAAAACAAAACACTTAAAACACACATGAGGAGTCACACAGGGGAATAACCATTTTGGAAGGGGGGGCCACGTCCAATTCAGTAGCTTAATGCCAGTTATCGCCATTTATATGCAGGGCTTAAAGTTCTCCAGGCCGCCCACATGTGCCTAGTCTGGCAACATGTGCCCACGTAGCGTGCATGCAAAACTGGTTAATAAACCAGACCGAATCAGCCGTTGGCAAAAAAAAAATTGCCTGCCAGCGGATTAGGGTCTGGCGAGGCTCAGTAGCACGCCTCTTTCCTACAACCGAGAACAGGTCGGGCCAATCGGGACACGGTATGCAATATGGGCGGGCTTTGGTACAGTGACGTTCAATGCTTGAGACCTTTGACTGACAGTAGCTCTGACCAATTGCGTCGAAGAGAAAATGTTTGAACCCGCCCCCCGGGAAATGAAATCCAAGTGGAGCCAGCCCAGACTAATATACCGCGACAGTGTTGTGTGATATTAGTCTGGCTTATTAGCCAGGCTAGAACGGCATACCTTGGTTGTCAAAATGACACGTAGTAGTTATTTTTCCCCGCACAGGTCGGCCACCACCCTTCCAAAGTGTTTGCTAACTTTGCTTCGGTTCGGACAGTTTGTTTTGAGACAGAACAGAATCCATCTATCACAGTCACGAAGCGAGTTTATCCTTCTGGATACGATAAAAAGAAAATGCGTCAGCGTGAACTGCGGCAACACTGCAACCAGGTAAATAAACATGTAGACTGCAGTGACTGTTGGTCCGGTTGTTGTTGTTGTCTGTTGTACAGCTGACCCACGTTAAGTGCGTGGTGGTGGTGGTGGTGCTGCTGGCTCAGCTGCAGTCTGTAATCTGATCTCTATGATGGCTCGCGGCTCGCATAGCGATACTAATATCACCGCGTGGATATTAGTCTCGTCCCTCAGTATTAGATTTTTTCCTGCAATGTCCCGCCCCATATTTGCATACTGGACCCTGGTTGGTTATAGCCTGGTTCCAGACGAATCTGGTTGGCTCGTTACCACTTTTGGCGTGAAGTCCTAGTCCTCCCACAATTGAGAGGCGCCAGACTTAATCTGCCTGGGCACCCGTTTCGACTGTTCACTGATCACTTATCAGTTCGGATCAGTACGATTGTTTTCAACGAGTATGGGCATGCCTGCCGACTGAAAAAAAAAACGACAGGATTAAGGTTGGCGAACATGCGTTAATATTAGGACCGCGCTGCGACATGCTTGCAGTTAAGTTTAGGGGAGGGTATGATGAGGCTTGTCGTTTTTAGTAGGCAGTAGACCAAAACGACAGGATTAAGGTTGGCGAACATGCGTTAATATTAGGACCGTGCTGCGACATGCTTGCGGTTAAGTTTAGGGGAGGGTATGAGGAGGCTTGTCATTTTCAGTAGGCTCCCAGCATGTCCAGTAGACCTGAATAGACCGATAAGATCGATTAACGTGTCATCAACGCCAATCGCAGCCAGTAGGCTCCAGACGAGCCGACCGGCTAGATAAGATCGGCTTAATAAGTAACCTACTAGGAATTATCGGTTGATTTTCGGTCGAAACGGCTGGCCTGGGGGAAGGCTGGCTACACAAGGCTATATAAGTGTCACCTACATGTTACTCATCATAGAGAATGTTGTATTATTGCAATCTGTTAGGTATGTATACACACTCACTTCTGCCTGATTATAGGAAAAGTAGAATCACAGATTTGTGGAGAAAAATTGTGGTATTTTATCACCAACATTAAGGAGGACCAATTACAGTATATGAGGTCCCTATTAGAGGATCTATGCTTATGGTATGCTGATGGTTTAATTTACTGTGGAAGTTTCTCCAGTACTGTTGTATCTGTGGTAGTTGGAGGACATGTTTGACTGAATGGTTTCCCTTGTAGCACAATAGAGGAAACACTGCATAGAAAATGTTAAGTTCAACATTTAATGGATTTCTTTCTTTTCTTTTTTTTCTTTTGCCTAAAGAAGCGCTTTCCAGTGAACCGCAGGAAATGAAGTCCAGTCTGGTCCAGGAGGAACCGGAGTCTTTACAGATGAAAGATGAACAGAAGCTACTTCAAAGACCAGTGGAGGATGATGGGTCAACATTGACATTACTTGCTGTGAAAAGTGATGATGATGATGATGCTGAAAGCAGAGAGACGGAGCCTCTAGCCAGCACTTCAACTCAACATGAAAACACAAGCTGATGTAGAGGACTGTGGAACATCACAGCCAGCTAGTGATAGCCAGCTCCTCTCTTTACACTCTCCTGAATTGGACAATGAATCTGACAGTGATGATGAGTGGGAGCACTGGGAGCCAACTAGTGATAACCAGCCCCTCTCTTTACACTCCTCTGAATCGGACAATGACTCTGGCACTGAAAACAGTGATGACGAGTGGGAGGAGACCAGGGAAGGTCATACAGGGGAAAAGCCCTTTTACATGTGAAGTTTGTAGCAAAGGCTTTGGTTACAAAAGTCATCTAAAAGGGCACATGAGGACTCATACAGGGGAAAAGCCCTTTACTTGTAAAGTTTGTAGCAAAGGCTTTAGTGAAATGGGTAGTCTAAAAAAGCACATGAGGACTCATACAGGAGAAAAGACCTTTACTTGTGAAGTTTGTGGAAAGGATTTTGGTATAATGAGTACTCTAAAAGGCCACATGAGGACTCATACAGGGGAAAAGCCCTTTACATGTGAAGTTTGTAGAAAAGGCTTTGGTAAGAAGAGTCATCTAACTAACCACATGAAGACTCATACAGGGGCAAAGCCATTTACTTGTAAAGTTTGTAGCAAAGGCTTTAGTGAAATGGTTAATCTAAAAAAGCACATGAGTACTCATACAGGAGAAAATACCTTTACTTGTGAAGTTTGTGGAAAGGGTTTTCGTGATCTAAAAAGCCACATGAGGACTCATACAGGGGAAAAGCCCTTTACATGTAAAGTTTGTAGAAAAGGCTTTATTCATAAGGTTCAACTAACTAACCACATGAGGACTCATACAGGGGAAAAGCCATTTATTTGTAAAGTTTGTAGCAAAGGCTTTAGTGAAATGGGTAGTCTAAAACCCCACATGAGGACTCATACAGGGGAAAAGCCCTTTACATGTGAAGTTTGTAGAAAATACTTTGTTCAAAAGGGTCAACTAACTCGCCACATGAGGACTCATACAGGGGAAAAGCCATTTGCTTGTAAAGTTTGTAGCAAAGGCTTTATTAAAAACAAAACACTTAAAACACACATGAGGAGTCACACAGGGGAATAACCACCACAGAAAAGCTCTTTACTTGTACGGTTTGTAGAAAATAATTCAATTGTAATCTAAAACAGCACATGAGGACGCATACAGGGGAAAAGGCCCTTTACTTGTACAGTGTGTGGCAAATGTTTTAGTAAAAACAAAACACTTAAAACACACATGAGGAGTCACACAGGGGAATAACCATTTTGGAAGGGGGGGCCACGTCCAATTCAGTAGCTTAATGCCAGTTATCGCCATTTATATGCAGGGCTTAAAGTTCTCCAGGCCGCCCACATGTGCCTAGTCTGGCAACATGTGCCCACGTAGCGTGCATGCAAAACTGTTGACAATAATTATTTAATTCATTCCCATTTTTACCATCCTGTGGATGTATTTTGCACGCACACGCGCACACATGTAAAACTGTCTGCAACCAGCCAACCACATACAGTACAGCACAACCACACTGATAAACTGAAGGTTGGAATTTACAGTAGTAGCTCTTATATTGATTGGTAGGAGACACCAAACCACTGTACATCTGTACCACTATCACAGAACACTGCAGCAGACAAAATAAATACATCTACAATGTGGAATAAAGCTTTTATATCCGCCTTTGCATAAGAAACATGGCCAAATAGTGTAAAACTTACTCCATTTTACAATGTCTATTGGACACACACACACACACACATTTTAAGAATTTATTTATGTCCACACAAAGGGAAATGCACACAAGGACACAAACATTATGGGTGCAGTTATGTTACAATCACAAGACTATGACATGTCTTGGAATCATGATACAGCAAGAATGTCACTTAGCAGCGTCTCTGATAGCCATATCCGTTCACATGACGGTGCTCAGGACTAGGCTTGTTCTCATATGGTGGCATAGACAGTACAACAGGGACAGTACAACACCTCGCAAGTCCTTCTGCCTCATCCTCTGGACACTCCAAGCTGTCGAGAGTTCGAAACGCTCCCACAACTGTCTGTGGACATGTCCCAGGCTGGACCATCAGAGAGAACGGAGCCAGCAGTCTCACACCGCGGCCCGGTGACAACACGCAGTGCTCCGACAGCGGACGTATACGCCGTATGAAAGTCGCCGACTCACCGGGTCTCTCCCGGTGACGCTGCGCCCTCCACACTCCACAGCCGCTCTCATGGGCCTGGAAGTCCACACACCGCTGCCCCGATGGTGGACCGACACACCGCAGGGAAGTCACCGGGTCCCACTGCCTCTCCTCCCGGCACCTGTTCACGGGAGGGGCCGTCAGGCAGCGTGGTCGCCGGTAGTAGACTACGTCGCTGAGTACATCTTGACGTGATATCCTGACACACAGCCACCGCCACAGGAGTTGCAAAAGTTCCAAAAGCTGCACCCACTACATTAACGATCGTAGTTAGAACGGGTGCGGTTGTTAGATGTTAAAGAACAAGCAAAGTTGGCGTCCACCGGCGTTCCACCGTGCCGCCATTGCTGCGCGTGCGCGCGCGCACACACACACACACACACACACACACACACACACACAAAGGATGGAGGGAATTATTATAATTGCTCCCAATTGCTGTAATATATGTACAGTAGAGTGCATAGAAAATGTATCTTCATGTGTGCACTGCACTCCACTCGCTGTATAGACCAGCAGTCTATGTAACCAGCAGTCTATGTAACCAATTGCAAGTGTTATTAAAATAGCAGCAGCACAAATTATATATTTTATTAGCCATATCCAGGCCTCTGATGGTCATGGGATCAAGTGGAATAAAGCTTATTTGACAACCATTGTGCAAATGCTATATTCTTCTGTTGCAACAAAAAGCCACTGACTAGTGACTACCTCTGAGGGTACAGTGGTGCGCAGACAGTAAATAGCAGATCTGCAAGCTCAGAGCATGTCATAAATGCTACGCACTGTGAGCTTGTATATTTGCTATTTACCGCACGCTACACCAGTGCGCAACTAAGTCTGTTGTGCTCTATTCGATTTCCCCCCTGCTATTCTGACTTAAAAGTAGCACAGATTTAATTTACCACTGAAGTTATGGAAGTTTCTCCATATGGATCATCATGGCAGCGTCCAAAAGATAAGATCACAGGAATAATGGAAGTCATTGGAGTTTTAAATCGAAAGTTGATTACACCACGCAACAGGTATGATGGAATTATTTTTTGACAGGGAAGGCAGCCGTAATTGACAATAAAAGTGCTTATGTTCGGTTCTCTTGCATTAAATTTGACAGCGGAGCACTTGCTTGTTTGTCAATCAGATTTGAGAGGATTTTTTTTGTCTCTCACAAAAGTTACCCACACAGGCATGACAACGCAAACACGGCGGTGTTTAATCTCATCTCATCCTCATTAGGCCTGACCTCAAAATTTAAAACAATTCTTCTAAATCCTCCAGTTTTCTGAAATAAATATTTTCATGATTTTTCAAAAATAGCAGACCTACAAGCTTGTAGCGCGCCACTCGGTGGCGCGCTTTGAGCTTGTAGATCTGCTATTTTTCAATAGCTAAATTATAACAATGTTTAAAATACCAAAAGGGGTTCCCGCCCAAAATGGGTTAAGTTTCACTACCAACGCCTCCATGATTATCGCTCGATTGGACCGGCTGCTATCACACATTAAACAATGCAATTCACGCCACAGTGAAAAACCTGTGTGTGTGTGTGTGATTCTGATCTGTCATCTCTGCGTGTGTTGACACTATACACACACGCAGAAGAACTGGGAGGCGGAGGCGCGGGGGGTGTGCTGCCCGGAGCAGTGTGTTAACCAGGTCTTTGCGGCAGAGGTAGCAAAAATAAAAACGACTGTATTAGAGATAAAAAACATTAAAAACAGTGAAAAGAGTTAGCTAGGGAAAGCAAAAGAGTTGGGTTTTGAGGGTGGTTTTGAGGCTGGGGGCGTCTGAGTGTTTCAGGGAGTGCATTCCACAGGGTTGGGGCAGCAAAGGCAAAGACTCTGTCACCCCAGGTACGGAGTTTGGTCGTGGGGACGTCAAGGAGGTTTGCATCACCAGACCTAAGAAGACCTGTTGAGTATACATATCTAGACAGTGTACCTGATTTCATCACTACAGGTCTGTAAAGGCATATGTGAATCACCACCTGTAATTGTGTAAGTATTTTGCTTACCCAATAGAGCGTCGCAGTCCCGCCCCCTACCAGGCCCCAGGAAATTATTCCCCGTTCATTTTCCTCATAGACATTTCAAAAAGTATTTATTTAAAGACCTTTTAAGCGTCGTACAATGTCAACTCGAGTTGTGACAAATCATGACAACAAACACATTTTTTCGGGCCGAACAAATAATTAGAAAGAAGAAAAAGGCAGGTTTCAACAATTCTTTTTGTTGTTTTTCTTCTTTGTAATTATTTGTTTGGTCCAAAATATTGTGTGTTGTCATGATTTGTCACAACTCGAGTTGGCTTTGAACGACGCTTATAAGGTCTTTAAATAAACTTTTTGAAATGTCTATGGGAAAAATGCATTTGGAATTATTTCCTGGGCCTGGCGTCGTCATGAAAGGGGGCGGGACTGCGACGCTCTATATCCTTCAGTTCTCTGCAAAATCCTGGCATAGTCGGATCAAACTTGCGCTGGCAATGGGCACCGTCCGGCTCCCTATTGGTTCACCAACATATGTGCCCACCCAAACGGTTCATGAGCTATGCCTTTTCAAAGTTAGCATTTTCAATTGAGCGCTATAGTGCCACACTTTGGCCAATGATTGTGGGTTTCGCGTCATCATCACCGTTCTACCATATTGCAAAGTTTTGCGAAAAGGCCCATCGGGCTTGGCCCCTCAAAGAAGAAGAAAAAACATACAAATACGAGGGTCTCACGTGGCCAGACTGTTGCCTCTAGCGATTTTCAAATGCTTAGTTCTAAAGATATTTTAAAATATAGTTTTGTGAACGAAGGTCACGGTGTACTTCCAGAATATATAGCATTCGGAGATTGTGGAATAATTGTCTGGCTATAGCAAGACTATACATTCATAAAAAGTGCTTTGCTAAACATCCAGTGGCTAAACTTTAAAACAAAACAAAAAATAAACAGTGGATAATTATTGACACTCCTTGGAAGGCAGGTAGCCACGATCAGTTAACTTGTGTTGGACATGTCAAAATAAAAAATGTTAACATGTCTGTGACGGAATCTATACACAGAATATGTAGCCTACAGAATGAGCAGATGATACTATTTCTCTAAAGTTTGCCACAGACAAGGCCAAGTCTTTGTAAATTGATGACCCCAACTGCCTGCACACCAGGTCTGAAAACAAGCAGAAAGTCGCTTATAAGCACACATGGCAACCCCAACACACGCACGCACAAGCGCGCGCACACACACACACACCTGCGCTAGACGAGACGGGACCACAAGGAGGAGGCGGGTGCTTGTCTGCTTGACACATGGCTTGACACTTGACAAGACAAGCTGTTGTTGGAACTTGGAAGTTGAAATAGTTATTAAAACAAGCAACGTTGGCACTCAACTGGAGTTGTTGTTGTTGTTGTTGTGCGAGGGAGTGGAAATAAGACTAATTAGAAAAGGAGGACCCGGCCCCAGACCACCCCAAATACAGAGAAGGTAAACAATGGTCCCGAAAGGGGTTACTAACTACTATTAAAAAAGACACGTGTGTTGTGTGAGTGTATACGTGTGACAGCTGAAAGAGAAGTTTAATTATCTCCATGCCTGGAAAAGTTGCAAACTGTTGGACATGTTCTTTCCAACGGAGTGAATTCTCCTCCAGTTAAGTTAGCCTACCTACTGCAGTGACAGACATGCGTTGTCTGTTAGCTGCTTAGCATCATTAACATTGCCAATATACCTTGCCTTGCGATAGGTGATGGGTAATTAATCACACCACCTGCCAATTGTGTGACCCAAACTTTTGTGTTTCCCTGGTCAATAAGCCTATCTCACAGAATTTCCCCGCCCCCCTAAATACGCCCCCTTTTGGGGTTAGTGGTGATAGCGTGACGTCACTCCATAGACGCTACATGTTAACAGAGGTTATTTAAGAAGTCTACAACTTTTGTTTTCTCAAGGTAAGGTTTGTTCTATCTGCTCGACCTGATTTACCATCTTGTTTGCTTCATAATAATATTGGTCTGTCACATTTTTACATTAGAAAATGTACTTAGATTCTCCAGAGAAAAAAACGTGTAAATGCCCATGTTAAAGTCACCACTATTTACCGGAAGTGGGCGTGAAAAACGGGCTGTGAGATAGGCCTATTGGTGATGACGTCCTGTAAACAGGACGTATTCGTAAAATCAGTTCATCGATCATTTCGGCCCCCCTCGCCCGGAGAGAAAGACGTCCGTGTGCATCTCTTGAAAAAGTGGAGATAATTGACTAAATACACGTTTTGTGCCAGAACTTTCACATGGATAAAAAAACTAGAGGACCATATTTCACTCCACGTTTTTGGAATTATTTAATGGGTGAGTACAAACGGAGCATTTATCACATTTAGGCCGCCAAGTTACGTCCAACATGAAAGTAAGCGCAACCTCTCTATGGCTCTGTATGTGAAATACTGTATATACTGTATGGAACAACAAGAGCCGTTCTAGGGCTAAGTCATACTCTAGAAAGACTTCTAGACCGCCGTTTATTGTATAATGTGTAAATTGCAATGTCTTTCTTTCTTTCTTTCTTTCTTCGAGACACTCAAGGCTCATGGATGCAGTCCCTCCCAACCTATACTCACTCCTGACCAAAGGATCCATGTACACAGGTACCAGAGGCCTGACCATAGGTACCAGAGGCAGAGCCAAGGTGTTGACCCCCCAGACGACCACAGTGAGGACTTTGACATCTGTGACAGAGGTGTTGCAGTGGCACGGACACTCTCTCTTTCATGGCCAGTGTGTGGAAAGTCCAACCTCACCACCATAATATGAAGTTCAGCACCTTCTCAGTGCTGTAGAGTCTGGTCTCCTATACCAGTGGTTCCCAAAGTGGGGTCCGGGGACTCCCAGGGGTCCTTGAGGGAGTTCCAGGGGTTCCCCAGCTAAATGATAGTTTGGAACCAAATGAACCCTTATGGGTCTGTAACTCTGAGTTACTTTGAGTTAAATTAACATTGATTTTACAATATAAATTGGGGGTCCCAGAGATGGAAATGTCATTAAATGGGGGTCCGTAGACTAATGCATGTCAAACTGGGGCCCCTTGAAATTAAAATGGTTGAGAATCACTGCTAGAGCCGTACAAATCTTCTCTTATGAGGGTCCCCCGCATAGCTTTTAAAATGGGGGTCCGTGGGCTAATTAGTGTCAATTTGGGGGTCCTTGACATGAAAAGGTTTGGGGACCACTGTCCTATACAGCCAATAGCCTGCTCTACAGAAGTCCCTGCATGGCCACCGTGATACACCAGAACGATAGTGTGTCAGTGCTGCTAAACAACCAAGGATCAACATGTCTGGGATGAGGGGTCGCCTACCAAGGCTGAGTGAGAAGATGGCAGCCAGGAGAACGAAGCTGGTCGGTCACATTCCCTTGACACCGGGAGCTCCCAGCAGGAGAGGAAAGTCGTGGAGAACTTTAGCCAGATGTATGGAGAATGGAAATGACTGGAGACACCGCTGGAGGACTCATCGAAGGATGAACTCGACAGAGAGTAGGGAGGCTCTATCTCTCTCTATCCATGATGGGTTCTACAGTTTGACCCTTCACACAACTGATGCAGTCAAATAGAAGACGACTCAAGGTAGGAAGTAGGAACCTTTTTTATTTTCTTTATTTGCTGCTGCTGCTGCTTGTGTTGTATGCTGTGTGTACGCTATTGTGATTCAAGCTGCTGCTGCTTGTGTTGTATGCTGTGTGTACGCTATTGTGATTCAAGCTGCTGCTGCTTGTGTTGTATGCTGTGTGTACGCTATTGTGATTCAAGCTGCTGCTGCTTGTGTTGTATGGTGTGTGTACGCTATTTTGATTCAAGCTGCTTGTGTTGTATGCTGTGTGTACGCTATTGTGATTCAAGCTGCTTGTGTTGTATGCTGTGTGTACGCTATAGAGCGTCGCAGTCCCGCCTCCTACCATGGACCAGGAAATTAAACCCAATGCATTGTCCTCATAGACATTTCTTAAAGTATTTATTTAAAGACGGTTACGCCGCGGACAAAGCCAACTCGAGTCGTGACAACTCATGACAACACAAACAATATTCTGGACCAAACAAATAATTAGACAGAAGAAAAAAACGGCAGGTTACAACACTTTTTTTGTTGTTTTTCTTCTTTGTAATTATTTGTTTGGTCCAAAATATTGTTTGTGTTGTCATGAGTTGTCACGACTCGAGTTGGCTTTGTCCGCGGCGTAACCGTCTTTAAATAAATACTTTAAGAAATGTCTATGAGGAAAATGCATTGGGTTTCATTTCCTGGTCCAGGGTAGGAGGCGGGACTGCGACGCTCTATAGTGCCCAGGATTACAGCTCGGGGGAGGGGTGTTTTTAGATGGATGGAGGGACAAACAGATGATGAGGAGGGATGTCTCCAGGGGTCCAGCTTGTCTGTCTCAGCTGGACAAAATGTCCCCTAGGGAGCGGGGGGGCTGTAAGCATGCAGCTGGGTCTCACACACACACACACACACACACACACACACACACACACACACACTGACACATGGAAAAACACATCACAGCTGGAGGAGGGGTCACACGTACAAACACACACACACACGCACGCACGCACGCTCTTCCACTGCACCATCATCAATGTCATTGATTTGAGTCGATAAACAAGCGGAATGGATTTGACAATAAAACAATGGATAGTAAAGACATTGTGTGTGCGTGCGTGCGTGTGTGCGTGCGTGCGTGCGCGTCGCGGCTATGGGATGAAAACCAAAAACGTTCCTCTGTTAATAGGGATGACATCATCATTAGGGATGTCCCGATCACGTTTCTTTTGCTCCCGATCCGATTCCGATCATTTGATTTTGAGCATCTGCCCATACCAAATTTTCCCAATCCGATATTTATATTTTATACAATTCAAACAATTTACAATTTAGGCATTTAGCAGACGCTCTTAATCCAGAGCGATTCACATTAAGCAAGAACAAAAAGCATGGCAATACATCACATACATATAAAGTATTATCATGAAACATGCGTAAGTTAAGAACGTAACAGTGGATCTAAGTGCTATCTAAGTCTACATGAAGTGCTATCTAAGTCTACATGAAGTGCTATCTAAGGTCACATTCCCACCTAATACTTCGGTAGACTCGATGCGAATGGGAGGAGAATTGGGACTTCTTGCATATTTAATTTGCTGCGGTTTGCCTTCAAACTGTCACCCCCCCTGCCCCCCCCCCCCACCCCCCCCCCCCCCTAACTCTCTCTCTCTCTCTCTCCGCACGCAGCCACGCACTGTTCTTTTGGGCATGGAAGGAACGGCGCTGAGCGCACTGATATAACAGACAGCAGGGCAAAATGTTTACAAGTTTATTGAGATGAAAGTCCCTACTCCCCACACAGTGACAGCACTCCATGTTTAGGCTACGGCACGCACAGACAGACAGACAGAATATTCTGTAGTGTATGCTATAATGCACTGCAGTGTTTTTATGTGTTTCCTTAAGCAATTGATTAATGTACTCGTCCTAATTTCAATCAGGGCTTCAGTCTCCTCATTCGACCACGTCTATCCACGGTAACGGGACATCTTTGCGCTGCGTAAAATATGCCTTCTCCGTCTCCAACTGTGTTCAGCTCTTCACCCGCCACATTGTTTGCTTCATTTCCTTTATTTACTGCGGATTGCATTCACACCTGCACCGAAGTGCGATTGGAAGCGAAGCGAAACCCCCGTTTTTGCTCTGAGTAGAATGCGGTTATTTGATACGCATTAGGATTCAAATGAGCCTTCACACCTGCCAAACGAAGTGCACTTTCTGACAATGCGCAGCAGGATTCGTTTTAATCGCAGCAAAGCTTTCTGGTGTGAATGTCACCTAAGTCTACATGAAGTGCTATCTAAGTCTACATGAAGTGCTATCTAAGTCTACATAAAGTGCTATCTAAGTCTACATAAAGTGCTATGTAAGGGGCTAGGGCGATTTCCTGTCTAATATCATGATATGGATATGATATTGATACTACAGGGATGTCCCGATCACGTTTTTCGTCTCCCGATCCGATTCTGATCATTGAAAATGAACGTGATCGGCCCCGATTTCCGATCCCCCTATCCGATCGGGACAACCCTAATCCAAATGTATATGTAGATCTGCTATTTTCAATGCCTTTGTTCGATACTCTCTCATATGAACGTAAAAAGTTGCCAGGTTTCTGTCCGACAGCAATTCATTGTTGTTTTCTTGCTCTCTGTCTCTCTCTGTCTCTCTCTGTCTCTCTCTCTCCATCCATCATGGCTGTCTGAGAGTGATAGAGTGATGTTTTTTTTTTGTGGCTTTCGACTTTATTTTATATATATATATATTTCATGGAGGGATAGACAGTAGGCTGACAGGAAATGGGGAGAGAGATGGGGGGGGGGGGGGGGGGGGTGACATCATAGAGCTATAAAGGATAGAGGCCGAACCGGAGCGTTAGCCCCGCCCCCCCCCCCCGCTATTAATTTCAATGGAAGTTGCTCAGTGGCGTTTTGAAGCACCTGGAAGACTTCCGGAAGTATAGTTATAACTCAATGGCTCGAGCGAGCGGAAGTTTAGCCTAGCCTAGTCCATCCACTTCCATTAAGTGCTGCAATTCCACATTTTGCCAGTAGGTAGTGGCATCTTCAACGTTGGATATAGCCTTACTGGGGGCTTGGGTGACATGCAGTAAAGGCCGGGAGTCGAACCCGCGGCACACTGCCAGACGGGATTACCAGCCAAGGTGCCTGGACCGCTGAGCCATGGCCCAGGCCCAGAGTGATGGTTTTGAAGGAACTTCAGCTTGTCTCTTCTGCCACCTCTCTGTGTGTGTCCTGCTCCCCATGCCGTCTCCTCAAGGACCCTTATAGATAACTGCCACCTCTCTGTGTGTGTCCTGCTCCCCATGCCGTCTCCTCAAGGACCCTTATAGAGGACCCTTATAGATAACTGCCACCTCTCTGTGGGTGTCCTGCTCCCCATGCCGTCTCCTCAAGGACCCTTATAGAGGACCCTTATAGATAACTGCCACCTCTCTGTGGGTGTCCTGCTCCCCATGCCGTCTCCTCAAGGACCCTTATAGAGGACCCTTATAGATAACTGCCACCTCTCTGTGGGTGTCCTGCTCCCCATGCTGTCTCCTTAGCACTTATTTATGGTCTATCTCAGCGCTGGTTGGTCACAAAAAAGGACCCTTATAGATAACTCTTGAGAGCGTAAAATGAAACCAAATGGACCCTTATGGGTCCACTTGGTTTCATTTTGCACTCTCAAGAGTTAAATTATTGTTAAACATCTGCATTACTCAATTTACAGGATGTCTACACAATTAGAGAGTGTAGAAGAATTGTTATTTTGATCGTTTGCCCGTTATCTCTCCTAATGGTACCAACATCAATACAGCATGGAGTTGTGGAGTGCTAAATGACCGTTTCTGACCGAGGCTAAGTCATTTAAATTTCTTTAATTTTAGTTGTTCCATGTCATGTGAAAGCATGGGTACCATAGCTTCAAATTGACGTATCGGTTGTTCAGTTTGACCCACCAGTTTTGGAGATATGGCTTATAGAGTAATGTCTTGCAGAAAACGAGTCGAGAAAACAGGCTTGTAAAATACATGTTAGTCGAATAAATCAACTGTAGATTTAGTCGACTAAGATCTTATGATCTTTAGTCGACTAAAACTAGACTAACACTAAGACATTCCAGGTGACTAAAATGCGACTAAAACTGAATGAAAGCCCTCGTCGCCGAGATCGTCTTTGGACACTTTTTATTTTTAAGCATAAATGGATTTCGGTTCACAACTCTGTAGTCTCACGCCTGCCTCACGCCTGTCTCACGCCTGTTAGCTCCAAGCTAACAGGCGGTCCCTTCAAGCTCCACCTCCATCCCAGAGAGTATTTCCACAGCAACCCGTACCGCAGTGACAGGCCCCGCCCATCGGAGCACAAGCCCCTCCCATCCGGACAGAAACAATTCCCTGTTCCATTCAAACCCTCCTCCCCCAGTAAACGGGTATCTGTCTGTCTGTCTGTCTGTCTGTCTGTCTGTCTGAAACTTTTGAACGCAACAAATAGCGTAAGTAGCGATATGCTTATGGCTCCACTCTATGCTCTGAGGTCTGGTATAGGGAAACATGACGACAGGGGAATTTCTGCAAAATAGACCCCATGTCATTTGGGATCAATCTAATTAGGAAAATTAGCCTATGTGTTATTTAGTCTGAAGTTGTCCTTTAAGTGTGTCTGTGGGTTGAGTGTGTGCGTGCGTGCTAATGATTGTGTGTATTTCTGCACCGAGCAACCTCGGTACATAGAAATCGATTTATTGGATATTCTGACATTCAATTATACATCTCATGCCAATAAAGCCAATTGAATTGAATTGAATTGAATTGAATTGAACTTTTCAGATGGGTGGGATGAAGGCGGGGACGTTCGACGTCTTCCCGTCTCACTCCACTGATCCGTACAGTACGGCCAATAAGCGCTCCCGGCCCTCCGGCAAGCCCACCAATCGAGACGAGGTGTGTGTCTTCCGGCCCGCCCCCGGGCCCAAGAGCACGCCGGTGCAGAGCATCATCAGCGTGAACGTCAACAGGTTTCACACTCTCATCTCTCTCCTCCTCTCTCTTTAAAGACAGAGTTTGTGTCCTCTTTTTTTGGTTGAAATAAGCTGTTTAATAGCTCTATAGTCTGATAGTAATCATTGCTATAAAGTGCTTAATAGTTTGTGTCATTTCAGGTCGGTACACTCGGCAAACTACACTTCCACTATCCCGGCTATCATGACCTACTGACCTACCAACTACATTACCCAGCCTGCATCACTGGGACTACATTACGCAGCCTGCACCACCACTGTGACTACATTACCCAGGCTGCACCACCACTGTGACTACATTACCCAGGCTGCACCACCACTGTAACTATATTACCCAGCCTGCATCACTGGGACTACATTACGCAGCCTGCACCACTGTGACTACATTAACCAGCCTGCACCACCACTGTGACTACATTACCCAGGCTGCACCACCACTGTAACTATATTACCCAAGAGGAGAATTAGCAAGAGAGACCAACTTTGCTTTACTGTATCTGCGTGAGGTGGGTGGTAACATTATTAGGAGACAGGAAGAATGTTGGAGTCTATTCATTTCCAATGGGAGAGTGAACGTGAACACAGCTTCTGAACCATTCCTTAACTCCATGGTCACTGAACTAAATACTGGACCAAATCATCACAAGGCACACAATATTTACAAGATATTCATAGTAAAATGGCTTATTTTAGCGAGACAAATCAGGAGAAAATCTACTTTGTTAATGACATTTCTTTATCCCAGCAACAAACTCTCGCGAGATTTGAGATGAGTCCGGAAGCCTCTCTCTGTCCATCTGCAATTTCACGGACAACACATAGGGGGCTCTGACCCCATATTTAAGATGAGAATATGTGAATATTATAATGTGAAATTAATGGACATATTTAAAACGATTAGAAATTATCCTTATGTGCCCAAATTAGAGCTGGCATACTTGGTCTGCATATTGAGACAGGCAGATATGTAGGCACGGTTGAGGAGGATAGATTATGTAGTCTGTGTGATCTAAAGGAAATTGAAAATGAAAAGTATTTAGTTTTTTATTGTCCATTCTACAACTCTATTAGGGAGAGACTTTTTAATGAGATAGATCCAAATCATGAATTAATATGGTTGGAGGACTTCGAGAAACTAAAACGACAATTTCAAAAGTACACCTTGTCAGTTGTTTTCAATGTACTTTGTTAAATGACTTGTCAGTGTTGTTGTCTTCTTCTATCGGGTTTCATGGCGGTTGGCAAACCTAAATGGTGCATTACCGCCACCTACTAGACTGAGTGTGGAAACAGTGTTGTTGTCAGGGGGGGAGGGTGGAGGTCGGGGAGAAGCAAACCACGCCTACTATATTTAGGAGACCATTTGTAGGCTTTGTGTACCATTTCGCCTCTAGTGGCTCCAATGAAGTTGGCCCATCTTCATACATAAACCATCTTTGATATTACCCAGCCTGCACCACTGTGACTACATTTACCAGCCTGCACCACCACTGTGACTACATTACCCAGGCTGCACCACTGTGACTACATTATCCAGGCTGCACCACTGTGACTACATTATCCAGGCTGCACCACTGTGATTCCATTACCCAGCCTGCACCACTGTGACTACATTACCCAGGCTGCACCACCACTGTGACTACATTACCCAGGCTGCACCACCACTGTAACTATATTACCCAGCCTGCACCACTGTGACTACATTTACCAGCCTGCACCACCACTGTGACTACATTACCCAGGCTGCACCACTGTGACTACATTATCCAGGCTGCACCACTGTGACTACATTATCCAGGCTGCACCACTGTGACTACATTATCCAGGCTGCACCACTGTGATTCCATTACCCAGCCTGCACCACT
This sequence comes from Electrona antarctica, assembly GCF_951216825.1. NCBI lineage: Eukaryota > Metazoa > Chordata > Actinopteri > Myctophiformes > Myctophidae > Electrona > Electrona antarctica. Next base: position 14,356,667 of record NC_136806.1, read on the forward strand.
GACTACATTACCCAGGCTGCACCACCACTGTGACTACATTACCCAGCCTGCACCACTGTGACTACATTACCTAGCCTGCACCACTGTGACTACATTAGCCCATAGACATATTACATATAAACGTAGACGCCTCTTCCGGCTCTGGGGGACGTGTTAAAATTGAAGGCACAATTTTCCTGAGATTCCTTGCGAAGCATGAGCGGAACCTTGAAGCTTCTACGTGCGTAACATGCCCGGAAGTCTCAGAAAAGATACGCTGTGATAGCCAGTAGTCATTGAGTGACAGTGAGAGACTTGAAGAGTCGCATGAGTGACGTCATTTGGGCAAGCACTTCCCTATGGCACTTCCGCTTGACTTCCGGCCTTCATTGGAGATACGTCATCTTTTCTTTTTTTTTATATATATCTAATCTAGACAAAGAGATTATGTTTAACTTCAGTTATATTCCTCCACATCAGTATTATGGCTGTATGTGCATTAAGTAGTTAGTGGACATTTACACAGGGGGCAGCTGTAAAAATATAATTAATATAACATTTATCTTTTTAATTTTTTGCATTATTTTACACTCACTCTTATTTTCTTACTGTACTTATGGTGTCTACAAAGATGTGTTTGCCTTGGAAATTTGTTTTAGAATGTGCTGCTATATAAATAATATATATTATATCAGTTTATTTGTTTTTACAATACAAAAATATGGACATATTCATACATTTTCATACCTCAAGCTTCTATGGAGCCAAAACAAGTTTTCAAATAACATTATTAAAGGTGGTGTAGCGAAAACAGTTACAGCGCTCTATATTCAGATAGTAGTCTACTATAACGTGTTTGTGCAATATCAGGGGTCTCTCCAGCTCGTTATCAAATGTAAATAATATATTTTCAATTTAACCCATTTTGGGCGGGAACCCCTTTTGGTGTTTTAAACATTGTTATAATTTAGCTATTGAAAAATAGCAGATCTACAAGCTCATAGCGCGCCACCGAGTGGCACGCTTCAAAAATCGTGAAAATGTCTCATCACTTCAAAATGGCTATCCTGACCTGAAAATGTATGTTCTGTTTATTACAGAGCTGGAGAAACATGGAGACTCCTGTACTGTTACTGAACAAACACCGCAATGATTTCTATCAGAATATAGAGCTGCTGTATTTAAGTTATTTAACACTTATTTTAACAAAGTAAAAGTATATAATACAGATACAGCATTTAAAGCAGAGGACCTTTGTCATACACAACACCACTGTAAACATCTGTCAGGTCCACCCCTCATGTCCTCTAAGACTGTTCTTGTTTGTTTTTTTCTTTATCAAACCAATGATGGGAAAAAAGCAGTGAAAAGCTGTAGCTAAACTCTAAAAACAAAAAGCTTGTGTGTCACAAACGTTTCCCTGGTAGTGAATAAAACAATTGTATCTGTTGTTAACAGTGGTTAACAACCTTTTCTGGTTCAGTTTACCGTCTGAAAAATCTGGAAGAATGTTTACGGCCCACCCATCTGACCAGCGTTTTCAGAGCATGTTTACTTCTAACGGTCAATCAATCAATCAACGGATTGTGCTGCCTTGGTTCAATGAAACTGACGTGGTATACTTTAAAGCTCCTATACTTCACAATGCAAACACATTTTTAAGGTTTTAGATTAAAAACATTCACAGACCAAGTTCAGTCAGGAAACTCTGCCGGCCGCTCATTGGGCCGCCTCAGCATCAGTGTTATCGTTCACTTCATCCAATCACACACTCATTCCATCTTCATACCGGCTATTTAAACTGGAAGTTTGCACTGCTCATCCTGCTTGCTTGTTTGCTGCTGCACACACTGATACTGCTGCGCTGCTGTCTGTTTAAACTTGTGCTGCTCACCCTCCTCCACTCCAGCTACCACCTGTTGTTTTGGATCTGATGTTTAGGTACGGGGGATTCGGAGTCCCTATGGTCGGGACTGATGCGCTTGATCTGAGTACCTAAAAAGGAAATCCAATTCATCACCAAACCATAATAAATATATTGCTCATTTTATATTCAATAAATATATATTCCATCCATTCTTGAGTTGTCCTGACTGAAATACATTTGTTTGTTTTTTTGTTTTTTAAATATTTGACACACACACTTGCATGTGTCTATCATTCAGGGGTCATCGCCATGCTGGCGACATTTTTGTCAAAATTCCATTTTTGCCACGATCGGACAGAGAGCTGGCCCTGAATGACCATAACAGGTCTGTAACAAGGGGGTCTTCAGAGAGCTGACCCTGAATGACCATAACAGGTCTGTAACAAGGGGGTCTTTGCAAATCAAACGTTTGAGAACCACTAGTACTAGTTGAACTGTGTCATAGTGTCGTAGTAAATCAGTGTCATACATATTCAGAACAAAACCTGGGGACTTGACATTCAATAATTAGGTCTTGTGATCAAAATAAGAACATTATAATGTGTATAAAAAAAAGAAAATCAAAACATTTGGCACGGACAACATCTTGCCACAGACACACACTTTGATTTTGTCCACATACGAACATATCGATGACACCCGGGTCTCATTCCCCCCGGGTCTCATTCCCCCCGGGCCTGCATGGCGACGGCGTCCGCGGCGTGCTGCTGGCAGTACAGCTGCCCTTCGATCAGGTAGTATCCCTGGTGTTTCAGCTCCTGGCCACACACCACACACCTGAAACAGCCTGGGTGACGCCACTTCTCCCCCGCACGCACCACCGCTCCTCTGCCCAGAAGGAAACATGTATTAATATGTTTACTTCCCTGCACGCACCACCGCTCCTCTGCCCAGAAGGAAATATAATATATTGTCTGTCAGGTGGAAACCAAAACTGTCCAAAACTGTTTGACAGTTTCCTATTTGCCTACTTGTCAGGACTTAAAACACATTGCTTAGCGTCATGTTTCAAGCTTGGGAATCTGCTACTTGTGATGCTTGTGTGACGCTGTAGTTTGATCAAGTAGGACGTTGATTTACAAAAACACAAAAAAGTTAAAATATGGAGATGAGAAGTTTCTGCCCGACAGCAACGATATGTTACAGTGAGGAAAACAGAATGGGCGATTCCCGTTTTTCCAGCGCAAGGGGAGACAAACCTAATTTTAACCAATTGGTTGATGGTACGTCTGCATTTTACTTATCATACTCAATGCTCATCGTGTTAGTATCAATCATGCTATAATGTATCTGGAGAGTTTAAGGGCAAGAGAGTCTGTTTAATATGTCTGTTTTATTTGTATATTTTTTCATTTTATTTATATCATTGTCATACATTTTCTGAAAACACCAATAATCACAGCCCCCGTAAAGGGTCCATTTGGACTGCCTAGTGGTCCCCGAACCCAAGGTTGAAAACCAGTGGTCTAAACATGCCAGTCTAAAAGAGACCATTACCTTGTATCCATTTAATTATCCCCCTAGGAATGATGTGCTTCTGAGTCATGAGATGAATTTAGGAGGTGGTGCTGAGAACTGTCACTCTGGCAGTTTGAGTGAGAACTGTCACTCTGGCAGTTTGAGTGGTGCTGAGAACTGTCACTCTGGCAGTGTGAGTGAGAACTGTCACTCTGGCAGTTTGAGTGAGAACTGTCACTCTGGCAGTTTGAGTGAGAACTGTCACTCTGGCAGTTTGAGTGAGAACTGTCACTCTGGCAGTTTGAGTGGTGCTGAGAACTGTCACTCTGGCAGTGTGAGTGAGAACTGTCACTCTGGCAGTGTGAGTGAGAACTGTCACTCTGGCAGTGTGAGTGAGAACTGTCACTCTGGCAGTGTGAGTGAGAACTGTCACTCTGGCAGTTTGAGTGTCAATGCTGACCCACCAAGCACTGCAGATACGTTGGAAATGTGACTGACGGTGGGTGGGCAGCTGTAGATGGAAAAAAGGAGATGGCCTAGCACAGGCCCCTGGGGCAAGGGTTCCCAAACGCCTTAGCACAGGCCCCTGGGGCAAGGGTTCCCAAACGCCTTAGCACAGGCCCCTGGGGCAAGGGTTCCCAAACGCCTTAGCACAGGCCCCTGGGGCAAGGGTTCCCAAACGCCTTAGCACAGGCCCCTGGGGCAAGGGTTCCCAAACGCCTTAGCACAGGCCCCTGGGGCAAGGGTTCCCAAACGCCTTAGCACAGACCCCTGGGGCAAGGGTTCCCAAACGCCTTAGCACAGGCCCCTGGGGCAAGGGTTCCCAAACGCCTTAGCACAGACCCCTGGGGCAAGGGTTCCCAAACGCCTTAGCACAGGCCCCTGGGGCAAGGGTTCCCAAACGCCTTAGCACAGGCCCCTGGGGCAAGGGTTCCCAAACGCCTTAGCACAGGCCCCTGGGGCAAGGGTTCCCAAACGCCTTAGCACAGACCCCTGGGGCAAGGGTTCCCAAACGCCTTAGCACAGGCCCCTGGGGCAAGGGTTCCCAAACGCCTTAGCACAGACCCCTGGGGCAAGGGTTCCCAAACGCCTTAGCACAGGCCCCTGGGGCAAGGGTTCCCAAACGCCTTAGCACAGACCCCTGGGGCAAGGGTTCCCAAACGCCTTAGCACAGGCCCCTGGGGCAAGGGTTCCCAAACGCCTTAGCACAGACCCCTGGGGCAAGGGTTCCCAAACGCCTTAGCACAGGCCCCTGGGGCAAGGGTTCCCAAACGCCTTAGCACAGACCCCTGGGGCAAGGGTTCCCAAACGCCTTAGCACAGGCCCCTGGGGCAAGGGTTCCCAAACGCCTTAGCACAGACCCCTGGGGCAAGGGTTCCCAAACGCCTTAGCACAGGCCTCTGGGGCAAGGGTTCCCAAACGCCTTAGCACAGGCCTCTGGGGCAAGGGTTCCCAAACGCCTTAGCACAGGCCTCTGGGGCAAGGGTTCCCAAACGCCTTAGCACAGGCCCCTGGGGCAAGGGTTCCCAAACGCCTTAGCACAGGCCCCTGGGGCAAGGGTTCCCAAACGCCTTAGCACAGGCCCCTGGGGCAAGGGTTCCCAAACGCCTTAGCACAGGCCCCTGGGGCAAGGGTTCCCAAACGCCTTAGCACAGGCCCCTGGGGCAAGGGTTCCCAAACGCCTCACAGTGCAAAAGTGTGAGTAAAGTATTTTAAAGTGTGACTTTAGTAAAGTAAGAGTTCTCACATGGTTCCTGTATAACATGTACTGTATATAAAGATGCAATGTGACATAGCTCTGTTTACTTAATGCTGTACTCCCTCCAACTGTATATACTTTCCCCATTTTCAACTGTTTTTATTGTATTTTGACACTTGCTTTGGCAATGTAAACGTATGTGTTCTCATGCCAATAAAGCATTGAATTGAATTGATTCCTTTCCCACAGAGGCTTTAAGGCTCATACATACTCCAGTTTTAGGTGATAAGATAAGCTATCACCTTTATAGGTGATAAGTGATAACGTATCCTCTAACCTAAAAGGTGATAATGAGTCGAGGTCATCATACTTGCGGCGATGTCCTTCAGCATTGACCCCGCCTCCCTCTGGTTCAGATGCGAAACCCCCGTGCCATGCAAAGCCAAGGGGACCGCCCACCCAACTTCTAGACCAATCAGTGAACGCGGTGATAGCCCCAGAATGAAAGAACTTGTCGGACAGAAAAAACACACACTGGTGTGAAGTGAGGGGCGCTCTTATCACCATACATTATCATACATCACATTCCGTGCTCAGCCAATCAAAGGATCACTATGGGGTACACACAGAGACACAAAGCTGAAAAACATCTCTCTGTTTTTTAAAGACAGAGAGATGTGTTGAGAAACTGGACTATGACTAGCCCTAAAGAGTTCTCACATGACTCCTTTCCCACAGAGGTCACAGAGTGGCAGCTTCTGTAGGTTTAGTGTTAGGGTTAGTTTTCTGGTTTAAGGACTTCAGTGTTTTGTACCAAACTATTGTATGAGTACCGAACAAAGAATGTTTGCTTTCGCCATCTTGGTTGAAGAAGAGTCTGGGCAATTAAGTTTTAGTCTTAAAAAATGTCTCAATCTTATATTTAGTTTTAGTCCGGCTTAATCTAGTCGTATACCTCTGAGGTCAACGATTAAAGTGTTGATTGATGATTCAACCTTGATGATTAAACCTTTGAGGGGATTAAGTCCACCCATCAAGCCCATTAGTGTCAACCTCAGACCAAGATGGTCTGATTTTGAATCTGAATGGCTTTGTGTTACTGCTATTGTCCTGGCTCTGCTCTAATTAAGAGCCATTTAGGAGTTTAGCATTTAAGGGTTTGTTTACTATCCTGTTCCCTGTAGGCCTATTGGATTGGTATTGTTTAAGCCGTGTGGAAATTTGGTGTTTAATTTTAAAATCCACTGCTTCTCTGCATATCTCCTTTCCCCCTCTGTCCAGGTTTGATTAGATTCTAATCCACAAACCTCCAAGGCACTAATCCCATGGGTCATGCAATGTTGAACAATTAATAAAGTTGTTTCTTTTGCATTATTTATATTATATCTATGTTGGTTTAGTCTATCTGCTATTGTGTTTCTAGTTTCACCCACATATTGTAGGTTGCATTTGTTGCATGTAATTAGATAGACACAGTTACTAGTATTAGCCTGTATGATTTGATTTATTCCCACCATTCTCATTGTGGTTCTATTTTTCACTTGTTGTTTAGGTCTGAAGTAATCCGGTTTCTTGCGTATCGGTCTGTCTGTCTCCTTTAGTTTGCTATGTACAAGGTAATCTTTCAAGTTTTTGTTCTTCCTATATGCTGGTATAATTTTGTATCCGTTAAGTAGGTCATCCGTCCTATTTGCAAAATTCCTCTTTATTTATCTGCTTAGGGTCGAATAGGTAGTAACCAAAGCTAGTTTGGGACTCTGGTCCCTTTCTTTCACCTCTAGAAATGTGTCATGTGTTTTTCTAAGGAAGGTTCTTGTGTAACCCCGTTTCCGCAAGGCGTTAAATAGAGTTTGACATGCTATTTTAAAATCACTTTGTTGTGTGCAGATTCTGTGGAATCTCAACAGCTGTGATTTGACTATGCCTCTGTAAGTGTGTGGTGGATGAAAGGAGGTTTTATGTAGGAGAGCGTGTGTGTGTTTCTTTAAAATACACTTTGAAATCTAATTTACCACTTAATTTACCACTTAATTTACCACAAATTTGGGCCTTTGAAGACAGTAACATCTAGGAAATCTATTTTTTCGGTGCTCGTCACATATTTGATTGTAATTGATCTATGGTGTGTGTTTAGTATATTAATAAAATCTTGGAAATCCTCTTTGGTGTGTTCCCAAACACCAAAGATGTCATCCAAAAATCTACAATAATGTGTTGGTTTGAGATTGCATTTTTTTAGTGCTGTCTCTTCCCACAGGGCCATGTAGATATTTGCATAGGAGGGGGCAAACCTTTTCGGTTAGTGTTAGGACAGTAGAGTTCTTTACATGATGCGATCACGGGGTAGGGCTATGGTTAGGTTTAAGCCTTAGGGTCAGGGTTCCGATACCTGACGAAGACCCATAAGGGGTCGAAACGTTGTCATCCTTTAAAAATAAAATTTCCAGTGGGAGCTACTCAACAGTGTGCGGACATTCTCTCCTAAGCCTGTACGTATATTTTTGTTCAGACCCTGAACGTTTTTTAGAGATGTGCGTACTTTCCTTTGGATTCAGGGTTAGGGTTACTCACATGATTCCTTTCCCACAGAGGTCACAGAGGGGCAGCTTCTGTAGGGTTAGGGTTACTCACATGATTCCTTTGCCACAGAGGTCACAGAGGGGCAGCTTCTGTAGGTGAGCAACGGGAGGCTGGGGTTTGGTTACCGGGGAAACAACACTCCGAGTGGCGGGACGGCTGACACCCTGAATGAACAACAATAACGTCAATAATAACATCAGCAACAACATCAGCAACAAAAACACCAACAACAACAACAACAATGATACAAGAAGTTTAAAGCTCTGACACATGTGTAACTAAGTGGTCAGATGGTTGGACGGTCGTGGTGGACCATGTGCATTCTCATGAACAATCAATCCATTGTGTTCTGACTTATATCAATAGAACTAACATTTAAACTCATTTATTGGTTATCACAAAATTATTATTATTTTGGGGCCCACCTGCGAAATCCCGACAGCCCAGATAAGAGGTTGCGATATGTAATATAGCAATAGTAGTGGCACGCTATGAGCTTGTAGGTCTGCTATTTTTGAAAAGTCATGAAAATGTGTTGCAAATCTTTGAATAGCCTATATATTTTTTTCAGGAAAAAAAATAGCATTTTCAGAAAAAAAAAAACAGAATTTTCTGAAAAAACGTAGGATTTTGAAGCCCTTTTTTGTATTGATCTCGGTCCAAAATGGGTTAAGCATTTAGCAGATGTTATTTTATCAAGAGCGACCTACAATAATAAGAAAAGGAAACACACACACATAGGATGCAGAGACAGTGTTAGTGACTCAAGAAACAATGTATCAACAATGTATCATTAGAAACTCCATGAACTGGATTAGGATCCATGAACTGTACTATTGAAATTGATTGATTGATTGATTGAAATATTTATTAACAGTTTGCAGAATTACAGTACATTTCAAGCACAAACTCAATACAAAGACTGTTAACTGTGAGTGGACGACCCAATTAAGCATTACACTTGTTTACAAGAGGGTCCACCTTGTTCAATTCATCAAAACATTTAGAGACGTACAAATAGACACTTCTATATAGTCAAAGAACAGAACAGGAATTCATCATAAAGGAGGTAAAAAGGGAAAAGAAACATATAGAGTGAGGGGAAAAAGGGGTGGGCGGTGGATTCAGATTTTACGGAGGCCAGTTTCGAATTGCAGCCGTCCGTAGGTGCCCTTTGAGAGCAGTTTTGAAGGAGTCAAGGGATTTGCATGTCTTAATGACTGTTGGTAAGGCGTTCCACATTTTGGTGGCATAGGAGCGAAAATAATTTAGACCCTTGTTTGTGCTGAATCTGGGTTGTACATGGTTCGTTGCACTTCCTCTGGTGTCCATCTGTACATTTGAAACTATAGCATACAAGGTAAATAAACAATGAACATCCACTTGTCCACAAACGTACAGTCACTCAAATAGTAACACAGTGTGTACACTGCATTTAGTCTCTCTGCTCTGATCCTGTGGTCCGGTAGGACACCTACTGGTTGATAAGAGGTACTGCCTGGAAGGCCAAATTCAATATCTCCCCTGAGGCTTCCACTCGACAGAGATGATATGCAATCATTATTTTAAAGACCTTTTTGGGGCTTTTCTGACTTTATTGATAAGAGAGGGGGGGGGGGGGTGATGTCAAATGGAATACAAGCACCTTAATGAATTCAAATCATTGTGTGTACACTGTTTATACCCTACCTACACTGTTTACAGCAAATGACTTCGGTACATAGAAATACTGTTAGGCCTATATAAACAGAGGAACTAACTTTAACTAAATTACATTTTAATAAATTGCTGCCCTTTCGCTAATGTTTTTTCTACTAAGTGAATGCAAAAACATTGAAATGCTAACGTCTCCTATATGGATGTATTGTATAACTATCTCTGACAGAAAATGCACAATCTTTTTATAGTTTCACAAGATATTACTCAAGTATTACTCAAAGTGTCAATGGAACACAGCTGTGTTTACACCTTAATTTTATTCCCATCTATATTCAATATTTATTTGTACATACTCTATCTCGATTGTCTTGTTCCACTTTTGCCACGTACGTTTTCTCATGCCAATAATGCTCCTTTGAATTGAGAGAGAGAGAGAGAGAGAGGGGAATGACACGCAGCAGAGGTCATCGGGATTCGAACCTGAGCCTGGATTAGATTAAACACACTTTGCCACTCGATTTGCTAGTTGATTTGACATGCACGTTATTACTTCAATTCATCAACTAGGATTCTTCATTCACCGTGAAGGACCGTGAAGGAATGCGACACCGACAAAACTCTCTCTGTATTCAAGTGTTCACAGGCTATTGATAGTTATTGGTAGGGGGATACAGCGGTTCTGAAACGTTTTTAATTTCAACGTCGGTTATGCAATTAGGCCACAGGCTTTGAGAACTCTAGTTTAATGCGGGCCCAATCGATGACTGTCATTGTAATGCAAATGACAGAGAGATGTACTGTAGCTCTACTTAACTACTCTCAGCAATGTTGACCAAAGTTGGTAGCTAAACTGACAGAGACCTACCTTTGAGTTGATGATTATTCTTTGCTTAAGTGTCATGCCTCCGAAGAAGCCCAGCCCATATGGACCTACAGGAATGTTTGAGTCTTGAATGTTTAATGGACCACAATGGAAACAAGCCTGGCTTTTTAAAAGACAAAGGTGGTGATCCGAGCACTCAAAAAGTTAAAAATGAGAGGGTGGATAAAAAACGATGTACTTTACTGATCTTTGAAGCACCAGCCTACTTTTCACTGTTACTTTTTGCATCTCCATCGAGCACCTGGTTGATTTTCCTTTTGTCGCTTTGCAAGTCTGGCTTTTTGTTTTATCCATTTGGAATGTTTTAACCTACCTTTAAATCGTCAAACTATTCAATCAATGAATCAAAGTGAATCAAACAGTGAAGTGGCCTAAAGCAAATCAAATCGGCGGTCCAATAAACTACACGGCCAAGCATGTGATCCCTCTGTGTTCTCAGACCAATAGATAATATTCACCTTCAGAGGGCTGTCGTATCCATAGCTGGATCTGAAGTTCTCTTCTCTGGCAACCTCAGACAGAGAGCGTGCATCAGCCAGCAGACCTGCTACACAAACAGTTAAACCAATCAATCCATCCATTAGGCTTGTTCAAGATACCATTCTCAGTTGCTTTCATTTATTTCAAGGATACAGTACATCAAAGTGACCTGATGGGGGCAACAGATCTCCAGACGCCTCCCTTCCTAGGCCCTGCTATTTAATTAGGCAGCCTCGGCTCTCTCCCACTTTGTTAAGGCTTTGTGCCAACTATGACATCACTGTGGCCTCTGTACTGACCTGCATGCTGGGTTTTAACAATGCACTGTTTACTAGTATGCTGTGTTAGGTTTAACCAACACACTGTGTACTAAAATGCTGGGTTTACAACACGCCGCCACTTACTAGTATGATGGGTAACGGCTTAACTAGTACACAGACTGTTGAGTTAATATTGTTTCCTGTTAACTATGCCCGGTGTGAGATCTAGTCAGGTCAGGTCGTAGATCAAAGTGTGCTGACTGTCTGTCAATCAACAATTGACAGACAGTCAATGGAGCTGATGATGGGCTGCGAAACTAAACAGAACTCACTGCTGAGTGCTGACAACACAGATACACGTGGTGTACCGAGAAGAGAACAGGTGTAGGCGTAAAATAAAAATAAAATAATTGTGAAACACAAAGACAGAGGTGTTTACAAGAAAGGCACCGGAAAGGATCAGAAACGGATACAATTTGCTTTATATTGAACCCACCAAACGGTGCAGGCAGTACAGTCAGCTGATATGTCAACAGTTGAGAACCTTGAAGTTGAAACAAAAAAAATATTTTTTTCCTTGCCCCCTCCCCTCCCCTCCCACGCCTCTTCTTCCCTTTCTTCTTTTCCTTGGAAAAATCTGAACTATGCACAAAAACAAATTTCACACCCTTTTTTTTACTTGTAAAACTGTGATGTGACGATAAAGCTGTAAATGTCACACTAAAACTTGTGACAGTGATTTGTCAAAGACGGTGGACACCTCATTCCATGGACATAAAACGTTCATTTTAGCAGGGAATGGCATTATGGAATCTAAAGAAAAAGTGCATCTGTGGTCTGGAAGATGGTTCTCGCTACTGGTGCAACACAGTGAAGGACATGCATGCTGCTGAAAACAGCAGGAAATGTTTCCAAAGTCGATCCAGCCACATTCTACTGGCTAGATAAGGACTGTGCTGTCACTGTGACACAAGGTCAGATAGTCTGGCAGCAGAGGCCCAGGTAGAACCAAACACAACCATGTTCTTTCTCATCTTTAGGGTCTCCCATATATGAAATGGATTGTTGTGAAGTTTTATTTGGGGCAAAAGTTGTTTTTTTTGGCTATTCTTTAGTTTACACCTACCCCAATCTCTGAAAAAGGCTAATCCAAATAGGGCAAAGGGGACAAAAAAGCCTATAACTTGAGAATGCTCACTCGTATCTTCATAAGATTAGCTGAGGTATGAACCAGGTGTCTACCCTACGTCACTAAACAGTCAGATTGTAATTTACCTAAAGAAATACTTATAGAGAGATGACTTCCGCACACCCGGTAGGTTTGGAGCAGGTGCGATGATGACGAGGCATATACAATGTGAAAGGAGAGACACCCGCACACTGCCACTTGCTGGGTTCAGAGCATTTTATTAAAGCAACGTTTCGGTCTTGCGACCTTCCTGAGGCTTAATTCAAGAATGGGCTGACATTGTCACTAAATACATTTCAGACAGTCTAAACAACCAATCAAAATGCATGCAATTATCTCAACAGTTAACAGCTGTGAAAAACCTTGTCACGTGACTTAAGGTGCAGTGTTTCTGTGAACATTCCTCATATACCATTGTCAATAGCAGAAAACAATAATACAGGGAAAAAAAGAAATATGTCATGCCAAATAACATACAAGGAAGACATAGTTAGATAAGCAAATAAATGTCAAATGTAAGATCCTACTCTGTAAGAGTGGAAAAGAATTAAAAAAAGAAATAAAAACATAGCACCTGAAGTGCCTATAATACCGGCTGGTCAAGAAGTTCAGATCAACAGCTTCTATAGCATAACATTTAATAATAGTTCATCATTAAGCCCTTTAGGGTGTAAGGTTTGTAAACCTGTGGACAAGGGTGGGGGTTTAGTGGTTCAGGATACTCATAAGTACAAATTAGAAATTCTGTCCCATGGCAGATATAAAGTTCTATAAAAAAACGTTATTATTAGCCACCAGTAACCACCCCCCCGCTCTCATCAAGTCTTTACTAACTTATTAGTCAGTTTTACAGACTGAGAAGAGTTTGTTCCTCTAATGAGGATTTTATTGATAAATCATCTGAGATGAAAGCCAAGTTTGTCCAAAGAGGTAATTCACTTGAATGTATTGACAAAGCGTACACATTAGCTTTAAATAAGCCTCGTTCTGAGCTTTTGAAAACTACTCAGAAAAAAGAGAAGAAGTTTTCGGTTACATGTGTAACTACATATTCTCCTTATTCAAATAGGATAAAGGCAATCTTTAAACAGTATTGGCATATTTTAACCTCTGACCCTGAATTGGCTACACTATTTAAATACCCACCCCTATTTTCCTTTAAACGGGGTAGGAATCTAAAGGACCAGCTTGTACACTCTGACTTTCAATCTCCCCAGGTCTCACTCAGACAGACCCTGTTAAGTCCTCTCCCACAAGGAAACTATCCATGTGGTCATTGTGCCCAGTGTGGTAATACTCACAAGACCTCCTTTTTTAATCATCCTCATACTGGCAAGAAGTTCAAGATCAACAGTATTATTACTTGTGTGTCAACCCATGTGGTGTATATGATCAAATGTCCCTGTGGTTTAGCATACATAGGCAAAACTACTAGACAGTTAAAACAGAGAATGAGTGAACATAAGAGTTCGATCAGAAGAAATTACCGTGAATACCCTGTTGCAGTGCATTTCAATGATCTTAAACATGACATCTCCACTTTTCGCTTTGTTGGTATAGAACAAGTCAAACTTCCAAGAAGAGGTGGTAACCACAATACCCTGTTAAAACAACGTGAGGCCTACTGGATCCACACTCTACAAACCTTACACCCTAAAGGGCTTAATGATGAACTATTATTAAATGTTATGCTATAGAAGCTGTTGATCTGAACTTCTTGACCAGCCGGTATTATAGGCACTTCAGGTGCTATGTTTTTATTTCTTTTTTATTCTTTTCCACTCTTACAGAGTAGGATCTTACATTTGACATTTATTTGCTTATCTAACTATGTCTTCCTTGTATGTTATTTGGCATGACATTTATGTATATTTCTTTTTTTCCCTGTATTATTGTTTTCTGCTATTGACAATGGTATATGAGGAATGTTCACAGAAACACTGCACCTTAAGTCACGTGACAAGGTTTTTCACAGCTGTTAACTGTTGAGATAATTGCATGCATTTTGATTGGTTGTTTAGACTGTCTGAAATATATTTAGTGACATGTCAGCCCGTTCTTGAATTAAGCCTGAGGAAGGTCGCAAGACCGAAACATTGCTTTAATAAAATGCTCTGAACCCAGCAAGTGGCAGTGTGCGGGTGTCCCTCCTTTCACCTAAAGAAATACTGAAATATTGTCCTTTAAACATACATTAATTTAGGCGGAAATTGTACTTTTGTGGTGAGGACTCCTGTACTTTCTCTCATTTACAAGAAAAGCATATATTCCTGTCTAATATGCTATTGCCTAGGATGCTAGTAAACAATATCCAGTGGTTCTATGGAGTTATCTAGTACAGTTTTATTGCAAATAAGATTTCTTTAGACACACCCATCCCCTGAAAAAGACAAATTAGGTCATTCTGAATGGGAGGTGATAGTAGGCCATACGTTAATAATGGTCATCATGGCCCAGGCGGTGGCGTAACCGTCTGGGCACCCGACTGGTAATCCAGTCGCAGTGTGCCGCGGGTTCGACTCCCGAGCCCGACACGGCCTTTACTGCATGTCTTCCCCCATCTCTCTCCCGTTTCCTGTCAGCCTACTGTCTGTCCCTTCAAAAACCAATAAAAGGCGTAAGCCACAAAAAAATATCTTAAAAAAATAAAATAATAATGGTCATCATTTTTGCGGAGGGAAAGTCCAGAATATGAATAACCCAATAATGTAGTTCACCTCAAATTAGCCTACTAAAACAACATGTTACAACTATGATTATGTCTTCATGTACGTTAAAAAAAAACTTTAAATCGCATACTAGGAAAACATTGGTGTGGGAGATGCCAGTTTCAACATGTTCCACAGAACCCACACACACCTGACGTCACGTCATAGCACTGTGAGAGTCATGTTCTTTGACTTCATCAGCATCTTCAATATCATACATCCAGACTAGAGCATACATACTGTATGTACATACAGTGCATCACTGAAGCTGTCAGTGATGCAAGTGGATCTAGGCTTGGCTGCAGAGTAGACTATGTCACCAACACAACTCCCTGAGATGTCACCCTTACTGTTCACCCTCACCATGTCATGGATGACAATATGGAGGACAACAGAGCCTTGGTGGTAAGCTTCATAGGGTAGTGGCACGCACGCGCGCGCACACGCGCACATGCGCACACGCACACACACACAGTATATTAGATTAGGACATAATTTCAATTGGTAATTAATTTAAAGAAAATGCATGTGACTTAGAAACTTGGTTGGTGGTTTAGGACAATCTCTTTTTTTCCATCCATGTTTCTGCATGTATTTAAATTTGAATTGGTGTGATGTATGTGTGACTGTGCCTCGTAAATTGTAGTACAGAATTTGGAGTTGCTCCTTCTTTAATTATTAAGAAGGATTGGGACGAGGCCCCTCACTCTGTGAGTGCTGGTTTTCTTCTCTTGTTTAAACCATTTAGACATTAGGACAATTCTAAAAAAAATATGACTAGTTTTCTGAAAACCTTATGTTTCTATGTCAGTGGTGCTCAACCTTTTTCATGTCAAGGACCCCCAGATTTATCTGAATTTGGCCGTGGACCCCCATCTGAAAATATATTGTTCCAGGGACAAAAAGCAAAGATTTTACTTAAAAACGTATATTATAAGATTTGCGCCACATTTTTGTGATTTTTCAAAAATAGCAATCTACAAGCTCGTAGCTTGTAGATCTGCTATTTTTCAATAGCTAAAGTATAACATAATAATGCTTAAAAAACCAAAAGGGGTTCCCGTCCAGAATGGGTTAAAAATGTCTTTCCCGAGCGTGCAACGGTAAAATGGTCAAAGTGATGGAGACGAGATGGAGTCGTGTATGCTGCCTTCTTTTAGGACAAAATCTCAAAAGCGTTTGTGTCCCTCAGTGTAAAGTAAACTGTGCCAAATGGCGCAGTACATTAAAATGGCCTGTTGGGGGCAACGGATCTCCAGAGAGACATTTCCAAATTCCATCTCTCTCCCACTTTGCAACAGCCTGGCTCCAGCCCTGAAACGCTACAATTAAAAAAAAATTCCTGGCGATAGGTTACATAAAAATGTTACCATCTATTATGAACTGTTTATTCAGACGAAACCACCTTCTTTGATCACACGACTCATTTCACACACACGCCCAACACTCCTCATTCCTTACATGACTATCTCTTCTTGTTGCATAGTTTCAATACATACTAGTTATACTATGCAGATGTAGTGTTATTTCTTTTTTTAGTTGGTCGGCATCTCAAAAGGGGGGCCTGTTGAAGGTCACAACCCGGGATATCGTTTTAAAATTATAGCTGTCAGTCAACAGTATCGAAATGTATATCAATCAACAATATAGAATTGTACACTCCCTCTAAACTTGCATAATGGGGATATTTGATAAGGTCTTGATAAGATATTTGTCATACTTGACAAAGACCAAGAAACGTTTGTGGGCCCGGTTACTGAACAGAGCAACCAAAGGTATGGCACTCCCACTTCCTATCTTCAAAAGTCCCCCCCCCCCCCCCCCCCCACACACACACTCGCTCAGAATCAGATCAGCCAACACAGGGAGGCTGGCAGAAAAACGTCACTAACAACAGCCGGGACAACACTCCACACGTCCAAGACTCTTCTCCCTCCTTCTCACTAAAGGTTAAGGCACATCTCTCCCGCCATCAACTGGAGATGGCAATTCAGGCCGACTGTATTCTCAAAGACTTTGAGGTTTCCCTCATCTGCAGTGTTGTCGAGATACACATCACAGTTCAATTTCATTGTCACATCAATGTAGACATAAATTGCCCGTATGTCATGGGAGAACAGATCTTTCATTTAAGCTGTAGGTCATTCCAAGTGGCCGGGGCATTAAAACAAAAGGATGTTTTGTTCAGTGTTTCCTTTGGGGACCTTTAGTGTGAGCAAGTCACTGAACCATGTCCTTATTTCAACTCCTTATCACCAGCATAGAGCAGTCGTCACTCAGGCGTCTGCAGTTTGTACAGAATGCAGCGGCTGGCCTCTCTACAGCTACTAAAAGACGTGACCATATTAGCCCTGCCCTGGTCTCACTGCAACTAGCTATGGACTCACTATAAGCCTCAAGAAAACAGAAGTACTCTACCAGCCCCCACCCCGTGGAGAGTACAACCCACCATCCATCACCATTGATACTACCTGTCTAAGTGCAGTGAAGCAGTTCACATACTTGGGCAGTGTCATTTCAAACGATGCTTCAATCACAAAAGACATTGACAATAGACTCTCCAAAGCAAACTGTGCATTTGGTAGGCTCCGCAAACGGGTGTGGGACAACCACTCACTGCGGCTGACCACCAAAATTCAAGTTTACAGGGCTGTTGTACTCAGTACGCTACTGTATGGCTCAGAATCATGGGTCCTCTACAGGAAGCAGCTGAGGCTGCTTGAGTGCTTCCATCGAATACGAGACATCTCACCCCGGTGAGTTGTCTTCACTTTTTTACATGTCGGGGTGAGATGTCCGGACAGCTCACCCCGGACAGCTCACCCCGGAAAGTGAAGACAGCTCACCCCGGAAAGTGAAGACATCTCACCCCGGTGAGATGTCTTTACTTTCCGGGGTGAGCTGTCTTCACTTTCTGACATTGCGGGGTGAGTTGTCTGTACTTTCCGTGGCACCCATTACAGTAGGCATAATTCAATTTCGGATCTAACTATCGGTTCCTACAGACGTGCGCAGTCACGGCTAATTATTTATTTATTTAACAGTAAAATCCGGTGAAACACTTGTAAGGAGTAGAGCGTCTCTCTCTCTCTCTCTCTCTCTCTATGCAGCATTGAGGGGGGGGGGGGGTCGTTTGTGGATAATGTTTGCGCTTCAAAGGCAGAGTCTGACGGCTGTACAAAGTTGCTAATTAGGTCACATTCCCACCTAATACTTCGGTAGACTCGATGCGAATGGGAGGAGAATTGGGACTTCTTGCATAATTATTTAATTTGCTGCGGTTTGCCTTCACACTGTCATCCGCAGCTATTGGAAACGCAGCAGGGGGGACCTTTATCAATGTGTTCCATTCATAAACTATAGCCTACACAGTGAAATCTATGGTGATCAAAATTTCAAATTATACTCATAACGTGCATGTGTCGTGCCGTCTGGGACTGGAAACACCCCCCCCCCTCTCTCTCTCCCTCTCTCTCTATACGCACGCAGCCACAGGCCCACAGCCACGCACTGTTCTTTTGGGCATGGAAGGAACAGCGCTGAGCGCACTGATATAACACCAGCGCAAAATGTTTACAAGTTTATCGAGATGAAAGTCCCTACTCCCCAGTCCCCACACAGTGACAGCACTCCATGTTTACGGCACGCACAGACAGACAGACTATTCTGTAGTGTAGGCTATAATACACTGCAGTGTTTGTATATGTGTTTCCTTAAGCAATTGATTAATGTACTCGTCCTAATTTAATTTCGATCAGGGCTTCAGTATCCTCATTCGACCACGTCTATCCACGGTAACGGGACATCTTTGCGCTGCGTAAAATATGCCTTCTCCGTCTCCAACTGCAGTGTTCAGCTCCTCACCCGCCACATTGTTTGCTTCATTTCCTTTATTTACTGCGGATTGCATTCACACCTCCACCGAATCGTAATCAAGTGCGATTGGAAGCGAAGTGAAACCCCCGTTTTTGCTTGGAGTAGAATGCGGTTCTTTGATACGCATTAGGATTCAAATGAGCCTTCACACCTGCCAAACGAAGTGCACTTTCTGACAATGCGCAGCAGGATTCGTTTTAATCGCAGCAAAGCTTTCTGGTGTGAATGTCACCTTAGACGCACAATGGACGCATGATCAATCAAAGCATGACTTGGAAAGGAACGATCTGACCATCATGGACATGCTAACTCTCGCTTCTGAAGTGAATGCCCCAGTGTGGAGATGAGCACACTGCACTGCACAACTTTTGACCAAAATGGGACAGCACACTGCACACTGCACTGCACACAGCACAACTTTTTTCTTTCTTTTTGTAGATATGACAACTTTTTAGTGCACAACTTTTGACCAAAATGGGACAGCACACTGCACACAGCACAACTTTTTTCTTTCTTTTTGTAGATATGACAACTTTTTAGTGTTTTTGTAGCAAACTGATGTTTTTTTTTATTTTTATGACAACTTTTTACTATATTTTTTAGTTTACATTTTTTCTATACTTAACTTTTTTCTATATTTTTTTGTACAAACTGATGTTTTTCTAAACTTTTGATGTTTACCTTTTTTTAATATTTTTTGTACAAACTGCTGTTTGAACTTTGTTTACAATGTTTCTATATTTAAATAAACTACATTACATTTGACCGTACATTTGACTCTTGTGTTATATTCTTGTGAAATATTCAGTAAAGTATAGCTCAAAGGCTACATATTCAGTCAGACTTTTGGTGAGTTGTCCTGACAACTCACCCCTAAACGTGAAGACATCTCACCCCGAAAGTGGCCAAAAGTGAAGACATCTCACCCCGGAAAGTGAAGACATCTCACCCCTAAAAAAGCAGGGGTGAGATGTCTTCACGTTTAGGGGTGAGTTGTCTGGACAACTCACCAAAAGTGGCTTTAGGGGTGAGTTGTCTTGTTACCCTTCCATCAACGTTGCCTGCGCTCTATCTTAAACATCAGATGGCAGGACCGCATTACCAACATTGAAGTCCTGGAGAGAGCTCAGTTACCCAGCATAGAAGCCACACTGCTGGTTCGTCAGCTGCACTGGACTGGGCACGTCGCACGCATGGAGAACACCAGGCTGCCAAAAGCAGTCCTTTACAGTGAGCTGTGTCAGGGGAAGCGGGACAGAAGCGGACCTCGTAAACGTTTCAAAGACCAGCTCAAATACCAACTTACGGTAGCAGGCTTACAAGCGAAAACGTGGGAGTCCACTGCCACTGACAAAACCTCTTGGCGCTCTGCTGTAAATGTAGCTGCTGTGAAGCTCAGCAACATCAGGCAGACAGCTGCAATGCACAAACGTGCTCGTCGAAAGGGTGACCAACCCACCCAGACCTCTACCGCAGCAGCATCAGGACAGGGGTTCAAGTGCACCAGTTGCCCGAGAATCTGCGAATCAAGGATCGGATTATACCAACATGAACGTGCCTGTCGCAAAGCAAAGCTGAAGGACCCCTAACTCTAAACTCCTCCTATGATCTTCGCAAGCGAAGAATAAGCCATCGTGTGTGTGTGTGTGTGTGTGTGTGTGTGTGTGTGTGTGTGTGTGTGTGTGTGTGTGGAGGGGCGACTTAAACAGAATCTTCACCGTGTCCCTTTAGAGCAGGGGTGCCCAAAAGGTAGATCGTGATCTATAGATCACAAAGGCTGTGCAGGTAGACCACATGACATCTCCCTAAAATATATCTATCACTTGAATTAAGGTGACTTGATTGATTGATATTATTGATTGACAAAAAGGGCCTGTCAGCTCAAATCCACAAGAGTGTTGCACACAAACGTCAAGTTATATATAAGAAAACCTACCGATTCGTCAATGTGTGTGCGTCAATTTAACAAAGGTGCAGACGATCAGAAATCAGCAGAGAGTGATCGACGTTTGCGCTACTGTATGCCATATTGAAGTGGACTCATCCCCAGTCTTTTTCTCCCTGGAAATAAAAATATTGTCTATATACATACATTCTTGAATCCACTTGCTGACCGGCTGTCAATATTGGGCTTTTTTTATAGGGTTTCTTGTGACCCTACCATTAACATCCTATGGCAGGCAAAAATGTCAAAAAAATTTCAATTGCTCAAAATGTGCTGACCTCATCACATTTGTCATGACGACTATGGCCGTGTTTAGCCCAAGGAGTGTATTTTGTGCAAAACTAATGCTTGGAATGGATTCAGAATCATGAAACCCCCCTAGTTTGATGTTACATGCCATAGAACCCATTTAGGCCTGAGGCCGATTCTAAAAACGCCTCTAATAGTTTTCTAGTTTTCTAGTTTTCTGAAAAACTTCAAATATTTATATAGCAGCATCAAAAATGTAACATTTTGGAATACTGTACATACTGTACAGAACCCCAAAATGGGTTCCCGGCCTGAGGGGGTAAAACACCAAAAGGGGTTCCCGCCCAGAATGGGTTAATGGTAGGGTCACAAGAAACCCCTATAAAAGAATTGCCCAATACTGACAGCCGGTCAGCAAGTGGATTAATGAGTGTATGTATAATGTATATAGATAATATTTTAGGCCAATAAAAAAAGACTACACCAAATTTCCCACCCGTGCACCTCGGCTGCTTTGCAGATACAAAGAGGAAAATCCAAGCTTTCCGTACAGCGTGTGAGTAAACCGTTTAAATATAATCAGATCAGACTTTGAATGTATGTAGCCCGTAGCAGCCAGTAGCCACAATTTGCAACTCTAGGTTTCTTTATAATGGGATGAATCTAGAGTTTCAATACCCTCCATTGACTCCCCACTCATCCAATTTGCATCTGCGATCTGCTTGTATTAGACGACATTAAACTCACCAACATTGCAGCTCTAGGCCAAGCTTGAATTATCCTCTTTCAATCTGCAAAGCTTTTGTTTCATAAAAATCCACCGTGGAGCGCTTGTTTAATAGAACCTGCGTGTGCAGGTGTGCACACGCAGGTAAAACCTTAAAAACCCATTTTGTATATGATTGATTGATTGATTCTTTATCATATATGATGTATTACCATGATTTTGTTCTTGCTTACTGTAAATGGCTCTGGATTAAGGGCATCTGCTAAATGCCAATTTTTTTTGCATGTATGGGCTGTCAAGGGCTGGTATTGCAACTCTACATTGTAGAAATTCAAACTAGGATCTAATAGTTGCATGTGGCTAGGTTCCGGGGACCCCCAGGGCAGGAGTTAGAATATCCGCAATTTGCAACTCTAGATTTTTTTTATAATGGGATGAAATTATGAATCTAGAGTTGCAATACCCTCCATTGACTCCCCACTCATCCAATTTGCTTTTGCGATCTGCCTGTATTAAACAACGTTAAAGTCACCAACATTGCAGCTCTAGGCCAAGCTTGAATTATCCTCTTTCAATCTGCCAAGCTTTTGTTTCACAAAAATCAACCGTAGACATGTTAATATGTTATGAGCTACTTTCTGTCAAGAAATTCTCTGCAGGAGATTATTTGTTTTGGAGTTTGGAAGCACTCGTTGAAGTCACTGAACGGCCCTGCGTACCACTTGTTTCGCATTTGCACATAATGCAGGAGGCAGCAGCGCAACCCGTTAATAAAAAACGAGAAAACTTAGAAAAAGAATCACCTGCAGAGAATTTCTTGACAGAAAGTAGCTCATAACATGTCTACGGTGGATTGTTATGAAACAAAAGCTTGGCAGATTGAAAGAGGATAATTCAAGCTTTCCCTACAGTTCCAATGTTGGTGAGTTTAATGTCTTATACAAGCAGATCACAAAAGCAAATTGGATGAGTGGGGAGTCAATGGAGGGTATTGCAACTCTAGATTCATCCTATTATTAAAAAGAATCTAGAGTTGCAGCTGCATCAGAAATTCCATAACAACATACTAATTCATACTATACTATGCCAAATTGTTGTGACACTTTTGTGACACTTATGTAAAAATAAAAACCTTGAATATTAGGCTACATGAAATGCATTCTAAATTATGTAAATCTTACACTATGCAACAGCTAGTGTACACTGAACTCTACACTTGAATTCCCCACAATGCAAAGCCATATCTGCAATAACATGGTAGAGCCCATAATACCTTAATTGGTTAACCAATAATAGCTCATCATTATAACAAAGTGACAATGATGGCTGTCTGACAGACAAACAGTCATAACTTTATGTGCATCATGTTTCAATTTCAATTTGGGTTGCTTATAGTTTTAGTAATGCTGTATGTTACTAGATAAACAAACGTTTGTATTTTCTTCTTCTACTGTCTGTCTGCTTGCTTTCCACTTCTGAACCACCCAACCACCTCGCCTAACCTAACCTAGCCTAGCCTAGCCTGGACAAAGTTAGTAGGCTATAAACTTTCCCTCGGACCAGGACTTGCAGATTTTTTTACATTATTATTTTTGTTTAATTCTGACATGTCTGATCGATATATAAATATCTGCCAGTCTTGGTCCAAGGCTAGTATGTACTATACTAGAATTTCGCGGGCCTTCGGCCCGCTCATCCCAGAGTTGCGTTGCCCCGCGTTGCGATACAGAAGTCCACAGATACAGAAGTGCACAGTGACATGCGTTGTATGCAGCTGTTTTGTGTTGCAGCGCGCGTGTAGTGTTGTTGTTGTTATCCATATATGCGCCTCGGTTCGTCCCGTTTGTTCCACGCCAGGTGTCGACGCAGTCGTTGGCGCAAATTTCTTATTATTTTAACTGTGTATGTAATCGCGGCTAGTAGCACATTTTTTTTTTAGGAGCACGATGAAAAGTTATGAAATAATGTGTTTGAGGGCCCTCCTATATACAGCTTTAGTCCCCACACGTCTCAATATTTGCCATTGACAAAGAACAGAGAAATTAGGTCGAAATGCCGCTAAATATGACGTAAATTAAAATGTATTATATATATATTTTTGTTGTAATTGAATGTAAATACTTTACTTATAAAAAAAACCTGGCAACCCGCACCCCGCGGTCATTTTCCGCTAACGGGAGCGGTGCTCCCTAGCCTGCTGGAGGGGTTCACATCATCCCATGCACCCTCGAGAGGAAAAAGTAGGAAAATAAATGCAGCCTTGAGCCTACCTACCAATGTGGTGTTGTGGAGCTTGATCACCTCCTCCTCCTCCTCCTTTTCTCCCCAAATTGCCAATCCCAATAAATGCAAAAGTTGCCTAGTGTGAATACTTCCACAGCCTAATTACTAAAGGATAAACTATCAGTCTTCTCCGAAATCGGTCAATGTTTGTCAACTCAGCACGTGTTGACAACGCATAGTAAACAGAAGGAATACTGGACAACTGACCCCGGTGCCTGCTCGTTTTTCCTCCCGGAATTTTCCCCAGTGAGGGGGATAACTTTGTAATATGCTATTGGCTGTTTGTATTCTTTTTGGAAAAATATAAAAAGATACTCCTGTGGAAAGGCTATATTATTTTACTTATATTGACCCTATAAACAATTTAGTATTATTTAGTATATGTAAGGTTTTTCCCACTCAAATGGTACCTCGTCAGATAATACCCACATAGCCTACAACAACTTCTGTGAACAGACTTCACTGTAGTAGCTTTTCATAAATATATTTGTACTTAGGCTGTCTGCTGTCGTGAATGTTTATAGTTAGAGAAACACACAAAATCTGCTCTCCCACCGACGTCATGTGTCCGTTTATCTCCAGCCGTACAGACTCCATTTGACGCGTCTTATCTACTTTAATACCCACATAGCCTACAACAACTTCTGTGAACAGACTTCACTGTAGTAGCTTTTCATAAATATATTTGTACTTAGGCTGTCTGCTGTGGTGAATGTTTATAGTTAGAGAAACACACAAAATCTGCTCTCCCACCGACGTCATGTGTCCGTTTATCTCCAGCCGTACAGACTCCATTTGACGCGTCTTATCTACTTTAATACCCACATAGCCTACAACAACTTCTGTGAACAGACTTCACTGTAGTAGCTTTTCATAAATATATGTGTACTTAGGCTGTCTGCTGTCGTGAATGTTTATAGTTAGAGAAATTCAAAGTCCAGCCGTCTGCTGTCCAGCCTTAGCCTGGTTAATAAACCAGACCGAATCAGCCGTTGGCCAAAAAAAATGCCTGTGATATTAGTCTGGTTTATTAGCCAGGCTAGTCCAGCCTCTCCCACCCCTCACTGGGGAAAATTCCGGGAGGAAAACGGAAACGGGGTGAGTTGTCTTGTTACCAACAGGAGCCGTGTGTGTGTCACATCAAAAGTGGTGACCTATAGAATCCTGTACATAGAAGCATGACGCAATCGTCTCCCTCCCTGTGTGGGTCACGTGGTGGGCTGTCAGCAAATGGGAGAGGGAATGTAGTGTTGCCAGGTCCGCGTATTGTAAGCGAGTGGTAGTGTGTGTAAGTAGCGTGTTGAATGGCATTTTTTCTGTGCTTGTTTTCATAGACGTGGCAACAAATTAGGTGGGGGTGGCGGTGCTTGTGGCGTGTTTGTGTTTATTATTGATATTGATATTGTTTGCGAGTGTGGACGGGAGCCGGCTTTAGTGGCAGTGCGATGACAATTTTTTCGCGGCTGGTGTTGAGTGTGGCCGTGCGGCGCGACATGAGGAGATAGGGAACGAACGACGCGGAGGGTAAGTGTGTGACGTGTTAGTGTGTTGTTGCAGTGTGTGTTGCAGCGTGTTGCAGCGTGTCAGTGATGTAGTAGCTGGTGACTTTCTTTTTTCGTGGTTTGGGCATGGGGACACCTTTTCAAATGTATAATAGATGCTTAGCCTAGCCCAGAGCCATATAATAGAAGAGTTGCGTTATTGAGGGGGCACAGAACAGCCCGGTCACGTGATCCCGGAAGCGCTCGGGCGCACAGCTGCGCACTTACAGGGGAGCCTGATTAGGGACAGACTGGAGTTGAAAAATACATTGTTTAACGAGCGCGCCGCGGATTTCGGCTATTTTAGGTATGTATGCAAAATGACTAACGTTTTTTAAAGTATTGTACAGTGACAACTAAAGTCTCTGTAATGTTTATGTTGTACTATAAATAAAAAAACGCTCTAAAATAAAGGGATTTAAGACCATTAAAAGCCGGGCTGTTGGCTTTCAGGCTTTCACTCTCAGTCACAAAGCTGGAGTTTGAAAGACATTGGAGAACGCCGCGGATATCGGCAATTTTAGGTATGTATGCAAAATGACAACTGTTTTAAAGTATTATTCAGTGACAACTAAAGTCTCTGTAATGTTTATGTTGTACTATTACTAAAAAACGCTCTAAAATAAAGGGATTTAAGACAATTAAAAGTCGATAATGTCGAACGTTCTTATTTTAATCATAACGCCAATTTTAATACAGAATGTCAAGTCTAGTTTTCTTCATAATCTAATATGATTATGTAGGCCTACGACAATAATTTACTATGCCACTATAGCACTAGTCCTCTAGTAGTCTAATACTTTCTCAAATGTGTTATTTAAATGTACCCTTGGTTCCATTCGACCACTCAGAGTTAAGGGTTTTTTTCTTTGCAAATAAAACATTTGAGAAAGTACTCAATTGGATTTCGTGGCAAAAATGGAGTGTTGACAAAAATGTTCTCCACAAGCCAACAGCAATGAACCCTAATAGCTATAGCTCTTCACTGTGTTTGGTTAATTGGTTGTAGGATCAAGGACAGGGGTTCTCAACCCGTGGGTCGCGACCCCTCGGGGGGTCGCCAAATTATTTTAGGGGGTCCCCAAATTATTTTCAAAAAAATATATATATATATTTTTTAAATTTTATTTTCACGATTTTTCAAAAATAGCAGACCTACAAGCTCAGCGCGCCACTCGGTGGCGCGCTATGAGCTTGTAGATCTGCTATTTTTCAATAGCTAAATTATAACAATGCTTAAAACACCAAAAGGGGTTCCCGCCCAAAATGGTTTAAGGTTATTGTAGCAGTCAATTTTTATTGGGGGTCGGGAGGGGGCGGGGCGGGGGTCCCGAGACATTGCCAAAGCATTTCCGGGGGTCCCCGGCCAAAAACGTTGAGAACCCCTGATCTAGGACACCGTTATAATGTAGGATTGAGTTTTCTACTTTTTCTACTTTCAGATACCTCTTTCAGAGAAAACACCAGAAGGTTTGTGTCAGAATATCAATTCAAGATGACAAATACTACCACCACCAGTGTATGGCAGCTGTCAGTTAATTAAAAGGGTATCTTTGAAAAACAACTGTCAGAAAACTTGCCAGAAATGTTGCTCTTTATTCAACGTTTCGGTCTATTCGACCTTCGTCTGTCCTGATGAAGGTCGAATAGACCGAAACGTTGAATAAAGAGCAACATTTCTGGCAAGTTTTCTGACAGTGTGCGGGACCCTTCTTTGTTTTTCAAAGATACCCTTTTAAGTATACTTTATTGCCCTACGCACCTGTCAATAGCCTTGAGGTGTGCATCGGCCTTTTGCTAAAAGCTGTCAGTTAATGACCAGCAGCCATAATGACCAGCAGCCAATGTATGACAAATCATGACTATACGTATATTATTGTATTCACAGTTTTATAATGTTGATATTAAATGATAGAATAAGCTAATTGAATGATACAATGATAAAATAGGGCTTGAGTGATTAAAACCAGGAAGACAAATGTCACTATATATATATATATATATATATATATATATATATATATATATATATATAAAATCATTGATATATTGCCAACTTTTCCAAGGCCCTCAGTCCTTGTGTTATGTTTACTACTACTACACCACTTAGATATTATTTCCATGTGTCATAAGTTCAAGTTAAGACCTGACTGACTGCATTCTGCCATGCTGTTTGTTGTAAAGAACCTCCACGGGTCTCATAGATTATACATTCAATTAAGCTTGATTTATTTACAACATAAGTTAACATAATGAACTCTAAACACAAACCAATGGCACTTGTGCTTATACTAGTATAAGCCTTATAGCATAATGTTGGTATAACATTATTTATTTTATGTGACAATTTCTCTTCTCAATCTGGACATAAAGAAGCAATGAACATATTGAATGACCATATAATTGACCATATAATTGAGCCTTTAAATTCTAATACAGTCAATGCTTGGCTCCTTCTTTCCTTGTAGACAGTTGCTGCTGCAATATGGTTGGCTGTGA
This sequence comes from Electrona antarctica, assembly GCF_951216825.1. NCBI lineage: Eukaryota > Metazoa > Chordata > Actinopteri > Myctophiformes > Myctophidae > Electrona > Electrona antarctica. Next base: position 14,384,609 of record NC_136806.1, read on the forward strand.
GGCAGTCGGCTGCAAAAGCCGGTCAGAGAAAGGGGCGAAACTGTACGGCTTCCCTGTATAACCTGAAAGAAGGAAGAGGTGGTTGGTCAGTGTGAGCCGGATGGGTATGACCATGAAGAAGAGGTGGTTGGTCAGTGTGAGCCGGATGGGTATGACCATGAGGAAGAGGTGGTTGGTCAGTGTGAGCCGGATGGGTATGACCATGAGGAAGAGGTGGTTGGTCAGTGTGAGCCGGATGGGTATGACCATGAAGAGGTGGTTGGTCAGTGTGAGCCGGATGGGTATGACCATGAAGAGGTGGTTGGTCAGTGTGAGCCGGATGGGTATGACCATGAGGAAGAGGTGTTTGGTCAGTGTGAGCCGGATGGGTATGACCATGAGGAAGAGGTGGTTGGTCAGTGTGAGCCGGATGGGTATGACCATGAGGAAGAGGTGGTTGGTCAGTGTGAGCCGGATGGGTATGACCATGAGGAAGAGGTGGTTGGTCAGTGTGAGCCGGATGGGTATGACCATGAAGAGGTGGTTGGTCAGTGTGAGCCGGATGGGTATGACCATGAAGAGGTGGTTGGTCAGTGTGAGCCGGATGGGTATGACCATGAGGAAGAGGTGTTTGGTCAGTGTGAGCCGGATGGGTATGACCATGAGGAAGAGGTGGTTGGTCAGTGTGAGCCGGATGGGTATGACCATGGGTATGACCATGCCAGAAAATACCAACAAAAGAAAGCTATGTGAGGTAATGTAAAGACACTGTAATAATGTTGATGTGTAGTGTTTGTGTAACTTTGTGTATCTAAACAACCGTTACTCTACAGGCACACTTTGAGGCAGATCAGTTTGTAAATAAAAAGGGAAAGAAAAGGCTAAGGGACGATGCAGTTCCTAGTATATTTGCACATCGTGCACCAACTAAACAACGGAAGCCACCTGCAATTCGAACAGCACCTGATGTGAACTTAATTGTTAGGGAGCACAGTTACACAAAAGGTAATATAGGTATACAGGTGCTTCTCAAAAAATGTGATTGTGGAAAAGTATAATTCAAAAAGTGAAACTTTCATATATTCTAGATTCAATGTGCATAAAGTGAAATATTTAAAACCTTTTTTTGTTTTAATCTTGATGATTGTGGCATACAGCTCATGACAATCAAAAAATCAGATCTCAAAATATGAATAGTTTATGAGACCCCTAAAAACATATTTATAATACAGAAATGTCGACCATCTGAAAAGTATGTTAATTTATGCACTCAATATGTGGTCTGGGCTACTTTTAAACAAAATATTTCATCTATGGGGCATGGCATGGAGGTAATAAGTAAGGCCAAACAGAATCTGCAGGTTTCTTTCTGTTTTTCTGCGGTGATTCCGGAGGAAAATCTGCAGGATTCTGCAGAGTTCCTTTTTTCTTTTAAGGTTTTAGACAGTTATCCAGGACTGTGATCAATGTGTTTAGAGCAAAAATAACTCTAAATATGCTAAATAAACCTTAAAGTACCACAACAAAGTCATTAAGATCTATTAGTCAAACCTTCGACTTCATCCATTTTTATTCAATAATAATTCACTCCTTCATGAACATTCTTTAGTACAATTCAAATAACAAATGTGAAATGAAATTACAATGGGTCCAATAAGAACATACATATACTTAGCCAGCCAGCCAGCGGCTTTCCGTCAGTCAGCCAGCCGGTCCGTTAGCCAGTTAGCCAGCCAGCCAGTCAGTCAGTCAGTCAGTCAGTCAGCCAGTCAGCCTGTGGCTTTCCGTCAGCCCGTCAGTCAGCCAGCCAGCCAGTCAGTCAGTCCGTCAGCCAGCCAGCCAGTCAGTCCGTCAGCCAGCCCGTTAGCCAGCCAGCCAGCCAGTCAGTCAGTCCGTCAGCCAGCCAGTCAGTCAGTCAGTCCGTTAGCCAGCCAGCCAGTCAGTCAGTCAGTCAGCCAGTCAGTCAGTCCATTAGCCATCCAGCCAGTCAGTCAGTCAGTCAGTCAGCCAGCCATTCAGTCCGTTAGCCAGCCAGCCAGCCAGCCACTCAGTCAGCCAGCCAGCCAACCACTCAGTCCGTTAACTAGCCAGCCAGTCAGTCAGTCGGTCAGTCAGTCAGCCACTCAGTCAGTCAGTCAGTCAGTCAGTCAGTCAGCCAGCCAGCCAGCCACTCAGTCCGTTAGCCAGCCAGCCAGCCAGTCAGTCAGTCAGCCAGCCAGCCAGCCACTCAGTCTGTTAACCAGCCAGCCAGCCAGTCAGTCAGTCAGTCAGTCAGTCAGTCAGTTAGCCAGTCAGTCAGTTAGCCAGTCAGTCAGCCAGGGGCCAGCTTGGGGGCTTTCTCAAGAGGAATATCTGCCTCAACCAGAGCCTTTGTAAAATCCAACACAATCTTCTTCCTCTCAGCAGTACATGGGTCTTAGGCAGCCAGGGTTTCAGTCCTAGATCGTACTGCAAAACAAAGACAATTTGTTATAATAGTTGTGTGTTATATATAAACACAATATCATTGAACAGTATATCAAATAATGCAAACATACAACTCACATATACAAGTCTCTCACACATATCTGCCTTTCAGGGGTGTAAATCGAGTGATGGACTGCTGGTCACAATACAGCTTTATTTTCTTTGCAATTATAATATTAAATCACATTATAGTCAATGGTAACAAGTGAACACATGAACCAAACTCCTCTGTCAGTGTCATTTGATTAAAAAAAAATCTCACACAGAAATGTAGCCTACATTACAGGTTGACTATAATCATTCTGGCTGCTAGACTAGGTGTAACAAAACAAAACAAAACAAAACTGAAAACTAATATATTTCTAGCCATCACTGCTACATTCTCAATAGTCAATACTCGAGTGAAATTCAAGGGTATTCAACAGGGTGTCCGAGACCCCTAGGGGGTCCACTAACTAACCCTAGCATCTCTGATGATGCATATTCTGAGGGTAACAGTCGAAAATAGCAGATCTACAAGTTCCCAAACGATGCCTCATGCTGCGACTAGGTGGGCGTCTAAAAATACTGAACATGAATCCAACACAACACTGACATGGTGCTGTCAAACAATCTATGAATACAACACTGCACTGTTTGACATGGTGCTGTCAAACAATCTATGAATCCAACACAACACTGCACTGTTTGACATGGTGCTGTCAAACAATCTATGAATCCAACACAACACTGACATGGTGCTGTCAAACAATCTATGAATCCAACACAACACTGACATGGTGCTGTCAAACAATCTATGAATCCAACACAACACTGACATGGTGCTGTCAAACAATCTATGAATCCAACACAACACTGACATGGTGCTGTCAAACAATCTATGACATGGTGCTGTCAAACAATCTATGAAGGCACTAGGGAACGGTGGGCACCAAAACAGAGTGGGCACTAGGGAATGGTGGGCACCAAAACAGAGTGGGCACTAGGGAACGGTGGGCACCAAAACAGAGTGGGCACTAGGGAACGGTGGGCACCAAAACAGAGTGGGCACTAGGGAACGGTGGGCACCAAAACAGAGTGGGCACTAGGGAACGGTGGGCACCAAAACAGAGTGGGCACTAGGGAACGGTGGGCACCAAAACAGAGTGGGCACTAGGGAACGGTGGGCAGACTGGGCACCAGGGATAGGTGGGCACCAAAACAGAGTGGGCACTAGGGAAAGGTGGGCAGACTGGGCACCAGGAGAAAGGTTGGCAACAAAACAGAGTGGGCACTAGGGATCGGTGGGCAGACTGGGCACCAGGGATAGGTGGGCACCAAAACAGAGTGGGCACTAGGGAAAGGTGGGCAGACTGGGCACCAGGAGAAAGGTGGGCAACAAAACAGAGTGGGCACTAGGGAACGGTGGGCAGACTGGGCACCAGGGATAGGTGGGCACCAAAACAGAGTGGGCACTAGGGAAAGGTGGGCAGACTGGGCACCAGGGATAGGTGGGCACCAAAACAGAGTGGGCACTAGGGAAAGGTGGGCAGACTGGGCACCAGGAGAAAGGTGGGCAACAAAACGGAGTGGGCACTAGGGAACGGTGGGCAGACTGGGCACCAGGGATAGGTGGGCACCAAAACAGAGTGGGGACTAGGGAAAGGTGGGCAGACTGGGCACCAGGGATAGGTGGGCACCAAAACAGAGTGGGCACTAGGGAAAGGTGGGCAGACTGGGCACCAGGAGAAAGGTGGGCAACAAAACAGAGTGGGCAAGCTATGAAATCTATTAAGTTTAATCTGCAACACAATTTTATATGGGGTCCCTGGCTCCTGCTTCATCTCTCTCAGCTAAAGGTTTTCTCTCGATTCAAATCAATTCATTTCAAATTAGCTTTATTGCCTGGCATGAGAAAACATACATTTACATTGCCAAAGCAAAAGTGGAACGAGACAATCAAGATAAAACAATGTATGTACAAATAAATATTGAATATAAATAGGAATTGAATAAAGGTGTAAAAGTTCTCACACACTCTCTCCAAACACGCACGTGAGTCCATCACTTTATTGAGATGCCTAACTTGAAAAAAAAGATTCAAACAAAAGGTTTTTAATATTTCACTTGATGTGCAATTAATCTAGAATATATGATTTATTTTTTATAGAAAAAAGAAAATTTACTTTTCCATGATATTCTAATGTTTTGAGAAGCACCTGTATGGGCACATCTATTTGTAGTAATATTTCATACTGACATAAGTCTTGTGTGTCCTAACTGTGTGCCATGTATTCTTTACATCCATTTCAGGGATTGAATGTGAAAGGGCTGAGAGTCTTAGAAGGAAAAAGTCAGAACAGACAGGAAAGAGAGAGAATTCCTAGCAAGGACAGAGGTGAAGAAGAAATGCCAAGCGAGCACAGAGTAGAGAGTGAAATTCCAACAGAGGACAGACAGACAGCTGAAAGAAAAGAACCTGTGAGGGAGCACAGAGTGGAGAGAGAAATTCAAACCGAGGACAGACAGACAGACAGCTGAAAGAGAAGAACCTGTGAGCGAGCACAGAGTGGAGATAGAAATTCCAAGCGACAGAGCAGAAGCAGGAATTCCAAGCGAGGACAGAGCAGAACCTGTGATAGATGAGCAAAGAGAGGGCACGCAACCTGCAGAAATCACCACGATGGAGGATTTTAAAAAAGAGTTACAGAAGCAAATCACCATGGTGGAGGATTTGAGAAAAGACTTACAAAAGCAACAGAGGGCTACTCAGAGAGCACAGGGGGCTGCTGATAAGGCACGGGCATCATTAAAAAGATTAAGGAAACAAAAGGCAGCTTTGCTCAGGAAAGAGAAAAACACGGATAGGAAATTAGTCCAAATATTTTCTGAAGACCAGATGAAGGCATTAGGCCGAATAAATACACAGGGAATGGAATGGAGTAATAGCACCATCAAAAGGGCATTAACAATCAGGTTTTCTGCAGGACCAACAGGCTATAACACCCTCCGAGATGAGCTGCAAATCCCTCTGCCTGCAATAAGAACACTACAGGCGAGAATGCAAAGGGTTAAATTTGAGCCAGGGATTTTAGAGGAGGTCTTTACCTTTCTAAATCTTAAGGCAGCAGGGATGGGTGAGATGGAAAGGGAGTGTGTTTTAACACTTGACGAGATGGCCATCACTCCAAGTGTTGAATTAAACATGGGCTCAGGACGGCTGTATGGGGATGTCACTTTGCCAGATCACACTGGACCAGCAACACACGCCTGCGTTTTTATGTTGGCTGGCGCTACAACACGCTGGAAACAGATTGTAGCTTACCACTACAGTGGCAATTCAACCCAAGGCAAAGTGTACAAACCAATAGTACTGGAGATTATTGAGAGAGCCGAAGCCATTGGGCTTCATGTCATTGACGTCACCACTGACATGGGTAGCCCTAATCAAGCCATGTGGAGAGCTTTTGGAGTAGACTACAGCAACACATCTGTCCCACATCCTGTGACACCAGAGAGGCAGCTGTATTTCATGCCTGATGTCCCCCATCTGGTAAAAAACCTGAGGAATGCCCTTGTCCAACACACAATCACAATTCCAGATGATGTTGTGGAAAAAGAGAATTTAACATCTAATGAAGTGTCACTAGAGCCCATTAAGGATCTCATTAATTTCCAGGAAGGGATGGCACTGAAAATAGCCCCAAACTTGTCCAGGAAATCCATTGAGCCTAATCATTTCGAAAAAATGAAAGTTGGCCCCGCCATGAATGTTTTCAGCCACTCAAGTAGTGCTGGACTGAAATATCTGGTGCAGAAAGAAGGACGACCCCAATCCCATCTAACAACAGCATGGTTCCTAGAGAAGGTCAATCACTGGTTCGATCTGATCCTCCCGCCATCCCACTATGGCATTGAGCAGATTAAAGTTGGAGGAGTATGAGAAAGCCAAGGTCTTCCTCAACGACATAGTTGATCTGTTCTGCAACATTAAGGTTGGGAAGAATGGTGGCTGGAAGCCCATACAAACAGGGGTGGTAATGGCGACCCGCTCTATTCTGGCAATACAGGAGGAGATGGTAACGCGAGGACACAAGTTTGTCCTAACAGCTAAGTTTAGAGAGGAGATGGAAGACGGACCTGCTGCAGTTGCAGCAGGTCCGTCTTCCATCTCCTCACCGGAATTCTCAACCACCGAGAAGAACATTCTTTACAACCTGGCGGGCTACATTGCACACAGTGTTATGAAGAACAACATCATCTGTAACGACTGTGAAATGGCAATAACCAACAGAGAGTGTGCCAGTAATGCAGAGGAGGACAGCATGTCCTCCTGCATTACTGGCCCTTAAAGAATATAAACCAGGTGCCCTCTGCCGTCCTTCCCCAGAGGTGTTTGAGTTAATAATACAGTTGGAGCATCTATTCAGACGCACATCCTGTGTGGTATTGTCACTGGCAGACTTGGAAAGAGAGTCACTGGCTTTGACCAGCACTCTTCCGCCATGCCATGGAGTGCACCAGAAACTAACAAGACGTTTCATCCGACTCAGAATGAGAATTGAGGCCAAAAAATTACATTTTGAGAGAAAGCCCAAAGCTGATGGCCACAGTGGCAGCAAAAGTCTGACAAAAAAGGCCAATAGGAGCCTAGCTTCCACACCAAGAGCACCCAGGCTGTCCAACACACTGCTCATGGCTAAAGCAGTAGGCATTCCTGTAGTTCACTCAGGTATGCCAGTCAGCCTCATCTCAGTTCCTTGCATTTAGTTTTACACACCCTAACAGCAGCATGTCTCAACCACACCACTCATCTAAACGGCACTCTAGTGCCCTGGAGTTAACCAGCCAGACCTTGTCTGCCGAGACACATGATGGGCATCATGGGCATATGCAGGCACAAGGGAACGGTGGGCACCAAAACAGAGTGGGCACTAGGGAACGGTGGGCACCAAAACAGAGTGGGCACTAGGGAACGGTGGGCACCAAAACAGAGTGGGCACTAGGGAACGGTGGGCACCAAAACAGAGTGGGCACTAGGGAACGGTGGGCAGACTGGGCACCAGGGATAGGTGGGCACCAAAACAGAGTGGGCACTAGGGAAAATACTTTAAGTCAACAACACACTTGAAACTTACTTTTTTTTTTGCTTTGTTGTCTGAACTAGGTCCAGGCTTGCCAGTCAACGTCACCAACGTTCAACGTTCACCAACAGTCAACGTTTCCAGGACATTTTGCTGCAAAGGTTAAGAACATACATTATTAGTTACATCTTTCAGAAATAGCCGTAAAGTTACATGAAGTTATTAGTTACTACTAATACTAATACTATTTGTAGTAGTATTAGTAGTAGTAGTAAATTACTATTAGTTACTACTACTAGGCTACTAGTTATTACTCTCCCGATTGGATGACATTTTTACCCCCACCTGAAAAGGCATTATTATTATTATTATTGTGGTCGGTTGGACCAAAAGTGGTATGTATGTATGATGGTCATATTCTATAACTTAAAACTGTTTTACCCATTATGTTATACTTTAGCTATTGAAAAATAGCAGATCTACAAGCTCATAGCGCGCCACCGAGTGGCGCGCTACGAGCTTGTAGGTCTGCTATTTTTGAAAAATCGTGAAAATGTGGCACAAATCATTGAATATATATATTCTTTCAGAGCCAACTTTTTCTTATTTCGACTTCAGGCCTAAATGGGTTAAACAAAATAATTGTATTTTATATTAATGGCGGATTTCTTAAAGGTTTATTTGTTATTTTACAGAGGGGCTGATAGTAAGTTCGTAGCAGTCGGGAGTACTTGCGCGCTCTGCTTGCGCACTAGTACTACTACTATACAGTATAAAAAAAGTTTAAAAAAAAAGAGGGTTGCGCACACCCAGTCCCTCGCTGGTGCTAGACAAAGGCAGATACCGTTCAAAAGAAAAGGAAGTCCGCACAGCAGCTCTGCTCCACAGTGTTTTGTTCATTTAAACTGACAAAGTGACATTTCGGCGATGAAGGCCAGTCATGGCCAAAACGTTGTCACTTTTTTGTCACTTTATGTCAGTGTTTAAATAAACAAAACACTGTGGAGCAGAGCTGCTGTGCGGACTTCCTTTTCTTTTAAAATATACAGTATAGTCATTAGCATTACTTTCTTTCTTACAGACCTCACACTTCTGTCTCAGAAGAGTGACAGACCTGACTGAGCTCCGACTGGTTGCTGGTTGTTTGATTGGAGACCACCTGATGACCTCTCTTCCAGGCCAAGGCTTCATTCGATCTTCGATGTTTTTACAAAATGACCTCCCTGGGCAACCAGTGACCTCCAGGGAGGAAGAGAGACTCGATAGGACAGATTCAACGACAACAACTACGACAGTGACAGACGCAGAGAAGGCTCCCTTGACTCAAATACACCAAAGCCAAGTGTGGACAAGGACGGATACATGCACACCGCACAGATGAACAGTCTGGTGAGACATAGGAGGACACTAGGCAGGAGGCAAACCATTGTCCTAGAGACCTCAGTGCCTGCTATCCACCAAGAACGCACAAGGCAGGAGAGAAAAGGACAGTGGGCGGGTGTGGTCAGCACTGGTTTGCTCTCACTTCCCTGTTGGCCAGGTGTGGTGGGGGGCTGGGCCTGGTGCTGGCCAGTGCTGGCTTCGGCATGCTCACGGCCCCAATCATGGACCTCTACAACCAGAAGGGCTACTTCCTGCATCACGTGATCTTCGCCTGCCGCACGCTGCTGTGCATCATCTGTTTGCTGTTGCTACCCGAGACGAGGGGTCAACCTTTGCCGGAGAGCCTGGCGGACGGAGAAATCTTCACCAGCAGCATCTCCTCCTCACAAAGACTGACCGGGACTACTCCCGCGTCCACGACACACCACTACACCTCTCCGCTACCGGGGGCGTCACGGTGGCAGTGGCCACTGCTCTGGCAGCAGTGCCGGCCTCATACGCAACTGGAGGAGAGGTGCTTGGCAACTGTGCTGCTGTAGCCAACGGGGTGCGAGCGTCATAGCAGTGGTCTTTTGTTAAGTGATCTGATATTAGACGGTGGTACGGGGTCAACAAGTCTCTGAAAAAAACAGAGGAGTCTTTTCAATGTATAACCAAAACAAAACCCAATGAATTATTTAACTGACCCAAGTTGGACATTTGTTAACACAGCCGACGCTAATCGCGTATCAATACGTTATCAATTAATCAAACGTCCGGTGCGAACCACGTATCCATACGTTCTAATCACTTTTTTATAGCATACTTTCATTCATCTTTTTACCCACCCGGACAATGAAGAACCATCCCCCTATCATTGCTGCTTAGTCCCGCTCACGTGATCAGAAAAACAAACAAAAAAAAAACAGGAGGGCGGGCCGCTTTACGTGTATAAGCCAGTGTAAAATGGATGCGCCATGCCGATCTAGTCGGTGTGTGAAAAGAATCAAATTTCACCTAACCGCGCCTCACCAGGCTTTCCTCCACCTATTGGCTTTTATACTCGATTCCCCCCTCCCCTCCTGTTTCTCCTGCAGGAGGAGGGCCTTGCGAGATGGGGGCTCATGTCTCGGAAAAAAACATGAACGGAACGCTGTTACGCTGCCTAACACATGATCTGCAGATTCTGCACCAGATCGGCATTGCACAACGTCTGCAACACACATGGACAGATGCATGTTTACTTCTTCATACTGTAGCGACCAAACGATCCCTGAGCCTACAATACTACGAACTAACAAACGAACTACAGTATCGAGAGGGGCCGCCATGACAACAGACAGTCTACCGTTGGGGGATCACGTATCGCCATGCAGAGCCGTCATAATCGGAGATCGCTCGGACGTGTGATTGTAACGCTTTTTTATTCATTATAATTGTAGTGATAAGACCGCAATGAACGCGTCGGGGACGTAATCGACCCGGGTGTAATGTATAACGAACTTTTCCGCGTCCTAAACCGTGCATGCCCAGGCATGTTGCCCTATACTAGCTTGAAAAACAAAATCAGCTCATGATGACAACGCGTCTCACCGTTATACTATAGTTCTGAACCGAACGGTGGAATGGGACTTTTTATAGCCGTACGATCAAGACTTTTGCTGCCCAATGTGCCCATGACCCCCCCCCCCCAATGTTACTGCGATCAAAACAATGAAAGCAGTGAATCATCATCATCATCTAAAGAAAGCAGAGTTATGAAGGTTTATAGTCAGACATTGACAGGCAGATATAACAATAAACACAATAAATATGCTATACATCCTATACACCGAATGAAAGCCCTGAATGTGTACTTTTACGAGGAAAAGAGTAAACATTGATCCCATGTACAGTCTGTCATAAATTGGTTACTGGGTGGATGCACATTGCGCCCACCAGATATAACTGCAGAGAAGACATGGACCCGAACTCAATATTCACAAAATAAGGCCTATAGCGACATATAAATACTATATACCGTATGAAACAGAAGACTCTCTGCTTTCATAAGAAAAAAACTTCTACTGTAGTAATAATAAAAATCACACCCATGTGAAGTGAGTGGTGCAACTCTGTCCCATATTCTGTTCTCTGCTTATTCAATACAGCTCGCTATATACGGACTGAGGCAGAAAGTCATGTAAACCTTTTATTTACAGTTTGGTCTGTAAACTTCTACTGTAATAATAAAAATCACACCCCTGTGAAGTGAGCGTTGCAACTGTTCTGTACTTATTCACTACAGCTCGCTATATACGGACTGAGACAGAAAGTCATGTAAACCTTTTATTTACAGTTTGGTCTGTAAACTTCTACTGTAATAATAAAAATCACACCCCTGTGAAGTGAGCGGTGCAACTGTTCTCTACAGAATATGGGACAGAGTTGCACCACTCACTTCACATGGGTGTGATTTTTATTATTACTACAGTAGAAGTTTTTTTCTTATGAAAGCAGAGAGTCTTCTGTTTCATACGGTATATAGTATTTATATGTCGCTATAGGCCTTATTTTGTGAATATTGAGGAGTTCACGTCCATGTCTTCTCTGAAGTTATCTGGTGGGCACAAGCTGCATTCAATAACCAATTACTGTCTAACTGTAGATGGGATCAATGTATACTGTTTTCCTCGTAAAAGTACACATTCAGGGCTTTCATTCGGTGTATAGGATGTATAGGATATTTATTGGGTTCAATTTTATATCTGCCTGTCAATGTCTCTGACTTTAAACCATCCATAACTCTGCTCGCTGTTCAAGATAACCACTTCCAGGCAAATGCAGGTGTTGCAAAAAGGTCAATATCTCCAGAATGGAACATGGTAAAATCAAAATGTATTTTTTAAATTGAAGTGGACAAGTTCAGCTTTCTTTTGATGTATGCGTGTGATTCTCGCTATAAGAGAACATTTTGCTGTGGGCCCCCGAACAAGGCCTTTGTGCAATGTTAAACGGTAGCAACATCCAAATAGGCCTGCCGAGATCTTGTAGCAATCAAAGTGTTAAGGGCCAGGATGAGCTGGTGGTGCCGGCGGTAACATATTTAAGGCTATGATTCAGGGTACATTCAGGAGCTACCCCAAAAATAGTGTACTATGCTGAGTTTCTCTCAAGTGTGTGTTCTTGATATAGACTTACGTTTTCAATGGTGCTCAAGTGAATTGATTTCACTGCATTAGTTGTATGTACACCTATGATTTTCAAGCAAAAGCAGAGAATCCAAATCAACAGGCAAAGACTGAAAAATGGTCAGACAGGCTTTCAATGGTGTGCTCTATGAATTTTCAGTGTGAAGTTTGACTTCGTGAGAGGATTTCAGTGTTAAATTATTAATTATCAAATGTAGGTGTTCTTTTGCACTAAATGTCAAAGACACAATCGGGTGTTTATGATTTCTCAGCCAACATGTTAGAAATCCAGGGATTGGCTTAAAGGGGCATTCCACTCATTTTCAACATTTTACTATGTCATTAATATACCTTAGAGCTGTTGTGTGGAAATAATAAAAAAGTCCCCCCATTCTGTGTTTCCTAGAACTAGAGGTCTGAAAAAAATCATTAACATGGTGAAACACATCTTGATGACATCATCAAGATGTGTTTCACCATGTTAATGATTTTTTTTCATAATTACAGTTCTAGGAAACACAGAATGGGGGGACTTTTTTATTATTTCCACACAACAGCTCTAAGGTATATTAATGACATAGTAAAATGTTGAAAATGGGTGGTTTTCCCCTTTAACTACTACCACTCTGAATTGCATGAAAGGGCACAAATTGATTTATACTTGTATATCTTTACTGATTTGTGGTCCCTGTACCAGAAGTCCAATTTGGCACTTTATTCTCAGAGGTGAGGTCAGTGTAAACGCTTCTTTAAATTGTTAGCATTACTTATGTTCAGTGTGGGTTGAACAGAAATACAATCGGATGACTATGTACTATAAGATGTTTCTTCAAGATGTAATATAATTCTTCAAGTTATTCAATACTGTGTTTATGGTTGTAAACATCAAACATGTCTACACTTTTTAAAGGAACTCAGACACGTAAAAAGGGCATGTTGTGTGTAAACACCTGTGTTTCTGTCAGCTGGAGATATCAGCCTTTCCATTTGCATTACCTTTTTTGCAACCTGATTCTGATGGGGTTTTCTCGGTCTGCCCTGGAATGGTTCAATACATTGTCCTTCTAGACAGACATGAGAGAGATAGAAGGTCTTGTCCTGGCCCCCAAATCTGGGTTGGAGCAGATGTGTTTACTGTAGCTGTGCCTGTGTAAGAAGGTGCCTTTTTGTTTTGAAAACGGTGGATATTTTATCTGTGGGAAGGGACACAAGTACAGTGGAGTCCCATTCCTTTTTGCCGGGCTGACATCTGTAGGTACCTATCAATGTCAGTCAGCCCAAAAATACCTCTGGTAGCCACACCTCTGTTGGGTGGGGTTTAGCCTTAAGGGGTGTGTTTTTTTCACCCACTGTGTAATATAATAAATGGACAGTAGGTGGCAGTAGGACAGAGGCCACAGCAACTATACATTCCAGCTAAGTAATTTGCACTGCAGTTTTAGGGATTGTCATTGCTGCTGTCAAGGAGTGAAACAATATACCCATACTCAACCTTTTAATTTTAATTTACCGTAGTATCTCATATATATATATATATATATATATATATATATAGTTGTGGAAATGTAGATCTGCTGTTTTCAAAAGATTGAAAACTTTAAATGATACATTATGCATAAAGTGTATTTTCTACTTTTTTTTGTATGTTAAGTACATTACATCTGTAATACAGTTGTGTATTCTTATGACATTAATTTCATTATATATTATTATAATTAGTTAAAAGCAGGCTCTGTACCCAAAAATGCCTGTATTTAGCCTGTCCTCAGCAGGGCACAGGACACATTAATGCATGGGGCTTGCTATTGTCTTTATACCTGGGGGGGACAGGGGGAGGGGAAGCACTTGATCTTGTGAAATGATCTTGTGGCAGGCAGGCGGCAGGCTGATAATTTTTTGTCTTGTGTAAAAGTACAAAAGTATTGCTATCAAAGTGTACTAAAAATAACTAGAAAGTTGTTGTTGCAAATGTTAATAACATATTCAATCAGTGTGTACTTTGCACAGTAGAGTCAACACAGGAGACAAATGTATTACTATGATATATGATAATATCATGTCATTTTCACAGTTGTGTACTTTACAGTAGAACTAGCTAAACACGGATACCACTTATCATTTAATGTAATGGCTCTGCATGCTTTGCGTGTGTATTTGATTTAAAAAAAAAACACAAAGTTTGTCATTCACTGTGAACGTACGGTCGTGATTTTGTAGGAATAAAGTTCAGTACTTTATACAACACTATTTCATTTGATAATGTGATGGCATAGTGTTTCATAGTTTGTATTATTTGTGTTGCGACGTTGACATGATGACATGAGTTGACAAGTCGCTTATAACAAGCGGACATGGCAACAACGGAGAAATCCATGAAGAGCTCTCGTTTTTAACAGGAGATTTAAGACGTTTCTAACTCATGTCATCATGTCAACGTCGCAACACAAATAATACAAACTACGAAAAACTATGCCATCACATTATCAAATGAAATAGTGTTGTATAAAGTACTGAACTTTATTCCTACAAAATCACGACCGTACGTTCACAGTGAATGAGTTTCTGCCGACCGGAAGCGTTCCGGCGGCCCAAACTGAACGCGGAAGTGTTGGCTGCATAGAGCCCATTGGGAAGGCTGTAGCTGAGGAAACTGGTTATACTGCCTTTAGCATGGCCAGGCCTAGTGCTCAGACACCTATTAGGTGTTAGACATTAGGCCTGCACCCCCCCACCCCCCCCACACACACACTCACACACTTGCTTGGCACAGGTAAACGGCAGGGGGAACCTAGTAATTATAGTAAGACAAAGTATTTTAGCAACTTAGTCTTAGTGTTACTTTTAGTAGCAAATTTATTTCTGATTTAAGCTCAGTCTCAGGCTGCTTAAACTATCTAGTCTTAGCCAACTAAAAATTAACACTGGCATACAATAAACTAAAACATCATTTCTCAGACTCTTCAACAAAGATGGCAAAAACAAACATTCTTTGTTCTGTACTTATACAATTGTATAGTATAAAACACTGATTTTAAAACTTTGACAAACTATTGCAAACCAGCACTACAGGCTACTTTGCAAGGGCAAAAATAATGTGAGAAATTCTCTCTCTCTCTCTCTCTCTCTCTCACCACTGATAGAAAAAGAAAAGAAAAAACATTTCCCCACCCCCACCATGCAGACACCTCTGGCTGGAGGACCATGCGTCCCCAGACTGCTCCTGTACTTTTAATTATTATAATCATTTTGATACTTTTTACTTTTACTCAAGTAAATGGTGAATTACAAACTTTTAGTACTTTTTCCACTACTTGGTTTTAAGTTAGTTTAAAGGGGTATTTGTTTTCTCTTTAAAACATGTCTGGGGTCTACTCAGGTTTTTGAGTGAACCCCATACAGTTTCTCTGTGTAGGGCCAGATAGCACTAGATAGATACCATTATTCTCAATCTCAACTCTCAATTCTTATATTAATCGATCAACTCTAAAGCAAAGCTTGTGAAGCTTGCTACAAGTTGGGTTTTTTTATATAAGCAACCAAGCTTCAGAAACAATTAAGCCCAATACGGCAACATGCAACTATAAGTTTTCAAGCTACTTTACAGGGAAACTAGATGGGCATAAATGGGCATAAATGGCTGATTGCAGTATTGATACTTTTACTCAAGTAAAAACATTTGTACTTTTTCCACCACTGAAGAATAATTTGTGTAAAGTTCTACAATAAGCATTAGTGAAAGTCTTTTTACTTGATTTACTTTTTTGCTTGAAAAGGAAGCTTGTTTATCTCTCTCTCTCTGTCTGGACAAAGAATACACACTGAAAAAGCCTAGGTGGGCTGCAGGGGGTAGCCAGCCACTAGCCAGTCTCCAGATCTCGTATCTTCACACCTCTCAGACCGGAGAGAGGGGGTTGAGAGAGAGAGAGAGAGAACAACTTTTTTTTTCATTTCAAGTTTTCAAATACATACAAATATTTTGAAAATAGCAGATCTACAAGCTCACACTTCATCGCACCGTGGTGATTGTGAGCTTGTAGATGAAATGGCCAAATTGTGTATAGGGCTGAAGTTATTAATGTTTTATTTACTTCTACTCCACTACATCTCAGAGGCAAATATTGTACTTTTACTCCACTACATTTCATGACATGACAGTCAGGGGTAAATATAAACTGTTACTGACTTACTCCTGATGACATAACAAAACCATTGACTTAGGACAAAAAAAAATCTTATTTTGGCCTGCATGGTAAACCAATTAATTTAAGTTTTTATATTTAAATGATATTAAGAAAGTCACCACTCACCATTCCACAGTGGTGGAAAGTAACTAAGTACATTAACAAGTACTGTACTGTACAATTTTGAGGCATTTGTACTTTACTTTAGTATTCATAATTTCCAATACTTTTATTTCTACTCCACTACATCTCAGAGGCAAATATTGTATTTGTACGCCACTACATTTATTTGCAAACTTTAGTTACTAGTTACTTTGGAGATTTTGATTATTATAAAAAAACATGCATTAACCACTTCCTCAGTATAGTAGACTATTTGAAAATAGCCGATCTACAAGCTCACAATACGTCGTGATGTGCTAGATTATGAGCTTGTAGATTTGCTATTTTCAAAAGATTTGTATACATTTGAAAACTTGAAATGGGACATTCTTAAGTACACTTTGATACCAATAATTTTGTACTTTTACTCAAGTAAATGTTGAATACCGGACTGTTACTTGTAACAGTATGTATTTCAATGTATTTCTATATTGCAGTATTGATACTTTTACTCAAGTACAAAATGTGATACTTTTTCCACCACTCCACTGCATATTGCAAGCTATACTCAGTGCAGCTCTGCTCATCATGGCTTGAAGCCACCTGGTGGTTGAATGGCCACTCCACATATTAAAATAAACCTGTGGGTGTGGCTGAGAATCTGGGGGTGGGTCTGTGGGTGTGTCTATCAGAGGTACCTCTGGGTTCTGATAAATGTCCTTTTGAGACTGAGGCAAAAAGGAATGGGACTCCACTGTACATTAGTTAGGATATAAGTTATTAGTGAAGATTCACTTCTGTCCCAACTAAGAAGCTAGACACACGAAGGTTTTTCCCAATCTCAAATTTGCAATGTTAGTATTGAGGCATGACATAACATGTGTTAAAGAGGTTTTTGTTTTGTTTACCAGATAAGTGACACCCCTTCGGAGGACTTTTTCTGTTCTAAAAAGTAACAGGTCTATTTGGCTGTATATATTGGGCAATTCTGATGACCTCACAGATTCACAGTTGTGTTTCTGGTTTCTAGCTTTACTGGGAGATTGTCACCATTGGCATAACTATGTTTGAACTATCACAAATAACTGTCCACCAGGGGGTCTGCATAGCAGAGGCTTTGATGGTTCTGTGGGTAGAGATGAAGTCATCTCCATTGTTTCATCTTAATCTTTTCTTTGTTTACCAACAAATTATTTAAAAAAAAAAAAGAAGCTAACTTTGGCTAACATGCAGCTATCTCTCCATGTTACCTCTCTTCTACCCAGTCCACTGAGACAAGTTCAAATATTAGTGAGACTGTTGGCTGAATTGAGTGCAATTCTTTTTTCTTTTCCATAGCCATTGTTTCTTGCTTATTTCTCTATGCACCAACACACCGTGACACACTCCTATACTTTGTACTGTGCATATTGTTCAGTTAACTTTTAGTGATTTTTTTTTTTGTTTGTTTTTACTTAAGGTCACAGGGAGTACATTGTGGACTGTAGATGAGAAGCTATTGTCCTGCTCTGTGCACACATCAGGCTGAATTTATAGTGCATTTTTATTTCTTTTTTTAGTGTGTGCATTTCAAGTGTGGAGCTATTTCTGCCTGGTTCTTATTTTGAAAGGATTGGAGAAAATGAACAACCCCTGGTCCCCATTTTGATTGCTAATAAGAAATGGAACATATTGTCTGTACGTTACAATTAAAAAAAACATTATTTATTATTATATTATTTATTTTAAAAAGATTATCTGTTTGAATTACTTACACCTAGCATAGCTGTATTATTTAGTTAAGTTTATTTTTTTAAACGTAATTCTGTCCCATTTTCTTTTTATTTTAACACCATGTTCTAATATCATCTATTCTGTACAAGCCTGAATAAATACTGTGACACTGCAATCCAATCCTGTCTGGTCCTCATGCTCTAACAGGCATGCTGGTGTTCACTCACACACACACACACACACACACACACACACACACACACACACACACACACACACACACACACACACACACACACACACACACCTTAAATGTCTACAATATAAAACAATGCTGCTGCTGTGCTGATAATACTATACAAACATAATCAGTTATCACCAAGCATTCACTTCTATGAAACATCAATAGGTTACATATATATTAGCGAAATTACACTAAAACACATTGATAAGGTGATTCAAATTAAATATGATGATAATAACAAGCGATTTGTATTCAAACTAATGCATATAGGCTGTTATCGCGAGAATCTCAGTTCTTAACAGCTTGTCAATTAATTCTCGCGATACTGCCCGGTCAGAAACTCGTATTGTGCTCTTTCGAGACGTAAATATAATTATATCGTTTGCAAATCATAAAACAACGTATCCGAAAATAACCTTTGACATGTCTTCTTTCATCTGTCAGCATCGATATTTTTTTAGAAGGGCATAGTCATTAATATCGATGTTTTTTCATGCCTTGTCCGCTGGACTCCATTGCATCCCATGCATTCTGTCAACATCCGGTTCAGGAACTGTCCCTAATCGGAGTCCCCAGTAGCGCTAGAGGCCGCCATTACACCGGCCCCATGAAGTGAACGGAGTTTGCAGAACTCTGTTATTTCTAAGGCTCTGGTATGCGCTAGTTCTGTGGTTCTCAATCTGGCGTCCGGGGACCCCCTGCGAGTCCTTGACGGGGTTCCAACTTCCAGGGGGTCCTTATTCAGAATGGTAACAAGACAACTCACCCCTAAACTCACTTTTGGTGAGTTGTCCAGACAACTCACCCCTAAACGTGAAGACATCTCACCCCTGCTTTTTTAGGGGTGAGATGTCTTCACTTTCCGGGGTGAGATGTCTTCACTTTTGGCCACTTTCGGGGTGAGATGTCTTCACGTTTAGGGGTGAGTTGTCAGGACAACTCACCAAAAGTCTGACTGAATATGTAGCCTTTGAGCTATACTTTACTGAATATTTCACAAGAATATAACACAAGAATCAAATGTACGGTCAAATGTAATGTAGTTTATTTAAATATAGAAACATTGTAAACAAAGTTCAAACAGCAGTTTGTACAAAAAATATAAAAAAGGTAAACATCAAAAGTTTAGAAAAACATCAGTTTGTACAAAAAAATATAGAAAAAAGTTAAGTATAGAAAAAATGTAAACTAAAAAATATAGTAAAAAGTTGTCATATCTACAAAAAGAAAGAAAAAAGTTGTGCTGTGTGCAGTGCAGTGTGCTGTCCCATTTTGGTCAAAAGTTGTGCACTAAAAAGTTGTCATATCTACAAAAAGAAAGAAAAAAGTTGTGCTGTGTGCAGTGCAGTGTGCAGTGTGCTGTCCCATTTTGGTCAAAAGTTGTGCAGTGCAGTGTGCTCATCTCCACACTGGGGCATTCAATTCAGATGTAATTCAGTCAGTATAGGCCTATTAGAACTGTGATTGATTGATCATGCGTCCGTTGTGCGTCTAATTAGCAACTTTGTACAGCCGTCAGACTCTGCCTTTGAAGCGCAAACATTATCCACAAACGACCCCCCCCCCCCCCTCAATGCTGCATAGAGAGAGAGAGAGAGAGAGAGAGAGAGAGACGCTCTACTCCTTACAAGTGTTTCACCGGATTTTACTGTTAAATAAATAAATAATTAGCCGTGACTGCGCACGTCTGTAGGAACCGATAGTTAGATCCGAAATTGAATTATGCCTACTGTAATGGGTGCCACGGAAAGTACAGACAACTCACCCCGCAATGTCAGAAAGTGAAGACAGCTCACCCCGGAAAGTAAAGACATCTCACCGGGGTGAGATGTCTTCACTTTCCGGGGTGAGCTGTCTTCACTTTCCGGGGTGAGCTGTCCGGGGTGAGCTGTCCGGACAACTCACCCCGACATGTCAAAAAGTGAAGACAACTCACCGGGGTGAGATGTCTCGTATTCGTCAGAATGAGCTATACATATCGCACCAGAAAGCAAATTAAACCACTTTTTAACCATTCTCTTATTTACCATATCACAGGGGATTTTCTTGAAAGTGTTTATAGAATCATTTATGATTGACACCTTATTATAAGGCAATATTTTCTAAATTTCATTATGCTTTAAGTAGCATGTGACGTGTCAAACTAGGGGGTTTTCATGGTTCTGAATCCATTCCAAGCATTAGTTTTGCATGAAAAACACTCCTTGGACTATATTTGGCCATAGCCACTTACCCAAATGTCCCCAAAACGTGCTGACCTCATCACATTTGTGATGATGATGGCTATGGCCGTTTACAGATTGTGGATCGGCCGTCCAGTGGTGAAAAAAAGAGAAATTGTGAACTGGCCAACGTCTTTGGCCTTTATCAATATTATGTATTTTAATGTTTGCATGTTAATGAAATGTATTGCTTATTTCTGCCAAGGTACTGGTATTGTGGAACATCTTGCTCCATTACCAGAATACATTTCTGGTGTGAAATTGCACGACCCCCACAAAAATAAAACAGCCCAAAAACGGCACATGTGCCTTTTTGTGGGGTTTGGGCACCTGCCCCCTCATTGCTCTCTGCACGGACCTGTGGGTCCGGGGACCCCCTGCCCTGCGGGTCCTTGACAGGGTTCCAGGGGGTCCGGGGACCCCAGTCAGATAGATTTGCTATAAATATCGCACCAGGAAGCAATTGAAACCACTTTTTAACCCTTCTAGGCCAGTCAATCTAAAAAGGGCCACTGTGTCTGTGTGTCAGTCGGAGGAGGCAGAGCCCATATTATGAGCCTATAGGAGGCGGCGCTGTGGTGCTGAACTCTGTCTATAGTGTGTGTGTGTGTGTGTGTGTGTGTGTGTGTGTGTGTGTGTGTGTGTGTGTGTGTGTGTGTGTGTGTGTGTGTGTTGATTTGATTGAAAATTGTATTAACAGTTTGCAGAATTACAGTACATTTTAAGCACAAACTCAATACAAAGGCTGTTAACTGTGAGTGGACGACCCAATTAAGCATTACACTTGTTTACAACAGGGTCCACCATGTTCAATTCATCGTGTGTGTGTGTGTGTGTGTGTGTGTGTGTGTGTGTGTGTGTGTGTGTGTGTGTGTGTGTGTGTGTGTGTGTGTGTGTGTGTGTGTGTGTGTGTGTGTGTGTGTGTGTGTGTGTGTGTGTGTGTGTGTGTGTGTGTTGTGTAGCATGGAATGGCCTTCCTCTGCGTATAAGGGATTGTGCTACATGTCCATCTTTTAAATAGCCTACAATCTGAAAAAATGGTTGCTTGAAAACCAAAGCTTGCAACCATTCATCATTATTTATTTGTTATGCTGCTGTTCCCTATGTAATGCTATGTAAATGTATTCCACTGTTTGCCTGTCTGTTTTCCGTTTGTTTCTTGTGAGGACTGCGGAGGAAAATTTGCAACTGTGCTATATCCGGTGTATTTTGTGTGTGTGTGTGTGTGTGTGTGTGTGTGTGTTGAGTCACAGTGGAGTCACGTGATGCAGAATGACTTCAATCACTTCATGCACGTTTTGAGGAAGTTGAAGTTGTCACATGCACGCACGCACGCACACGCACGGAGAGAGAGAGAGAGAGAGAGAGAGAGAGAGCAGACAGCACAGGTTGACCACTGACCAGCCCACATGGAGAATCATTGGGTCTGAATGCGGAGGTCTGTATATAAACCGTGTCTTTACTCATCAGAGTTCATTCTGAGCTGTTGGAGGAAACTGGGAATTAAGTTGCGGAGATATTGAAAGACATGCACGCAGGAGTGGAGCGTCTTGACTCCACAAATGTGAGTTTTAATCTGAAATATATAAGTAACGACATTGACATCTATCTATATCTATCTATCTATCTATCTATCTATCTATCTATCTATCTATCTATCTATCTATCTATCTATCTATCTATCTATCTATCTATCTATCTATCTATCTATCTATCTATATATTTCTTTACTGTATTTTATTAGCTGGCACGTATAGAGAATTGTTAATCTCGTGGAAAAGTTCAGCTATGTGGAATAAATGTAAATGATGTAATGTATCATGGAATTATCAAGCAGCAACTTAAGACAGAATGCTGGTTTTATTTGGCATGTCTGAGACAAATAGTAAAGTGTGTGATTGGATCGGAGCGCATTGGTGCCAATATGCGCTTCTTTGCCCGGAGAAGAGCGCGCTGCGCGGCGATCTGATATGTTTATTTAGTACTTATGCTGTTGGCTGTTTTGTTGATTTATTATGTTGATTTATTTTTAGCAGTCACCGTGACCTTGGTTAGAAAGTAATCCCCTGAGCGGTTATTTAAATGAATGAGAAAACTCAGATGTAGCTTTAATGATTGTTGTTCACTGTGAATTAAATAGCTGTCTTTCTTCTCTGAACTCAAATTACATAATAGCGTAAATAAAATAATGTTATAATAATCAATGATTATGATTTACGCTGCTGTGTTAATTTGAGTTTAGATTAGGGCTTGTTGTAGCCTATATATTATTCGTTTTAAATTGAATTACCGTTTTCATATAGGATATACTTTTCTCATTTCTTATCTCGTGTCTTTTTATATTTATAAATATATATCTCGTCATTTCAGTTCCGTCTCACTCTCTCTTTGAGAACGCTGTTCTGAAAGGGATAATTCTAGCGCTCTGTCCACAGAGAGTTATAGGGACTCTGGGAGTCATTCTGGCCTGGCCTTTTTGGGGGGAAAAGTTGCAGGCGCAGCTATATACGTCTATTTGTGTTTAGTAATTAAAATGGTAATAGGCTGGCGTGTAAATATAATAACATGGCTGGTTGTATGTGTTGTTGGCTGCGAGTTGGCCAAACGGATCGGATATAGCCTATAGGCATTGAGCGCGCTGCGGTGCTAATACTGCAGGGCGCGTTCGGAATATACCGCACCGGAGCGCACTGGCTTATTAGTTTGCATTTTACAGCTGCGTCCAGTGCGCTATTTCCGAGCGCGCCCACTGTATGTGAGCGCGTGCGCCTCACGGAGCATTGCGCATCTCAGAAGTTCGCACTATAAGTGCGTGTGTTCGGAGGAAAAAACATATCGGCTATACCGTCTGCTAATCATTTCATCCATTTTCCACGCGCGAGCATATATTATACTATGATATCAGCCTGTAGTGCGCATGCATGTCGCGCAGGGAATAGTTATGCAGGTGTAAACCAGACAGCGCCTAATTTATGTATTTATTATAGACAGAACTTTGGTTCCGCCTGGCTTTACAACCTATTGAATTTCCATGTTCTGTATATTTATACTTTTCTCATATAAATGTATGTTCCATTCCGTCTCCCTTTGAGAATGAACACTGATTCATGACTGACTCATTAGACTGAATGGCTCCCACTGAGCTGTCGGGGGGCGGGGCCTAGCACAATGATCGCCGCTGATAGGCTGAATGGCCTATAGCAGCAGCCACATGCAGGTCAACTTTAGTAAACTCTGTCACGGTGCACGCGCCTGCATACAGTTAAGGCTCGCAGAGCGCAGACTTCACGTGAACGCGCTTACGTCGGTGATTGTGACTCAATCTGTTTCATATGTCAAGGACCCCCAAATGTACATGTAGCCCCCGCAGACCCCCACATTTAAAAAGATATGCCAGGGACCCCCATAACCCCATTAGAGAAGATGTTCACGGCTCTATAGCAGTGATTCTCAACCACTTTAATTTCAAGGACCGCCCACATGCATTATAGTCTACGGACCCCCATTTAATGGCATTTCTATCTCTGGGACCCCTGCATTTATGTTGTAAAATCAATGTTAATGTATTCCATGCTGAAGCGGTTTGGTCCTTGGACTCCTTGCGCTGGTGTGATCAAAGTATGTGTGTTCTTGTGTGTTTCAGATCTGGGGCTCTGTGTGCCAAGATGGCTGACAAATGGTGGCGCCGCGGCCTGCGTCCTAAACATCCTTACGTGATTGCTGGCCTCGGTGCCGGCATAGTTTTGGGAATAGTGGTTTTGGTGGCTCTGCTCTGCGGTAAGACAACGTATCATAGCTAAATCTAATATTATTACAGTTCCATTTGTCTGCATCAATTCCTATTTCACGTGAATCATGGTTAAAAGAGGGAGACCCCTTTTTACTGGAGGCTATAGCAAGCAATGATTAGGATACTATTAAAATATAGAGATATTTAACACGTATCCCTTAGGATAATTATTTGTCCCTAATCCCTAAACTTATTTTATCATTTTTTTTACTATTTTAAAACATTTTAAAATAGTACAAATAGCCGATCTACAAGCTAACAACGTGTCGATGTAGATTGGCTAGTTGAACTATTTTTAAACGTTTTAAAATAGTAAAAAATGTCAAATATGTTTAGGGATAAGGGGTAAGGGGTGGTGCAAGATGTATTTGTTTTAATTAATCATACAATGAAGTCTAGTCTACATGAGCCTATAGGTTCTTTAGTGGTTAATTGTATATCTGTGATCTGTGTCTCTTCCAGGTGGAAAGCAGACCGCTGACTCTGTCACGGCGGGGGGAGCCCAGCCGAGAAGCCCAAAGATAGTTGGCGGGAAGCCAGCCAAACTGCCGTTCATTGTCAGCATTCAATACCAAAACAAGCACAGATGCCAAGGAAGTATCGTGTTAGACAAATTTGTGTCTACCACCGCACAATGCGTCCAGTGAGTATAGTGTAATATTATTACACCAGGGAGGGGG
This sequence comes from Electrona antarctica, assembly GCF_951216825.1. Taxonomy (NCBI): domain Eukaryota; kingdom Metazoa; phylum Chordata; class Actinopteri; order Myctophiformes; family Myctophidae; genus Electrona; species Electrona antarctica. The sequence continues at coordinate 14,409,581 of NC_136806.1, forward strand.
TGATTCTCCTTAGAGATCGGCTCTTAGTATCCTACAGTATATTGCCACCATGAAAGACATTAGGCCAAGAGAGAGAGCTATGTAATGTTAAAGCCACATCACAAATAGCATACTGACTAAATGGGATGTTTGTGTATGTTTCTCTTCCAGTGGCCTCAAGATGAAGCACCTGACCCTCGTCATGGGACGGTCCAACCTCGATGACGAAGGCGGTGAGACGAGACGCGTTATTGATGTCACCATCAACTCAAAGTGGACTCCAAGGTAGGGGTCATGTGCATTGTGCACGACTGACCTAAATCACACTACATTATTCTAGTGTTGTTAATAACTAATATTGGATTATTCTGACTCATTCCTAGTCATACGGACTGGCGCTACGATGAAGCCGTGCTGGAAATGGAACGGCCCGTTGTCTTCGGAGAGAACATCCAGCCTGTGTGCTTCGCAGACGAGGGCAGTGTCTTCCCGACTGGCATGAAAGCTGCAGTGTACGGTTGGGGTAATGTCGGACAATCAGGTAAGAACGGGACCCAACATGGCACCATGGGGACCAAATGGACTTGTTTAAGGGTTCCAATTTGGTTCCATGGTTAACACTCTCAGAGCAGGTAACCAAATGGACCCTTATGATCAAGTATAACCCTGGAGGTCCCCGGACTACACTTTGAGTGCCGTACATGTAGAAATTCACTGAATAATGTTTTGACAGGCATGCTGAGTATTAATAATAGTACCTATTGAAGCAATATGCCCTTGAACAAGGCATCAACCACTACGATGAAATGTGTTCTATGAGCAGGGCCTGGCTGGAAACAAGTTCTTGAGCTTAGCCCAGATACCCTGGGTAAATATAGATTTCATTTAATTTCATTTAATTTAATTTCATTTCATTTCATTTCATTTCATTTCAAGCACATGCACCCTATATATAGCCTCCCTATTCTGGCCGAGTCATAATAGGCCAACATTTGGTGAAAACAGCAGATCTACAATAATCGCATAAATAATGCCATTTAGGTTCCCATTCCCCCCCCCCCCACACACACACACACTGATAATGGTTCTGTTCTGTTTGTGTCTATGTATAGAAGAACTGCCTCCACCCAGAACACTTCAAGGAGTCAACGTGACGGTAACTGACCGTGACACTTGTAACCTGAAATACAATGGGAGGGTGACCGAGGATATGCTTTGTACCGGAAACGTGGCAGGAGACAAGGACACCTGCTACGTACGAATGCCTTTCAGATCTTCAGCACTTCAGCCTCTTTCACAGAAAAAACACTACAGCCTTTTTTCTCTCTTCCTGGAAAGTTAGCACACTGAAATAGAATATATAAATTAGATCGAAAAGAGTAAAATGTAAAGTTTTAAATGACCAAACCTGCCTACTGATGATGTCACTGGTAGGCAGGTGGCATGTTAACGGTCCACAGCCCTCCTCTCAGTACACAGAAATGGCTCCACCTTCTTTTTCCCCTAAATTTAGAGTATCCAATTATTTATTTTTACCCCTTTTTCTCCCTGATTTAGTCGTTATACCAATTGATTCCTCTCCCCCCCACCCCTCACTGCTGTCACATCCTACTGAACAATGCTTCACTTGTGTCTTATTAGGGAGATGTAGGAGCTCCCCTGGTGGTGAAACAAGGAGATGACTTCATCCAGATTGGAAACGTCATCAGGATCCCAGATCAGTGCGCTGTTCCAAATGGAATGGAAACGGTTTCCTTGAAACCCTCTAAGACTTTCATCAAAGACGCCATTAAAGGTATGCGTGTGTTGATGTTTTAATGTCCTGCAGTCATTGAAGTGTCTGTCTGTCTGTCTGTCTGTCTGTCTGTCTGTCTGTCTGTCTGTCTGTCTGTCTGTCTGTCTGTCTGTCTGTCTGTCTGTCTGTGTGTGTGTGTATCTTAGTCAGTTAAACTCCTTTATATTGAGTTGACCGAAGTCTCCATGCAGGGCTCTATAGGGCTATACTAGGGTTCTAAGTGAAACTAGCAGATCTATTATCTGCTATTTATATTTCTAGATCTGCTATTTTCACCTGTATTTAGCTGTTATTATTCATAGAGCTGTCCTGGTGTTTTATCGTGTCTTGTGTAGGGATGAAAGACATGACATCAACTACGACCCCAAGGCCACAGTGTGGGAAGAGGAATGTTCCTGTTGTGTTGGACGCGTCGAGAACGGGCGGGAAGCTCCTCCTCAACGTTCCTGAGATGGTCCCCTGGATGAACCCGGTGAACTCTCAGCCCCCTGCTCCAACTCCAGACCCCTCCGACCAAATCTGCTTCAAGAAATATGAAGGTTAATAATTTGTAGAACAGATGTTAACCTCTAAGAAACACCTCACACACGCTGATTAATTAACCTCTTAAAGCCTGGAGTAAATGTTCTCATTTAATTAACCTTTAAAGCCATCCAAACCGGGAAAGCATCTGTTGTGTCATTTTAGATTTGGCTATTGGAGAAATAGCAGATCTACAAGCTCACAGCGTGGCACGAAGTGACGCGCTGTGAGCTTGTAGATCTGCTTTTTTGAAAAAAATATTTTTTGAAAAAATATTGAAAGTGTTTTTGAATAATTTTGATAATTTTCTTTACGCAAATCTTCTCTTCTGGGGGGTCCCTGGCACAAAACATTTTCAGGTGAGGGGTCCACGGACAAATACATCATCATTTTGGGGGTCCTTGGGCACCAAACACTTTGAGAACTACTGATTTAGAAGGAAACTTGTGGAATCGTCCCCTCAGGTCTTCATGGGTTAAACATGTTTTCATTTGATTAAAAACTTTACACTTTCCATATACATGTCTCTCCATGAGGGTTAAAGTGCTTCATTGATTTGAGCAGCAGTGTGATGTATTGATCAGATGGAGTTGTGGCAGCGGTGGCCGAACGGATAGCGGCGCGGTCTTGATACCGGAAGGTTCCTAGTTCGAATCAGCCGTCCGACACGTTAAATTTACCACCGCTGAAGTGCCCTTGAACAAGGCATTGAACCACTACGATGAAATGTGTTCTATGAGCAGGGCCTGGCTGGAAACAAGTTCTTGAGCTTAGCCCAGATACCCTGGGTAAATATAGATTTCATTTCATTTCATTTCATTTCAGTTACTTTGTGCCTTTAAAGAGAAAGCTTTTATAAAACTATTTTTCCTTCATGTCTCTTGGATGAAACAAGGTGTTCACTGCAGACAGGGTTTAATCTCTGACCTCTGATCCTAGGATCAGGATTAAAGTGGTTAATTGCAGTGTGATGGTAGTGATTAGATGGACAGAATGGTTTTAGAATAGTCTTTTTTTCAACTGTATACTTTATGCTTTATCACTGTTTGCAAATGATACATGCACTACACACAGAAAAATAATGTTGTTTAAATGCTTCTTCTTTATTTAGTGAATGGTTATAGAGAACCTTTTCAGTTGTAATTATTAGAGGGACCTTTTCATGGTTCTTTATAGTACCCTTCATTTAAATGGTTCTTTAAATATAACCTTGGTCTGAAAGGTCCTTCCTGGAACCAGTTTAGGTTCTAGTTGACACTTTTATTTTCCTGTGTGTGTAAACTAAACTAACAAGTGTGTTTAACAATAGCTGTAGTAATTACACAGGTGTAAAGATGATCTACACAGAAGGTACTCCATGTACAGTAATGTACATCATATGGAGCGTATTGATGGAACTACAGGATGTACTGTATAGTTAGACAGGTGTGTTGATTGGTATATCTGTGTGATGTGTGCAAATACTAACTAAACTAAACTAAACTATGGGACAGGAAAGGAATAACTGAACATTGGTCCCCCATGAGAACACATTTTATTTTTAATATTTGATTACAAATGTGCTGCAAAAATAATATTTTTTACTAAAGTAATGCAACAAAACCTGCCAGTCATTAGAAGATGTTGAATGGTCTGATAATGATGTACCGTGCATGTTAAAATCAGGTATACTTGACATTATTTATGTCCATTTTCCAAAGCATACATTCATTTGTTTTTTTATACATTTAAGGGGAAAGAAATTTAATGCTGACCATGAATCTGTCCAGAATTTGAACTGAATGTCAATAAATGTCTCTTTATGTCCTTTACTTGTGTCTTTTACTGTCCTTTATACCAGAAGGTTATTTATGAAATTAAATCCAGCATACAGTACATGGATTAAAGGGGCTGATAGTAGGTGTTATACTGTAAATGTGCTCTGAATTAATTTAACACAGTTTAACATGAATCAAACATCGATGTGTCAGTTTTAGTTCAATCTGTTGTGTCTGGGCCTGCCCTGCAGTCCCCAAGACTACATGGGCTACAGGTCAGAGAACAAAGGCTGTCTGTCTGCATCACATCGCATGGAACATGTGACAAACCACCATCACAATTTATACAATACTAGCCCAACTATATTTATATATAAAAGTGAATAAATAAAGATGTGTGTGGTATAACAACTGATGGAATCAAATGTTATAAAATGTGTGTTGTGTGTGGGCTCCATCCTTGGCTGTGTCAGTTTAACAAGAACATGTTATCAGTGACACAGACAGTCGTACTCCCTTCTGAACAAGAGCTCTTTCATGAGTTCAAGGTCTACTAGAACAGAGAAACACTGCATTGTTTAAGGCATGTGAAAAACACTTTTGGTTCGCTTTTTTTACTTGAGACATTTTATCATCCAAAAGTCTACAGCAGTGGTTCTCAACCAGTGGTCCGGGGACCACCAGTGGTCCTTGTGGGGGTTCCAGGTGGTCCCCAGTTAAATGATGGAGAGTTGGTAACCAAATGGAGATCTTTAACTCTTGAGTGTAAAATGAAACCATATGCTGTCAAGAGTTATTACAAATTCATTTAGTATTACAAATTCATTTAGAAGAAGTCTACACAATAATTAGAGAATGTAGAAGAATTGTTACTGTACTGTTACACCCAACGTGACTCTGCGTCCTAATTGGGCTTCACAGCCAGCTAAACTCTCTCCTATAAGTCTCCTCCAAGGAACAGGCAGATGTGTTGTACATGGACCAGATTTATTATAGGAAAGTTTAAAACTGAAACAAAGAAATAGCAGGGGTTTTTGTCCCCAAGGGGCCAGTGAGGCTATTCAACGTTGAAGCTCTGGGCCCTAGTGGTAGGAGGAGGGACTACAGAGCAACTTCCACTGACATGAATAGCTGGGGGGGCGGAGCTTCGCGCCAGTTCAGTCTCTATCCTTTTATATACTCTATGTTTTTTGTCCAGCGTCCACTTTATAAAGTCCATGCACTCCAGTGAATAGCATTTATCCATTTAGATAACTTTTTAATTACTTATCTTTACACAGAAACATTACTTTATTACTTATTTTTTACATAATGTGTGTCTTATATAATCGTTTAAATGCTTAATTTATAGTTTTAAGGTGCAAATGAATCTTTTTTGTCAATACTCTAGAGGGTACTCTTATTTTGAAGAGATCGTCCACCGGAAGTCTTATATTTGCTAGCTTAGATTTGCTAAAAAAAAACAGTGCCGCTTGTAGCATTAGCTTTTTCATGTTAACCGGTGGTGGCACATGCTGCTGATGAAACAAACAAACAATAATACACACATAAATAATAATGGCAGACAATAATAAAACAGAGGTTCAAGAGGCCATTAAAACGCAAGGCGAGGTGGTTCGCAAACTAAAGGCAGAGAAGGCGAGCAAAGAGCAGGTTAGTAACATTGAACAGAGTGAATATTACGATGACGGCTGGTTTAGTTGACATGAAGTAGCTGCTGCTAGCTGAATGAAATGAATGACAACGAATCGACACGACAGACGTCTTCGGACTGTCATATATATGCCTGCCAACACTCCCGAATTTACAATTTACAACTACATTTTAGGCATTTAGCAGGCGCTCTTAATCCGGAGCGATTTACAGTAAGCAAGACCAACGCATGGTAATGCAGAAAATACATTAAAAAAAATGTCATCAAGAATCATAAGCAAGCTAATAACCTCTCTAAACATCTGTCTTAACAGTAGATTATCTGTACTCTACAGTGAAGCCATTAGTGCTACGTCTACATGAAACAATAATGCTAATTATAAATCTAATAAAATGCTAAATTATAAATCTAAATGACAGGAGACCCCTTTTATGTTCACCCTTTTCTGCTCTACTTCTGAATTGTAATTTCTCCTAAATGATGGCAAATAGCCTCCTAGTCCTTATTTTTTGTGCAATTTGACTTTGATCGATTGATTAAATAAATACTGCAGTTTGAAACGAAATTAAAATACAAAAGGATGCTAAAAAAAGGATAAACCCAAGAAAGCCTATGGCTTGTTGTTCCATTTATTGGGGTCCTGCAGTGTGCATTGCATTCAAGCTAGCCCCATATGTGCCCTCTCCCTACGCTCATTCTGTAGCAGCTACAGAATGAGCGTAGGGAGAGGGCACATATGGGGCTACATTCAAGCCAGTTAGTGGCAGACCGTAACCTCGCCTCACCAGGCTTTCCACCACCTCGGAGGAAAGCCTGGTCTCTGTTTCAAAAGTCCGTATGATCCTGTCGGCAGCGGATGATATCGTTACGTCATGTTGTAGTATTGTTTTGTAGGCGACAGGCAGGATTAACAGGCGTCAACTTCCTTTTCCCTCAAACAATAAAAGCTCTCGTAGCCTGTAGCTTTTATTGAGAAAAATCGGTTTGAGGGAAAAGGAAGTTGCCGCCTGTTGTTCCTGCCTGTCGACTATCATCCGCTCCCGACAGGATCATATACCTAAATGAAATGGTGCCCAGGCTAGGCAGACAGTGGTTCACCAAGGTGGACACCATCTCAGCCAGGGCCCCTTTTTGGACCCCTAAATAGGTCTGTGTTACAGGTCCATTAGTTATAATGGCCCAATGGGGGACCTTTTATACATATAAAATGTCGAAGTTTGAGAACCACTTCTCTATGGTAAAAGAGCATGCCCATGGGGCTTACACATCAATTTAATTGAATTCAGTGAATATTTGTTAATTATTTCCACACTGACTGCACTGCAGTGTGCTGACGTGATCTTAAAGGGATAGTTCAGATTTTTTTAACTTAAGTTGTATGAAATACTTGCCATTAATATAGTGGTTGCAACTGTATTAATTGATTGCCCGAGTCCCATGGTGGGAGTTCTGCTCTGGTTTTGGTCAATATTAAGTAGTTCTGGTAATTTTGTGGGGGGCACTGGGGCCACGCAGTAAAAGTAAATTAATCCACAAAACGAAAGTAATTTGTATTGTTGACCTATTTCTAAAATATTAGCGCGACTTTCGTTCAACTTTGACCCCTCACATGGAACTATTTTTTGGGCGTAGTGATATGGACCACAAAAAACATAGTTCTGTGTGATAGAGGGGTAAAAAAAAAAGAACGGAAGTTGCACTAATATTTTAGAAATAGGTCAACAATACAAATTACGTTAGTTTTGTGGATTCATTTACTTTTACTGCGTGGCCCCCAGTGCCCCCCACAAAATGACCGGAACTACTTGATATTTCACCAAAACCAGAGCAGAACTCCCACCACAGGACTCGGGCAATCAATTAATACAGTTGCAACCACTAAATTAATGGCAAGTATTTCATACAACTTAAGTTCAAAAAATCTGAACTATCCCTTTAAGTTCAGCTGCAGCATGGATTGGGGAGTCTCTGGGGTCTTGTCTTTGCTCTAAATGCCATGTCACAGCGTTGCGGTTTGGGCAGAAACCTTGGCTCTTATCTCCATATTCTAACTTTGTGTTTTTTTAAACCCATTTAGGCCTGACGTCGAAATTTAAAAAAAAATGTCTTCTAAAGTTTTCTGAAATACCTCATGTTTCTGTATCAGTGGTGCTCGATATTTCATATCAAGGACCCCAAAAATGATATGTATTTGGCCACCGACCCCCATCTGAAAGTATGTTGTTCCAGGGACCCCCGTAAGCAAAGATTTGAGTTAAAAACGTAATCTAGTCAAAGCTTGGCACTACATTTTCATGATTTTTCAAAAATAGCAGACCTACAAGCTCGTAGCGCGCCACTCGGTGGCGCGCTATGAGCTTGTAGATCTGCTATTTTTCAATAGCTAAAGTATAACAATGCTTAGTTAAAACACCAAAAGGGGTTCCCGCCCAAAATGGGTTAAGTAAATTAAAATGTCCCCTTCATGTTTGCAGGGGGGGATGTGCATGTGTGTGCCCCGACTTAACCCATTTTAGACCTGAGGACGATTCTGCAAATGTCTCCTAAATCCTGACCGTTTTCTTGAAAAACCCATGTTTCTGTGTCAGTCGTTCTCATACATTTTCATGTCAAGGACCCCCAAAAATATTTGTAATTGGCCGCCGACCCCCATCTGAAAATACGTTGTTCCAGAGACCCCCCAGAAGCAAAGATTTGAGTTAAAAACGTTCGCTCTGAAAAAATATACATTTAAAGATTTGCACTACATTTCCACGATGCCGCGCTATGAGCTTGTAGATCTGCTATTTGTCAATAGCTAAAGTATAACATAATGCTTACAACACCAAAAGGGGTTCCTGCCCAAAATTTCTTAACAGATCCGGAAGCTCGAAACACGGTTTGAGGTGACGCGTTCTTCTGACATTGAAAATAGCCGATCTACACAAGCGACGCATTGTGAGCTCGTAGATTGTAGAATACAATATTCAATATTCATATTTGGCCCCCGGGCTGACCTAGAGCTTCATATATGGAGACGACAGAGGCATCTCCATATATGGATAAAGACGACTGGCTGCGTCCATTGTGACAAGCATCTAGCCGACTGGCATTGTAATATTGTGACAAGCATCCAGCCAAGCCCTATAATACAGAGTCAGTGGTTATTACCATTGAGCTCAGAGAGTGTGTGGCGACGTCATATAGTATAAAATAGAGCGTGAATGGGTCAGTGACATCCATCTGTCTTGTCTAAGCTTCGTTTGGCCTGTCGGTTTGATTGACCCGTGCGTTTCATTGTTCTATCTTCCACGCTGTGATGATGATGCCCATCCCCTAGAGATAGGGTCGCTCACCACTTTTCTCCTGTTCTTCCTGCCTGGCCCTCCTAACAACATCACCACCTATTCCTGCTCTACCTGTCTGGACCTTCCTGGGTGGCTGCTACTACTGACTGACTGTCTGGTGGTCCAATGGGACACCTTGGCCCTGGACAACAATGGCTGCACTCACTGATGTGATGGATAATTGGATGGGCTCCTCCTGAACTGTACAACCCTTCCAACTATTTTTTTTTTAACTTGCACTCTTCACTGTTTTTTTTGGGGATGTATGCACTGGGCTTGCTCTCGCTCCGTGCGTGTGGCTGTTTTCCGGGGCGTCACTCTGGACTGCGTGCCCCATTTCTGCGCTCCATCGTCGGGATGACTGTGAATCAGGTTTGTCTCTCTAGGAGGGTGTGGTGTGCACTGGTGGGGGTGGTGGCAGTCCGGTGGTAAAGTAAAAAAAAAATGAAGTCCAAACCTTAAAAGGATCCCTGGCTATAAGACAAATATGCCTTAAAACATTACACTTGCACTACATCAATATTTTATTTCTTTCATAAATAGAGAATCTTTCAATCAATAGGGACTGCTCCCATCGCAGGTTGATATATGTCCATGTGTGGTCCAGCACTATGGAATGCATATGCTAATAGAAACAACTTAATACTTCCTAAAAATAATATGATCATCAAAGCAATATTTAAATACTTGTTATTAGCATGTACATTCCCTGGGGCTGGACCACACATGGACTGGACATATGTCATATGACATCCTCAACTTGCGACAGGAGCAGTTCCTTTTGAGTGAAAGATAAACAGTGTACACTACCCAACTTTATTTTATGAAAGAAATACAAATATTTAAGGTGTTTTTATTTTTAGTTATAGAGAGCAAGTATAGTGTTTTAAGGCATATTTGTCTGGCCAGGGATCCTTTTAAACAAAGAAAGATAAATCCCCTTTGGGATTAAACAAGTGAAAACGTTTACAATATGTCCAAATTAATTCTTAAAAAATAGCCAATTTACTGTTTAGGTGCCCACTCTTCCTGCACCCTTTTGCAATGTGAAATGCCACTGAATCTGTAGGCCTAATCCTTTTCCATTGTGATTCTGTCTCGTCATATGGGCCATGTGAAAAATAATGATGCCACATCTCTTTTCAACTTGTGACAGCTGATGCTTGTACTGTGAAGGCAAAAGTTTATTAACGTCTCATCCTCCATTTGTACGCGTGCTGAAAATAGCCGATCTACTAGCTCACAGCGTGTTGCGGAGGCCACACGTCGTGAGCTTGCACATCAGCTACTTTTTAGCACGCTGATGCAACAGGTCGTACGGCGAAACATAAGACAGGCTTCCCCTTTGTTTTTAGCCGAGGCGACGTACACAGTCAACACAGAGTCAGACACACATGGCTATTGGCTCCTCGATGCAAAATAAACAGTGTACACTACCCAACTTTAGGATAATAAGGGACAGTAGGTCGGGACACGGTATTGATATTAAAGCTTCATGTTCTGCAGCAGCACCCACTCGCCTCTTAGCTCTGGTCCATAGCCCTAATGCTAGGGTAGAATTAGCATTAGGGCTATGGATCAGAGCTACTCTCGCCGCTATGCCTGTCCATTCTCCAGGCACTGGAACAAGCCACTCGTGCCAGTGGCGTATCCAGGAATTACGTTTTGGGCAGGCAAGATGTGTTAATTGTCGTCTCCCCGCGCACAATCGTAGCACTAAAGGTTTTCAAAGAGATATACCTGCCAGACGAGTAGTATACAAAGACTGAAAGGCATTCATTTACATTCCAATGGGTGATTGATGGTCGCGCTCTACCGCAACGGCCAATCAGCTGTCCATTAATAGTTCCCAGGTCTTGTTTTGGTCCTTTTTTTCTCATTGTATGGATTTTGGCCAGGCCAGAAATGGATTTGGACAGGCGGACGCCTGCCCTCGCCTTATTGTAGCTACGCCTCTGACTCGTGCTGCCATCTCCCACAGGGACCGACCCTCCACTATGTCGGAACTAAAACCTGTCCCCGTAAAAAGTGTACCTGTGAGAGACTGCAACACGAGCGTCCCAACCTGCTCCAGCACCCGGAAAACAAACACAAGCACAGCGGCGTGTGCAAAGCGTGTGTGCATCCCCTTTTTACAACTTTTACAACGCTGAGTAGTTTGCTCCAAATCTTAAACGGAGAAGCCGAACCATTTCCAGACGACAGACATTACGTTCCTCCGCCTGTTCGCCTCTATCGGCAGTAGTTGCCGGGTCCCATTGACAAATAATGCACTTCCGGAAAACCCGCTGTTCAAACGTACTGTTAGGTCTCAGAGGCAGTTGCCTGTCGGGAAAGTACAGGTCGTGTTCTACTTGGCCAAAGGTCATGTCCACTTGTACAGGTCGTGTTCTACTTGGCCAAAGGTCATGTCCACTTGTACAGGTCGTGTTCTACTTGGCCAAAGGTCATGTCCACTTGTACAGGTCGTGTTCTACTTGGCCAAAGGTCATGTCCACTTGTACAGGTCGTGTTCTACTTGGCCAAAGGTCATGTCCACTTGTACAGGTTGTGTTCTACTTGGCCAAAGGTCATGTCCACTTGTACAGGTCGTGTAAAGTACAGGTCATGTCCACTTGTACAGGTCGTGTTCTACTTGGCCAAAGGTCATGTCCACTTGTACAGGTCGTGTAAAGTACAGGTCATGTCCACTTGTACAGGTCGTGTTCTACTTGGCCAAAGGTCATGTCCACTTGTACAGGTTGTGTAAAGTACAGGTCGTGTAAAGTACAGGTCGTGTTCTACTTGGCCAAAGGTCATGTCCACTTGCCTGAAAAGTAAATTGTCCATTATGAAAGTATGGGTAATATTTTTTTTTTACTTTCGGGGGCTGTGTGATAAACAAAAATGACTCGAGTGACTCATTCAGTTATTCAGTCAAATGACTAATAACACCTGTATGAATTCACACTTGTTATTTTATATTTTTAAATGTAGCAACAGCGAAAACAGCACAATATACTGTAGGCAAACAGTGCTCTTATTTTACATTCCACTCTGGTGGACACGGGAGTCCTGGGGATTGATTCAGCTGGCTGAAATGTAACAGAAATAACAATAAGGGGTGTCAAGAATCTACACTACATTCATGAAACCATACACGATATTGGGCTGGACTAGATAATGATAATACAACATTGTACATCGTCCATCACCTTCAGTTTGCTCTTGTGGTGGAACTTAACCTGAGTTAATAATACATTTAATAAACTTTGTTTGTACAGCACCTTCCATGATACCAGAGAGTGTTCCTTGTAAATCTTGATCACACAGAAATAGAAGTCGATGCGCATCGCCACGCTTTAATATCGTAATATTTTCTGGCCTGATTATATACGTATTGTGACACCCTTAAAAGTAAATAGTTTTCTTTTCAAGTTGCTTACTGGTCCACATTTGCTGCAAGCAAAACATTTGTATTAAATGTGCGTGTGTGTGTGTTGCAGATCGACGAGGAAGTAGCCAAGCTGCTGCAGCTGAAGGCTCAGCTTGGAGGTGATGATGGCAAACACCAGTTTGTCCTTAAAACACCAAAGGTAAGAACAGACGGCACACAGACACACACACACACAGACACACACACACACACACACACAGTTGATGCTTGCTTTGATTTTCTCATGCATGGATTAAAGTTCTCAGTCACCGCGATTGATTTGAGTTACTTGGATTCCGTAGAAGTCAGCATGTCGTCTATGAAATCGAAAATGGGCTACAAGCTCACAATGGCCTATTTTCCGTTATTTGTTATTTTTTTCTATTTGAAGTGGTCAAACTAGTGCAAAGATGCATGTCCAATCTTCCGGAAAATCCGGAATGATCTCAGATAATTTCATGAAAGCAAACGTGTTTATAAATACAAAATGACCTGTACTATCCTTTTTTTGTCAGGGCTGGTATGACCAACGTTAGCACCAATCTGCAACTGGTTGTCCGTATGGCTACCAAAACATCATACTTCTACTGTACATATTGTGCAAATTGTTTGGGTGGGGGTCCTTTCATATAATCGTATATTATTAATGGTGTTCCGATCAGGATTTTTTTGGGACCGATCCCGATCTTGTGGGTATGGGGACACTTTTAATATTCCAAACATTATTATATATCAAAACTGTGTGTGTGTGTGTGTGTGTGTGTGTGTGTGTGTGTGTGTGTGTGTGTGTGTGTGTGTGTGTGTGTGTGTGTGTGTGTGTGTGTGTGTGTGTGTGTGTGTGTGTGTGTGTGTGTGTGTGTGTGTGTGTGTGTGTGTGTGTGTGTGTGTGTGTGTGTGTGTGTGTGTGTGTGTGTGTGTGTGTGTGTGTGTGTGTGTGGAGGAAGGGGAGAATGTTTAGGCCCGTCACAAAGGTGCAAAATGATATAGTTAGTACCTTTACTTTATTGTCGGTTTGCACTGAAATTTGTCTTTTGCGACCCTTGTACGCACATTTGACAGGACAAGAAAGAAAATACAATTACATAAGGGCAAAGAGCAATGTCCACAGCTCAGTATAGTCCTGGCCAAAATCCTGATTAACAAAGGTAATAGAGCATGCACCTCCACCTGATTAATCCTGATTAAGCCTCAAAGTCGACTGATGGACAAAAGTCCTCTTCAGTATGACCTTATTGTATCCTGGAACACCATATCTCCTTCCTGAAGGCAGCAACCTATACTCTCCATACAAAACATGGCTAGTATTAGAGGTGATATTCCTTGCTAACCTTAGGATGCTGTTATCATGCGTGGATGTGTAGAGCCTCTGAAGTGGTTGTCCAACAATCTTTGAACAAATGTTTAGTTGTTGCAGCAGTTGTGACTTTTAAGGCTACAGACAAACATCCATACCAGGTGGTGCTACAGTACTGAAAATGATCGTCGACTACCGTTTTACACTGAGGAAAACTGAATAAAAACTAGATGAAAACTAAGCCATGATGGCTAAAACTAAGCCTAAATATGTTGACAATTGCGTCAACAAATTCAAAAACTAGACTAAAAAATATTAGGAAGGGACTAGTGGACAGATACAGTATATAAGTAAAAGATACAAGTCATTTTACACTTGTTGCATGCTGAAAATAGCAGATCTACAAGCTCAACGTGTCGCGCTGCCACGCGTTGTGAACCTGTAGATTTGCTAAGTGTAAAACCAGCCATTACGACAGCATCAAGGCCTGCCAAAACACATTTTAGTCCACTAAACCAACTATAGATTTAGTCTAAAACTAGACTAACGCTAAAACATTCCAGGTGACTAAAATGTGACGACAAACTAAATAAACTATTCAAAAGACTACGACTAAAACTATAATCTGCTGTCAAAATCAACACTACCTCCCACCCACCCACCCACCCACCCAGGGGACGAGGGACTACACGCCCAAGCAGATGGCCATCAGAGAGAAGGTGTTCAACACCATCATCGGCTGCTTCAAACGCCACGGCGCCGAGACCATCGACACGCCCGTCTTTGAGTTGAAGGTAAAACGCATGATGAGTACGTCGTCCGACCACATGAACCCCATCCTGGGCATGTCGTCATACACATATGTGACAGAATTTGACTGAGAACTGCCATTGGATTTTTTTTTAAATTTTCGTTTTTTCATGTCATATGAAAGCAGGGAATCATAGCTGACGTATTGGTTGTTCAGTTTGACCCACCAGTTTTGGAGATATGGCTTATAGAGTAATGTCTAACATTACACCTACATACATGTTTTAAGCATTTATTTCATATTTACATGTCGATTTCAGCTCTGACACTTATTTCAGACATGCTCTAGTATGTGAAGAGTCTGCCTGTGCTATTAACTCATTATGAAAAGTTCTTCTCCTCTGGTGAAAAGCTGGAATTTGCGCGATGGCAGTCTCTCAGTCAAATCTGGTCACATATAGGCAAACATTCAGCAAAAGTAGAAGTTCTGCAGTTATTTTCTAGGCCAGTGGTTTTCAACCTTTTTCAAGTCAAGGTCCATGTATTCGGCATTTGAGCCACGAGACCTCCATTTTAGCCTCTTTCAGACTCAAAACGTAGAATATGTTGTTGTCGTTGGGATATGATTTTGTCCACAATTCCATACTGTATTGATGTACTGTATTCCATACTGTATTGATGTACTGTATTCCATACTGTATTGATGCCAGTGGTCCCTGGACCACTGGCTTAAAACCACTGTTCTAGGGCTATTGATGACAACAAACAAATTCTGATTGATATGCTGACAACAAACAAACATTCTCTATAGAATGTTGGTTCTCACTGTCGGAAGAGAGACGATGTTACAGAACAAACACCCTGTAGCAATGATTACTATCACAATATAGTGCTTCAACCTTTTAACAGAAAGAAATTAAAACGTTTTGCTCTCACCAAAAAATATCACTTACCCTACCTAGGTTTCAATGAAGTCATGCATGTTAGAAACTTAATTCCCTCGTGTGTGTGTGTGTGTGTGTGTGTGTGTGTGTGTGTGTGTGTGTGTGTGTGTGTGTGTGTGTGTGTGTGTGTGTGTGTGTGTGTGTGTGTGTGTGTGTGTGTGTGTGTGTGTGTGTGTGTGTGTGTGTGTGTGTGTGTGTGTGTGTGTGTGTGTGTGTGTGTGTGTGTGTGTGTGTGTGTGTGGTATTTTCTTGTGTGTGTGTCTCTCTGTGTGTAGGAGACATTGACGGGCAAGTATGGCGAGGACTCGAAACTCATCTACGACCTCAAGGACCAAGGAGGAGAGCTTCTGTCCCTCAGATATGACCTCACCGTATCCTTAGAACCCAGTCCAAAGATAGCCAGTCTGCAAGTTCTTTTCTTCTTCCTGCCTAATTTTGAACCAAATAAATTAGTTCGGATCCCTAAAAGTTGGTTCCGAACTGGAATTAAAAAAATATATATATTCTTGCCCGGAATTGGGTTCCAAAGTGGTCGTGTCACTATACAGTTGTGATTTAATAAACCGTGATAAAAATTAAAGAACGGAACCAGTTCTAGAACCAAAGATCTTTTGGTGGAAAAGGGGGCCCCCATCCACAACATGTTGTGAGCTTGTAGTAGTGCTGCCGGAATTGTCCAAAAATTACATTCGGATATTCGTTTTAAAAACCCACGTGGATTCGACCCATTCGGATTTCGATTTCGATTCGGGGCCATTCAGATTTTTTAATAATTAGATTTAGACCAATACAACCTGAGACATAACATTTAAGATCGCATTGCTGGCGCAACTCTCTCTCTCTCTCTCTCTCCGTGCATTGGCGCTGCTGAAAACCGAGTTGGAACACAACGCATGCATTCTCCCTTCTCCCGTAAAACTTCACCGACATTTTTCTTAAATGAGCAATCCTACAACACATAGCCTTATCAAAACGAGGCACGGAGGCAGTATTAAGTCACAGAACACTGCATTGCTGATGCTGCCGGACCGGCGCTGCAATTCATCCGTACGCATTTTATTTATCTTTTTAAAATTTCCTGAAGGATAAAGTCGCTTCATGATTGAAGATTGATGAGTGATAGATCCGTGTGTTGTTGTCTAAATATACTCTCCCGTCCGTCCGAAACAACACCGAAGCAAAAATAAAAGTGTCGGTGTAGGCCAGGCCTGTCCCAGATTCTGATCACTAGGTACGCTGTTGACGGAAGATTTCACCCTTCTGAGCAGCGTACACTCACTGCGCAAATAACGTAAAAGGCCACCGCGGCCCCGCCCGCCCTGTGCCCACCGTTCTTTTCGCACCGTCTGTGCGCAAATAACGTAGCACGCTCTTTGCCGACTTTGCGCAGGGCGGGCGGGGGCCTTTTGTGAATCGGGGAACCTGCGTAGTCTGCGTTTAGGAGGAGTCTGAGGCAGCTTATTTATTCTTCAATGTGTGGCGGTGTCGGCGTGTCGCGTGGCAAATGCAAATATAACTAATCTACAAGCTCACAACGCTTACCCACGGCACCGTCTCACGAAAACTTGCACAGTATTTTTTTATTTTTTTTTATTCGAATCTTAATTTTATATATTCAGTTATTCATTTATTTTTTTGATTCGAAAATTCGTTCGAATATGGAATATTCGTTGGCAGCTCTAGCTTGTAGATGTGATTCTACAACTGACACTGACCAGCCACCTGGTCAGTGTATCCTATCCAAACTAAGCAACGGGTGCCAGACACCTGGTCAGTGTATCCTATCCAAACTAAGCAACGGGTGCCAGACACCTGGTCAGTGTATCCTATCCTTGACCCCGGCCACTCTCAGGTGCCTTTTGCTCGCTACCTCGCCATGAACAAGGTTACCAACATCAAGCGCTATCACATCGCCAAGGTCTACCGCCGGGACAACCCAGCCATGACCCGGGGCCGCTACAGGGAGTTCTATCAATGTGTAAGAAAGTGATCCTGAAGGAAAAGGCTCCATGTAGTCTGTAGTGCATGCCAGTTTTTCTCGGGTGCATATGTTTAGTTCTCATGTCAATGAAACGGGCTAGGGTTAGGGTTTTAACAGGAGTATATGCAAACGTAACTGCCATTTACAGAGAAGTGTCTTGTTTCTCTAACGTATGTGTGTGTGTGTGTGTGTGTGTTCCCTCCCAGGATTTTGACATCGCAGGTCAGTATGATCCCATGATCCCCGATGCAGAGTGCCTGAAGATCGTTCATGAAATCCTCAGTGAATTGGACCTGGGAGACTTTCGGATCAAGGTGTCTCTCTCTCTCTCTCTCGCACGCGCGCACGTGCACACGCACATACTCGCCCTGGGATGGGTCCCGATTATCGATTAATCGATTATCGTGAACAGGACCCGAAATCGATTATGAAAATTAATAATCGATAATCGATTTTTTTATTTTTTTAATGAAAATCTGTTGGAAAGGCAATATTGTCATCCAAACAGGACAGGGCTATAGGCCTACCAAAGTGTGCCTCGGATGTGTCTGTGTAGCTGCATGAGGAGTGTGAGTCATTGAGTGTGAGTAGAGATTGATTCCAATCAAGATACATGTTTGGAGGATTTAGCAGGTGTTGGGAATTTACCTAATCAGGCCTAGGCTGGGGTTGCGATGGTGATCAATTGACTCAACACTGGTCCAGGGACCACCAGTGGTCAGTAAGTTAGTAACCAAATGGACCCTTATTAACTCTCAAGAGTTATTGTTAAGCATCTACATCAGGTGTTCCCAAACTTTTTTGACTTAGGTACCCCTAGGGGGGAAGAATGTTTTTATTTGTAGGGTTCATTAAAAATTGGGGGGGGGGGGGGGGGCTTATCGATTATCGATTAATATTGAATTATGCTAATCGATTTTCATTTTTGACACATTTACACATCCACAGGTTTACTGCCACCTGCTGGTAAGCAGTAAGTCTGTTAAATATGCCGCATCAGAGCCCACCATTTTTGCACTCTGTCTGAACATTAACCCAAGCATGTCACCAATACAGGTGAATGATCGGCGCATTCTGGACGGGATGTTTGCAGTGTGTGGCGTGCCAGATGACAAATTCCGAACCATCTGTTCAACGGTTGACAAGTTGGACAAGGTACTGATTGGATAATTTTATATTCTCCATATGTTTCATATTCACTAATAATAATTTACCTATTTTCTTTTTCCATTTTAACATGTTGCTATGTTGCTCTCACAATGTTCTTAAACTCCATATATGGTGTCGGACCCAATGCTGACTGCAGATAGGTCTCCAGAGAGTCAGAAACCTTTTGGGGAGGCACAGTGCGTGCGGCGTGTTCTCACGTAGCAAGCACTCCCTGCTTCCTCCAAGGTCGCGACTCTGCTATAACTTTGATTCTTCTATCAAAGGGCTTTGTACTTTTGCATGTCTAGGTGAGCGACCAGTTTGAACCAGTACAGATTGTTATTGCCCAGCTCATGCCATGCACGTGGAAGACCCACCCATTTTGGAGATAATGTGCTCTCTCATATACTCAATTCAAAGTGCATTTATTTAATGTTGCCCCAACGACTCCTTCAGAGCGGTTGTGACTTCATCACTTGTACGGTACATTTTACTTGTGGAATAAATTTCCCCGTCAGACCAGACCAAGTATTTTTATTTGACTCACTTATTTGTGAACAGTTGCACTTTTTATGCTTGATGCCAAATTGCTCGCATCAAACATGACATCTGGTCTACAGAGGATTTGACCTGAGTTCACACCTCTCTTTCTCAGAGAGAGGCGAGTCCTGTTCCACAGCCTGTGAAGGATCGATATGTATGGGCTGCAAATGTTGTATGTAGTTCTCCTGGTGTATTTGTACTTTTCTGTTCACAGTGACAAAGTCTATTCCCACATAACAGAAGTTTTCATGTTCCTCACGTCCGATTTGGAATGCAGATCTGAGCTGTGGTATCACTGTGGTGGAGGAGCTTAGATCTGAGCTGTGGTATCACTGTGGTGGAGGAGCTTAGATCTGAGCTGTGGTATCACTGTGGTGGAGGAGCTTAGATCTGAGCTGTGGTATCACTGTGGTGGAGGAGCTTAGATCTGAGCTGTGGTATCACTGTGGTGGAGGAGCTTAGATCTGAGCTGTGGTATCACTGGTGGAGGAGCTTAGATCTGAGCTGTGGTATCACTGTGGTGGAGGAGCTTAGATCTGAGCTGTGGTATCACTGTGGTGGAGGAGCTTAGATCTGAGCTGTGGTATCACTGTGGTGGAGGAGCTTAGATCTGAGCTGTGGTATCACTGTGGTGGAGGAGCTTAGATCTGAGCTGTGGTATCACTGTGGTGGAGGAGCTTAGATCTGAGCTGTGGTATCACTGTGGTGGAGGAGCTTTGTGTGAAGTCATCCACATGGCAGGCTAGAACTCCAGACAGCACAGTCCTTATCTAGCCAGTAGAAAATGGCTGGATCAACTTTGGAAATGTTACCTCCTGTTGCCAGCACTATTTCCTTCACTCTGTTGTACCAATAGAGAGAAGCATCTGCCAGTCCATAGACACACTTTTTTAGCTTCCATAATGTGCCTTCACTCTCAGCCTCAGGAGGAGGCCTGATGTAAACGCATCACGTGACAGTGTCATTCCCTGCAACAATGCAGACTTTATGTCCATTGAATGAGGTGTCCACTGTCTTTATGTCCATTGAATGAGGTGTCCACTGTCTTTATGTCCATTGAATGAGGTGTCCACTGTCTTTGACAAATCACTGCCACAAGCAGTCAGAGGGACTAGTCTGTAGCACATGTGGGGGAGTCCTTTTGCAAATCTTGTAACTCCTCAAAACCTCTAGTAACAGTTTCTTCCCCCAGGCAGTCAGGCTGCTGAACAGTTGACCTTGAACTGTATTGCACTTCACTTTGCACTTTGTGTTTGTGTTCTTCTTTGCACTATAGATGTTTGTTTTTGTTTAGTTTTTTTCTCCTGTGTCTATAAGACTGAGAGTGCTCTGAGCAAAATCATTTTCATTGTATTTATACTCTGTATCTATACATATGACAAAATAAACCTGAACCTGATCCCACGAGGTGTGCTTTTGGTACTGGTCCAGTGAGTGTCTCTTCAAGACTACGGTGCAACTGTAGAGAACAGTTGCAACGCTCACTTCACAGGGGTGTGATTTTTATTATCACAGTAGAAGTTTACAGACCAAACTGTAAATAAAAGGTTTACATGACTTTCTGCCTCAGTCCGTATATAGCGAGCTGTATTGAATAAGCAGAGAACAGAATATGGGACAGAGTTGCACCACTCACTTCACATGGGTGTGATTTTTATTATTACTACAGTAGTTTTTTTCTTATGAAAGCAGAGAGTCTTCTGTTTCATACGGTATATAGTATTTATATGTCGCTATAGGCCTTATTTTGTGAATATTGAGGAGTTCACGTCCATGTCTTCTCTGAAGTTATCTGGTGGGCACAAGCTGCATTCAATAACCAATTACTGTCTAACTGTAGATGGGATCAATGTTTACTGTTTTCCTCGTAAAAGTACACATTCAGGGCTTTCATTCGGTGTATAGGATGTATAGGATATTTATTGGGTTCAATTTTATATCTGCTTGTCAATGTCTCTGACTTTAAACCATCCATAACTCTGCTCGCTGTTCAAGATAACCACTTCCAGGCAAATGCAGGTGTTGCAAAAAGGTCTATCTCCAGAATGGAACATGGTAAAATCAAAATGTATTTTTTTAATTGAAGTGGACAAGTTCAGCTTTCTTTTGATGTATGCGTGTGATTCTCGCTATAAGAGAACATTTTGCTGTGGGCCCCCGAAAAAGGCCTTTGTGCAATGTTAAACGGTAGCAACATCAAAATAGGCCTGCCGAGATCCTGTAGCAATCAAAGTGTTAAAGGTACATCAGTTAATCCATCATCACATTCCTTTGGCACATAATTTGTTACTACCTCAAAATTATCAACTTTCGACATGTCTGCTGCATCTGTGGTGCCTGCAATACCAGTCTTTGTATTTGCCCCAAAACCTTCTGTATCTGTATTGTCAGCCGTGTGTTCTGTCTCATTTTGTCCTCCTCATCATTGATAATGCGCGTTGTTAACCGTTCTCCTTATGTGGTCTCCTGTCCTAGATGTCCTGGGACGAGGTGAAGGAGGAGATGGTCAAAGAGAAGGGGCTGTTGTTAACCGTTCTCCTTATGTGGTCTCCTGTCCTAGATGTCCTGGGACGAGGTGAAGGAGGAGATGGTCAAAGAGAAGGGGCTGTCGGAGCACATAGCGGACCAGATCGGGGAGTATGTGAGCATGCAGGGTGAGCCGATCCACATCCATATGACTGGGGAAGTCACATGCAGTAAAGGAGTCGAACCCACGGCACACTGCCAGACTGGATTACCAGCCAAGGTGCCTGGACCGCTGAGCCACGGCCCAGGCCTATGAGCATTAAGTTAACTGTGTGATTGTCCCAGGTGGTATGGACCTGTAGTCAACGGTGTGGTTGTCTCTACCAGGTGGTATGGACCTGTAGTCAACGGTGCGGTTGTCTCTACCAGGTGGTATGGACCTGTAGTCAACGGTGTGGTTGTCTCTACCAGGTGGTATGGACCTGTAGTCAACGGTGTGGTTGTCTCTACCAGGTGGTATGGACCTGTAGTTAACGGTGCGGTTGTCTCTACCAGGTGGTATGGACCTGTAGTCAACGGTGTGGTTGTCTCTACCAGGTGGTATGGACCTGTAGTCAACGGTGTGGTTGTCTCTACCAGGTGGTATGGACCTGTAGTCAACGGTGTGGTTGTCTCTACCAGGTGGTATGGACCTGTAGTCAACGGTGCGGTTGTCTCTACCAGGTGGTATGTACCTGTAGTCAACGGTGTGGTTGTCTCTACCAGGTGGTATGGACCTGTAGTCAACGGTGTGGTTGTCTCTACCAGGTGGTATGGACCTGTAGTCAACGGTGTGGTTGTCTCTACCAGGTGGTATGGACCTGTAGTCAACGGTGTGGTTGTCTCTACCAGGTGGTATGGACCTGTAGTCAACGGTGCGGTTGTCTCTACCAGGTGGTATGGACCTGTAGTCAACGGTGCGGTTGTCTCTACCAGGTGGTATGGACCTGTAGTCAACGGTGCGGTTGTCTCTACCAGGTGGTATGGACCTGTAGTCAACGGTGCGGTTGTCTCTACCAGGTGGTATGGACCTGTAGTTAACGGTGCGGTTGTCTCTACCAGGTGGTATGTACCTGTAGTCAACGGTGCGGTTGTCTCTACCAGGTGGTATGGACCTGTAGTCAACGGTGCGGTTGTCTCTACCAGGTGGTATGGACCTGTAGTGCTGCCGGAATTGTCCAAAAATGACATTCGGATATTCGTTTTAAAAACCTACGTGGATTCGACCAATTCGACCCATTCGGATTTCGATTCCGATTCGGAGCCATTCGGGGCCATTCGGATTTTTTAATAATTATATTTACACCAATACAACCTGAGACATAACATTTAAGATCGCATTGCTGGCGCAACTCTCTCTCCGCGCATTGGCGCTGCTGAAAACCGAGTTGGAACACAACGCATGCATTCTCCCTTCTCCCATAAAACTTCACGGCACGGAGGCAGTATTAATTCACAGAACAGAACACTGCATTGCTGCTGCTGCTGCCGGACCGGCGCCGCAGTTCATCCTTACGCATTTTATTTATCTTTTTATAATTTCCTGAAGGATAAAGTCGCTTCATGATTGAAGATTGATGAGTGATAGATCTGTGTGTTGTTGTCTAAAAATATACTCTCCCGTCCGTCCGAAACAACACAACACAACACAGCACAGCAAAATAAGTTTCGGTGTAGGCCAGGCCTGTCTCTGATTCTGATCACTAGGTACGCTGTTGACGGAAGATTTCACCCTTCTGAGCAGCGTACACTCACTGCGCAAATAACGTAAAAGGCCCCGCCCGCCCTGTGCTCACCGTTATTTGCGCACCGTCCGTACGCAAATAACGTAGTGCGCTCTTTGCCGACTTTGCGCAGGGCGGGCGGGGGCCTTTTGTGAATCGGAACTACGCAGCCTGCGTAGTCTGCGTTTAGGAAGAGTGCGAGGCAGCTGATTTATTCTTCAATGTATGCCGGTGTCGGCGTGTCGCGTGGCAAATATAACTAATCTACAAGCTCACAACGCTTACCCACGGAACCGTCTCGCGAAAACTTGCACAGCATTTTTTTTTTTTCATTCGAATCTTAAAGGAGCATTCAGTGATTTGGGTGATTTGGAAAACCACCCAGCCCGCCCGGTAACAAAATGTGCACATGCACACGCTCTACAGTGGGGGGAAGTGCAACAGCATGTGCACCAAGGACCGCCCCCACACATGATTGGAGGAAGGCCCCTCTCATCCTGATTGGATGAAGGCTTTGCCACCCGCCACCAAAACTGAAACTAGAGTTTTTTGACCCCAGAGGCTCACTGGGGACAGGGAGGAACTCCTTATATGGTCAGCACACTCTATAGTAGGGAGGATTATCCAAATAAAAAGAAAAAATAAGTGATATTTGAATGAAGCAAAATCACTGAATATACCTTTAATTTTATATATTCAGTTATTCATTTCTTTTTTTGATTCGAAAATTCGTTCGAATATGGAATATTCGTTGGCAGCTCTATGGACCTGTAGTTAACGGTGTGGTTGTCTCTACCAGGTGGTATGGACCTGTAGTTAACGGTGCGGTTGTCTCTACCAGGTGGTATGGACCTGTAGTTAACGGTGCGGTTGTCTCTACCAGGTGGTATGGACCTGTAGTCAACGGTGCGGTTGTCTCTACCAGGTGGTATGGACCTGTAGTTAACGGTGCGGTTGTCTCTACCAGGTGGTATGGACCTGTAGTCAACGGTGCGGTTGTCTCTACCAGGTGGTATGGACCTGTAGTTAACGGTGCGGTTGTCTCTACCAGGTGGTATGGACCTCTAGTCAACGGTGCGGTTGTCTCTACCAGGTGGTATGGACCTGTAGTTAACGGTGCGGTTGTCTCTACCAGGTGGTATGGACCTGTAGTCAACGGTGCGGTTGTCTCTACCAGGTGGTATGGACCTGTAGTTAACGGTGCGGTTGTCTCTACCAGGTGGTATGGACCTGTAGTCAACGGTGCGGTTGTCTCTACCAGGTGGTATGGACCTGTAGTTAACGATGCGGTTGTCTCTACCAGGTGGTATGGACCTGTAGTTAACGGTGTGGTTGTCTCTACCAGGTGGTATGGACCTGTAGTTAACGGTGTGGTTGTCTCTACCAGGTGGTATGGACCTGTAGTCAACGGTGCGGTTGTCTCTACCAGGTGGTATGGACCTGTAGTCAACGGTGCGGTTGTCTCTACCAGGTGGTATGGACCTGTAGTTAACGGTGCGGTTGTCTCTACCAGGTGGTATGGACCTGTAGTTAACGGTGCGGTTGTCTCTACCAGGTGGTATGGACCTGTAGTTAACGGTGTGGTTGTCTCTACCAGGTGGTATGGACCTGTAGTCAACGGTGTGGTTGTCTCTACCAGGTGGTATTGACCTGTAGTTAACGGTGTGGTTGTCTCTACCAGGTGGTATGGACCTGTAGTCAACGGTGCGGTTGTCTCTACCAGGTGGTATGGACCTGTAGTTAACGGTGCGGTTGTCTCTACCAGGTGGTATGGACCTGTAGTTGTCTCCACCAGGCCGAAGGCATGGGGAGAGAGTATGTTTTGCACTCCGTCCGTGTGTCCGTCCGTGTGTGTGTCCTTCCGTCCGTCCGTTACCAGCTAATCTCCGGCACCGTTAACCTGGTCGATGCCAAACTTTGCACACACACTCCCTGGATGCCAACGATGAACCTCTGCCCTGCATTTTCCAGAACGGCCTGTTATAGCGCCACCATGAGGCAGCTTTTCACATTGTTTACCTAAAACTGCACCGATCTGCGTGAAACGTTGCATGCACACTAGAGGCCAAGGACAAACCTTTCACCTGCATTTTCCGCATCTGCCTTTTATAGCGCCACCAGGAGGCCGACTTTTGTAAAACACATTTTTTGATATTACTCCTCCAGATTCTGTCCAAAAATCTCACAAATCGTTACACAGTATCTCTATGGTCATGTGTTCAAGTCGGATCTGTCCGATATTTCATATTCCATCCTAATTGGCTATAATTGGCTTTCACAGTTTGCAAGATTGCCCCGTTTTGAACAAAAGCCTCAAATCATGAACGCAGCATGCAATTTACGTGAAATCTTTCACACATTTTCTTACTAGGCTGAGGAATATATCCCACCCTTTTCACATTGGCCTGTTATAGCGCCACCAACAGGTTGATTTTTGCAAAACACATTTTTGGAACAAAATGCCTCAAGTCATCCAATTGCCATCAAAGGCAAACATGTTTATATTACTCCTAAACATTTGGCCAAACATTTCACACAGTCCTATCCTCCTGGTGGAGACCTGTGCCCAGAAGGGCACTTTTTCTAGTTAACTGTGTGATTGTCTCTACCAGGTGGTATGGACCTGTAGTTAACGGTGTGGTTGTCTCTACCAGGTGGTATGGACCTGTAGTCAACGGTGCGGTTGTCTCTACCAGGTGGTATGGACCTGTAGTTAACGGTGTGGTTGTCTCTACCAGGTGGTATGGACCTGTAGTTAACGGTGTGGTTGTCTCTACCAGGTGGTATGGAACCCCTTTTGGTGTTAGCATTATGTTATGCTTTAGCTATTGAAAAATAGCAGCTTATAGCGCGCCACCGAGTGGTGCGCTACGAGCTTGTAGGTCTGCTATTTTTGAAAAATCGAAGAACGACTGACATAGAAACATAGCTTTTTCAGAAAACTGTCAGGATGTAGAAGACATTTTTAGAATCTGATCTCAGGTCAAAATGGGTTAACAGTGTGGTGGTTCCAGGTGGTATGGACCTAGCAGAGCGCTAGGCTAACAGTGTGGTTGGTTGTTCCAGGTGGTATGGACCTAGCAGAGCGCTAGGCTAACAGTGTGGTTGTTCCAGGTGGTATGGACCTAGCAGAGCGCTAGGCTAACAGTGTGGTTGTTCCAGGTGGTATGGACCTAGCAGAGCGCTAGGCTAACAGTGTGGTGGTTCCAGGTGGTATGGACCTAGCAGAGCGCTAGGCTAACAGTGTGGTTGTTCCAGGTGGTATGTGTTGTAATCTAAATACGGGACCCTCGTCTGGGTTGACAGACAGGTAGTGTGTGCAGGCTGGGTGGTGTGTGACAATCCTGTTGAAGTATTACTTTGGTACGGCGACTGCGGCAGCGGCCGGCGCGTACCCGGGAGAACAAATTAACGAGACACGAGACAGTATCACGCTAAGGTTCACAAAGTTTATTACACAAACAGGAAACATATATAGTGCTGGATCATAATGACGTAACAATAAGATATGAGACAGAAGAACGTGCCTACTGCAGCAAGGCTGACCTTGCTGTCGCCTAGATGTCTCTCGTAGCCTATCTATAAAGCATGCTACAGTACCGGCAGTACACAATACATATCACGTACACTGTATCTCAAGTTCAAGTACATAGACTAAGATGTACTGTGCATGGGCTAATATCATAACAGATCACAACAGTATGGACCTAGCAGAGCGCTAGGCTAACAGTGTGGTTGTTCCAGGTGGTATGGACCTAGCAGAGCGTCTCCTCCAGGACCCTAAGATGAGCCAGAGCCCAGCGGCGTGCGCCGGCCTCAAGGACATGAGTCAGCTGTTCAGCTACCTGGAACTGTTCCAGGTCACAGACAAGGTAAGGAGCACAGCCCAGTCGTAAGTTCCTAAACAATGACCTTGGCATTGATGGAGCAGAGCCAGTCAGTCCAAAATGACAAGCTTGACTTGATCTTGTGAGCGACGTAGATCAACTATTTTCACAATATTCATCTGTAGAAAGCGAGTCAAACTAAATGTAACGCCTCAACTCCTACTAATTAAGGCTCTGTTTCATTTAGTGTGCATTGGTTCCAAAGATTTTAATTTCAAGCCAAGGACCCCCATAACTCTGAGAGTGTACAAAGTAAGGGTCCATTTGGTTCCATTTGTACACTCTCGGAGTTACACAGCCATTTGGAACCCACTCAAGGACACATTGAGACCCACTGTTGTAGCTGAGTGTTACCAGTGTCGAGCCGACATGCACAATAGCAGCACTCTGACTCCGTTTGACCAGAATGGAACAGAGCCTTCATTTAGTATCAGCGGTATCACCTGTGAAGGAAGTAGGGAAGGGGCCCAAGTTCTTTCCAAAATAGCATGTGTGCATAGAGCCCATTCCAAGTGGTTGGGGGGGGGGGGGGGGGGTTCAAATATTCAAATATATTTTTTGGGGGGCGTTTCACGCAGTGGTGTTTTTGGCAGCATTTTCATTTAGTTTTAGTCACATTTTAGTCACCTGGAATGTTTTAGTGTTAGTTTAGCTTTAGTCGACTAAATGTCATAAGATTTTAGTCGACTAAATCTACAGGTGATTTAGTCGACTAAAATGAATTTTGGCAGGCCTTGATGCCGTCGAAATGACTGATTTTACACTTGCTGAAAATAGCAGATCTACAAGCTGCGACGCGTTGTGAGCTTGTAGATCGACTATTTTCAGTATGCAACCAAGTGTAAAATGACTCATACTGGTTCTTTTGTCCACTAGTCCCTTCCTAACATTTTAGTCCAGTTTTTATTTGTTGACGAAATTGTCAGTATATTTAGTCTTAGTCTTTTAGCCGTCATAGCTTAGTTTTCATTTAGTTTCCATTTTTAGTTTTTGTCAGTGGTAGTCGACGGACATTTTTCATCTTACCTCTTTCATCTTATCAAACATTTTTTGTTTGATGGCTGTGTTGTGCCCCCCCTCCCCCGCATCAAACAAAAATGTTTGGTCAAACCATGTGACTTCCATTGGGGCGGCCATTAACCCATTTTGGGTGGGAACCCCTTTTGGTGTTAGCATTATGTTATGCTTTAGCTATTGAAAAATAGCAGACCTACAAGCTCGTAGCGCGCCACCGAGTGGCGCGCTACGAGCTTGTAGACATTTTTAGAATCTGATCTCAGGTCAAAATGGGTTAAACACGGACAAGACAGCCGTCTCAATGGTGTGATTTGAGGCCTAAGTTTTAGTCGACAAAAACACGGCCCCTGTTGTTCCCATCCCTCTCCCCCTAGGTGGTGTTCGACCTCAGCCTGGCCAGAGGTCTGGACTACTACACGGGCGTCATCTACGAGGCCATACTGAGCCAGCAGGCCACCACGCCCCCCGCCGCGGAGGACGGCGCTCAGAACGGCGCCGAGGCGGCGGCGGCGGCGGCGGGCAGCGTGGGCAGCGTGGCCGGGGGCGGCCGCTACGACGGCCTGGTGGGCATGTTCGACCCCAAGGGCAGGAAGGTGCCCTGCGTGGGCGTCAGCATCGGCATCGAGAGGATCTTCTCCATCATGGAGGCCAAGGCCAAGGTAGAGCAAGGATCTGTTTTCTTTTCTTTGACGGGAAAAAAAACATGTTTGAAGTGAGGGGGTTCGCTCTTATCATCATACGTCATCGTCTCATTCCGGGCCAATCACAAGTTGCGTCCTCACTTTTGTCGTCAATGTTTGTGTTACGCAATGTTTGTGTTTACACGGAACACTCACGATTGTCCTGTCAATGGCATTTAACCCATTTTAGGCGGGAACCCTTTTTGGTGTTTTAAACATTATGTTGTAATTTAGTGGAGCGCTACGAGCTTGTAGGTCTGCTATTTTTGAAAAATCTTGAAAATATTTATTTCAGAAAACTGGAGGATTTAGGAGACATTTTTTAAATTTCGAGGTCAGGCCTAAATGGGTTAATGTTTGTGTTAGGACAAAGTTTGTGTTTGCACACACACCAAAAGCTGGACATAGGAGGGGCTATGGCCCCTCAAAAGGTCCTTATGCACACCTATGAGAGACAGGTGCATGGGATAAATGAACTAGAATAGTAGGAGACTGTTTGACTCTGTGTTTGTCAGTCGCCTCTTTATGCCTGATGAAGGTCTGACGGACCGACACGTTGCTCTAAGGCTTCAATAAAATTCCGTAAGTGAAGACAGTGTGCGGGATTCCAGTCTTTCTCCTACTAAGGGGCTGCAACGCTCGTCGCACATCCCAGACTATTCTGCCTTCTGGTTCCAAAACTATGGAATGAACTCCCCATTGTAATCAGAACTGCAGACTCGGTCCCAATCTTCCGCCGTAGTCTGAAAACCCACCTCTTCAGACTCCATCTTAGCCCGTAGCACCTGCCTGTAGCACTTGCACTGGCCTCGGCGACCTTACAGGCGTATGCAAAGGCTAAACTTATGTAATTTAGAAAGCATTTTATGTAGACATGGCACTCTATAGTGTATAGTATACTAGCTTCACTAGTACAGATATTCTACTGTTAGACAGATGTTAGGTTCTTAGCTTCTAAGCTTGCTTATGATTCTTGATGACTATTTCTATGTGTTTGATGTATTACTATGTGTTGTTCTTGCTTACTTTAAGTCACTCTGGATTAAGAGCGTCTGCTAAATGCCTACATTGTAAATTGTAATTTGTTGTGTAGTCTTAGAGACACAACAGATTGTTATGAACCAATGTCAGAACACGAAAGTTGTTCAGCATGAGGGGACGCATATGGGTATCAAAGTGTCATTGCCAACGGTCAAACGGTTCATGAGCTATGCACGTTCAAAGTTAGCATTTTCAATTGAGCGCTATAGCGCCACCATTTGGCCAATCGTCTTGGGCTTCGCATATTCACCGTTTGGCATGGCCCTCTACCAGATTACCGCGTTTCGCGAAAACCGACTGCACCATTCAGTCAGAACAGCTATTTTTGGCGGGAGAAGGAGAAGAAGAAAAATAAACACAAAAACAATAAGTGACCAAAGACACTGCGTGACTTCTTGGTCCCTAATAACCAAATATTACAAAAAGCAGGTGCATATGCCTTCCTCTAGTGTGAGGTCAGTTAAGAGTCTTTTAAAAGTAGTAATTGAAACCGTTAGTTGCTGCGAGAGTGAGGACTAGCCAACACCAACTCGGGATTCCTGGATCGCTGCCCTCCACAAATTCCTATCCAACATCATTGAAACAAGGACGTTCAACTTCAATTTGTTTTGACAATTCTTCCATAAATGTGGAGCATACACCCTGAAGGCAGTATCTCCCAATTTAGTAGTAGTTTTTGGTACCTTCAACAAAAGACATACCTGCTTCCATGTGAATGCAGCCTTAGACATACCTGCTTCCATGTGAATGCAGCCTTAGGCATACCTGCTTCCATGTGAATGCAGCCTTAGACATACCTGCTTCCATGTGAATGCAGCCTTAGACATACCTGCTTCTATGTGAATGCAGCCTTAGGCATACCTGATTCCATGTGAATGCAGCCTTAGACATACCTGCTTCCATGTGAATGCAGCCTTAGACATACCTGATTCCATGTGAATGCAGCCTTAGCCATACCTGCTTCCATGTGAATGCAGCCTTAGACATACCTGATTCCATGTGAATGCAGCCTTAGGCATACCTGCTTCCATGTGAATGCAGCCTTAGACATACCTGATTCCATGTGAATGCAGCCTTAGGCATACCTGCTTCCATGTGAATGCAGCCTTAGGCATACCTGTCAAGACCTTGTTTTGTGGGAAGTTGGTTCCGTTCATCCATTGTGTCATCTCTTGTGCATGATATCAACTGCAAGTAATCGTATATCCGGCACTGTACTTAACTGATGGCGTTATTGGCATGTTATCGGCATGTTATCGGCATGTTATTGGCATGTTATCGGCATGTTATTGGCATGTTATCGGCATGTTATTGGCATGTTATTGGCATGTTATCGGCATGTTATCGGCATGTTATTGGCATGTTATCGGCATGTTATTGGCATGTTATCGGCATGTTATCGGCATGTTATTAGCATGTTATCGGCATGTTATTGCTGCACACAGTTGTGTGTACTAAGTCAGTGGTTCCCAAAGTGGGGTCCGGGGACCCCCAGGGGTCCTTGAGAGAGTTCCAGGGGGTCCCCAGCTGAAAGATAGATTAGTAACCAAATGGACCCTTATAGGGTGTGTAACTCAGAGACTGTACAAATGGAACCCTAACGGACCCTAACGGGTCCATTTGGTTCCATTTGTACACACTCAGAGTTAAATTAAGTTGGAATCAAATATACATGGTGGTCCCAGAGATAGGAATGCCATTGAATGGGGGTCCGTAGACTAATGCATGTCAAACTGCGGGTCCTTGCAATTAAATGGGTTGAGAATCTCTGCTAGAGACGTAAGCATCTTCTCTTATTGGGTGGGTCCCTGGCATATCTTTTCAATTGGGGGTCCGCGGGCTTATTAGTGTCAATTTGGGGGTCCTTGACATGAAGAAGTTTGGGAACCCCTGTACTAAGTGATATGAGCACCGGCTACCCTGAACGAGGTTCAATCCTTTGTCATTTTCCACCTGCTGGCAGATCAGTGTTGTTTTTGGCAGCAAATTTCTATTTTAGTTTTAGTCATAGTTCTCTTGAATAGTTTTCACTTAGTTTTAGTCATATTTTAGTCCCCTGGAATGTGTTGGTGTTAGTCTAGTTTTAGTTGATTTAGTGTCGACTATAATGTATTTTGGCGGGCCTTGATGCCGTCGTAATGACTGTTTTTACAGTTGCTGAAAACAGCCGATCTACAAGCTCACAACGCGTCGCAGCGCGACACGTTGTGAGCTTGTAGATCGGCTATTTTCAGCATGCAACAAATTGTAAAATGACTTATACTGGATCTCTTGTCCCTTGTCTTGTCCCTTCCTAACATTTTAGTCTAGTTTTTTATTTGTTGACGAAATTGTCAGTATATTTAGTCTTGGTTTCAGTCATCATAGCTTAGTTTTAATTTAGTTTCCGTTTAGTTTTCGTCAGTGGAAAAAGGTAGTCGACGAACATTTTTCGTCTTAGTTTTAGTCGACGAAATCAACACTGGTGCAGAGGGGGGACTTTTGGTCCTTGATGGGCACCTGCCCTTTTGGTGCTTGATGGGCACCTGCCCTTTTGGTGCTTGATGGGCACCTGCCCTTTTGGTGCTTGATGGTCACCTGCCCTTTTGGTGCTTGATGGGCACCTGCCCTTTTGGTGCTTGATGGGCACCTGCCCTTTTGGTGCTTGATGGGCACCTGCCCTTTTGGTGCTTGATGGGCACCTGCCCTTTTGGTGCTTGATGGGCACCTGCCCTTTTGGTGCTTGATGGGCACCTGCCCTTTTGGTGCTTGATGGGCACCTGCCCTTTTGGTGCTTGATGGGCACCTGCCCTTTTGGTGCTTGATGGGCACCTGCCCTTTTGGTGCTTGATGGGCACCTGCCCTTTTGGTGCTTGATAGGCATCTGCCCTTTTGGTGCTTGATGGGCACCTGCCCTTTTGCCTCAAAGTCCACCCCACAATGTCCGGGCCAAGTTATTGTGGAACATACTAGTTGTTATGATAAATAATAGATGTAATGGTTGTGTTTCCTCCAGGGAGACGTGCGGACCACAGAGACCCAGATCATGGTGGCCTCGGCGCAGAAGAACCTTCTGGAGGAGAGGCTGAAGCTCACAGCCGAGCTCTGGAACGCCGGCATCAAGGTCTGCATTTATAGAGGGCTATAGTGTTTACATCAGTGGTTTTCAACCAGTGGTCCTTAACCCATTCAGGACGGGAACCCCTTTTTGTGTTTAAGCATTATTTTATACTTTAGCTATTGAAAAATAGCAGATATACGAGCTTCTGCTATTTTTGAAAAATCGTGAAAATGGGGGACAAATCTTTGAATACATATTCTTTCAGAGCGAACGCTTTTAACTCAAATCTTTGCTTCTGGGGGGGGGGGGGAGGGCTGGAACAACATATTTTCAGATGGGGGTCTGCGGCCAAATGCAGATAATTCTGGGGGTCCTTGACGTGAAAAAGGTTGAGAACCACTGACATAGAAACATAGGTTTTTCTGAAAACTGTAAGAATTTAGAAGACATTTGTAGAATCTAGTGTCAGTCAGGTCTAAATGGGTTAAGGGGGTTCCAGGTGGTCACCAGCTAAATGATGGACAGTTGGTAACAAAATGGACCCTTCTTAGATCTTTAGCTCTTGAGAGTGTAACATTTTTTCGCTCTCAAGAGTTAAATCATTGTCCGTGGCTCAAGTGCAAAATGAATAATGGACTTTGATATGAAAAGGGTTGAAAACCACTGCTTTACATGATCAGACCATGGTTCAGGTGTACTCACTGTGTGTGTGCGCGCGTGTGTGTTCTTGTGTGTGTGTGTGCGTGACGTGTTTGTGTGTGTGCAGACAGAGACCATGTACAAAAAGAGCCCCAAGATGTTGAACCAGCTGCAGTATGCAGAGGCAACAGGGGTCCCCCTAGTGGCCATCCTGGGAGAACAGGAGCTGAGAGATGGAGTGGTCAAACTGCGCACTGTTTCCACCAGAGAGGAGGTGGGGGAACATTGCGGGGGGGGGACGACGACGACGACCAGATCACTTTCCCTAGCCTTGACAACCTTGCAGGCGAATGCAAAGGCTAAAATTATTGATGACTAATTGACTATTTCTATTTGTTTTGGATGTATTACCATGTGTTATTGTAAATCGCTCTGGATTAAGAGTGTCTGCTAGTGCTAAATGCCTGAATAGAGAGTATGCGCATGCTTAAAGTGAATGGCACATCGAGTGGCAAATCGAGTGGCAAAGCTACAGGCAAAGTGAGTTTAACATTGTTTAATGTTGTTTAATGCAATCAGATAAGACTTTTCTGTGTGGATGTATGGGCTGTCAAGGCCAGAAAGTAGTTTTTTGCCACTCAGTAGGCGTTCCTGCATAACTTCCTCGTTTTGATGATGATGTCACACGCATACCCTCTATTGTAAATTGTTCTAAATTGACCTATAGCTAAACCCCTCCCCAAACTGCTATGGTCCAATCACAGCTAAGCATTACATGGGTTAGACAAACCTCTCCACCAATAGTTGTCCTATATGATAAAACATTGTTTTACAAAAGTAATGCCACGCACATATCTTTCCAGTGCATATGGCTGGCCTTGTTGACGGATTTGGAAGAGATTTTGAAGGTCTGGTTCCAAAAAGGAACCCGTATTTAATGTGTAAAATCCATGGTTTTTACATTGGAATGAATGAGCCCGGCTGGAAAGTGTCCAAGTGGGAGAGGGCAGGGCTTAGCTGAAGGGGAATTGTGACAGTGAGGTGGCAATTTTTAGGACTTTTCAGACATTCTTTAATACCTCAACAAAAAGAAAGAAAAAGTGCTTATAATTTTTGTTGACATTCAAATTTCATTCAAATCATGAAATTCGTTCCGACTGACAGCCCGAGCGCAACTTTACGCAAGATGTGTCTTTTTACTTGCAGGTTTCCATCCCTAGAGGAGATCTAATAGCAGAGATCAGGAGAAGGACCTCGGAGGTCTAGTCCTCTCTGCTCTCTGCCCGACAACAGCTGCTCCGCTTCACCCCATTGGTCAACGTACATTAAACCTACAGAAGAATCCTCCAGGACTCAACCAATACAGTTCTCTTGGACAAATCATATTTCACTGTCCGGGATGCAACTTCTCCATACATTGCAGACGGACACTAGTATAGAGCACCGAAGTCTGACCTAATTTATACATAATTATACCTGGGTCGTGTTTTTTTTTTTTTTCCCCCGCCCCCATTCTGAATTTCCATAGACTTTATTTTTATTTTTACATTGTGTCAATTAAGAACTGTGTTCCCAAAATAAACAAATGATCCCGCCCGTTTCACTCATATAGTTATGAAGAATCGACTGATGGCGAGAAAACGCTATAAGGGGTAGGCAACCTTAGGCACGGGTGCCAACATTGGCACAGCAGAGGGTGATCACTGGCACAAGTGTGAGAGAGATGATTTTTCTTTTAAATTTAAATGTATATAAAAAAAGGTTTACAGTTAAATTAAGTCACATCTGTATGCAAATTACATCCTGCCACATAATTCTACATTAATTTAAACTCACATTAATTGAACTCTGATTGGGGAGACGGTGGTAAAAATAATAGAGTCTAAAAATCATACATGCTGATGTGAAAGAAAATAAAAATAAAGGTTATGTGTGTATGAACAATCAAAATCGGATGGAAATATATAATTTGGATGTGTCATAATTAAACGTAATGTCGATATGGCACGGCAACTATCAAGAAAATAAAGACAAGGCACTTCATGTCGAAAAGGTTGCAGCCCCCTGGCTTTAACCCATTTTGGGCGGGAACCCCTTTTGGTGTTAGCATTATGTTATGCTTTAGCTATTGAAAAATAGCAGATCTACAAGCTCATAGCGCGCCACCGAGTGGCGCGCTACGAACTTGTAGGTCTGCTATTTTTGAAAAATCGAAGAAACTGCATTTATAGAGGGCTATAGTGCTTTACATCAGTGGTTTTCAACCAGTGGTCCTTAACCCATTCAGGACGGGAACGCCTTTTTGTGTTTAAGCATTATTTTATACTTTAGCTATTGAAAAATAGCAGATCTACAAGCTCATAGCGCGGCACCGACATAGAAACATAGCTTTTTCAGAAAACTGTCAGGATGTAGACATTTTTAGAATCTGATCTCAGGTCAAAATGGGATGAACCGGCGCTTATGTGCCACACAGCCGTTCACAGCAGTGTTGTTTTCGTCGACTACCTTTTTTCACTGGCGAAAACTGAATTAAAACTAAATGTAAACTAAGCAATGATGACTAAAACAAAGACTAAATATACTGACAATTTCGTCGACAAATAAAAACTAGAAGTTAGGAAGGGACTAGTGGACAAGAGATCCAGTATAAGTCATTTTACAATTGGTTGCATGCTGAAAATGGCTGATCTACAAGCTCAACGCGTCGCGCTGCGCGCTTGTAGATCGGCTATTTTCAACAAGTGTAAAATGAGCCATTAGGACGGCATCAAGGCCCCGACAAAATTAATTTTGTTCGATTAAATCAAATGTAGATTTAGTCGACTAAAATCTTATATTTAGTCGACTAAAACTAGACTAACACTAAAACATTCCGGGTGACTAAAACTAAACAACACTGGTTCTTAGCTGGTCATATTTCATTCTCATATCTCCAGGTTTACACACTGGTCTTACTCTCTTATTACTGCAGCCGAATTAGTTAAATCTTCTCCAGAAACAGACGAGGTTCTGACTATCGCAAACGATACAGACAGAGCCATCTCCCCGACACACATTTTCAGACCACAATGCTTCTACGAGACGATTTTAAAATGACCCATAGAGAAATCACTTTCGTGACCCCAGGGGACGAGCGAGTGACATCATGAGAGGTCCAGCCTGGACCTCTCCTGATGTCCTGGACCGTCCAGGACGTCATGACTGTAGTTCCTTTTTCCTGGCATTCCCTGTTTCCAGCTGCTACTGTATAGTATACTCTGGAAAATCAGGAGCCTCGTGTATCCTGACAAGGATGTCATGCTTCACAAGCTGGCTTTGAGACCGCGCCATTGGGTTTTTTTGTCACGATATTCACCTGTATGTGTTTTGCTGTTCAAATCTGCTGCTGTCCAATCAAATGAAGCCACGAGGAATTCACAGGAACAGAAAAGGGAACTACGTTCAGTCATAGAGCCTTTCTATAAGTCAGTACTGTATGCCTTGTTATGTACTGGCACTATTATACACTAACATCTAGCCTTTTAGGAGACCAGCAAGTGAACTGCATTGAAAGCCACCATGAATGTGAAGATGGTTTGCTACTTTCAAGGAAATGTCCTGGAGGAAAAAAAAGGAAAGACTCATACAGTATATACATATAAAATACAAAGCAGTCAGTGGTAAAGCCAAACTTGTACATTTATTCAAAATTGTGTAACAAACTTGATTGCAGAGCCTGTAATGTGTATAATATCCAGGAATTCTCTCTGCAACTCTAACATCTCAAGATAACATTGCAGTAGTAATTGTCATTTCAACCTTCCAGGACCTTGTTAATGTCCCATCACAAAAATAATAAAAATTCAAACAATACTTGACTGATTCCACATTCTTTGCTTCATACAGCAATAAACCAAAAATACTGATTCCAGATTTTTGCTTCATAAAACAAATAAACATTGACTGATTGCAGATTTTTTGTGCTTCATACAGCAACAAACTCAAATGATAACTTAACCGATTAGATAATTTGCTTCATACAGCATAATACAAACTCAAATGATATTAAACTTATTCCAGATAATTTGCTTCATACAGCAACTCAAATCGTATGTTAAATGGATTGCATAATTGGCTTGATTTTGTTTGCAGAATACTGAAGTGTTGATCATGCAACACCAGTCAAGCTGTTGTAACTAATAGTAATAATGTAGCAATTTGTTTGCAATAAAAGTAATGATGTACAATATAGTAGTTAGAGGTAGTAGTAGTTGACCATGTCTGTACTTAAACATTGTACTGTAGAACTGCAGTACTATTTCCCTTTTGTTTTAATTCAGTCACAGAAGCACCGATTACACTCCGACGCATCATTCAAATTGGTGTTGAAGTCACTCACAATTCTGTGTGGTTCAAGATGTATCATTTAAATCATCTTCAAATTGGACTGTGTGAAAGTCATTCACGATTCTAAGTGGTTCAAGATTAAGTGTGCTAGACGAAAGCGTTGCCAACCACCATGACTCCTCAAAACTCAAATGCACCCAATAAATGAGACGGAAAAAGAAAACAATATCTTCATCATTTACTTACAATGAGAAAAACTAGCACTAGAATACGGTAATAAAATAAAACTAGCACTAGAATACGGTAATAAAAAAGCATGCATAAAAACATAAAACTTCAAACAGGACAACTTATTTCTTTTTCATAAGCATCAACAATTATAAAAGCACAACATGCATATAAATCCACAAACAGGTTAACAACATACAAAATAGAATCCACAAAACTGCGTCATCTCCACCTCTCCTCCGGGAAAACATGGTAAAGGTTATTACATAGCTGAGGTAGACGTATTGTGTCTAAACAATATCTGAACAAAATTATTTTTAAAGTTGTTGCAAAGTTATTTCAGGTGGTGATAGCCGGTTGGCTTAGTGAAATAGACGTAGCGGTGAAGTCAGGGCAGGTAAAAGGCTCCAAGCACCTGTTTGGCAACGGCACAGCGAGCATCCTCTACTGTGTCCGCGGCGCTTGGGCCCGGCAGGGTCATGACGGTGCCGGTGAAGGGCACAGCGTGGCCAGGAAGGTGCACGGTGTAGGTGAAGTGGAGGTAGCCATCGGGCCCCGAGGCGCTGTACCGAATCTCGTAGTGCGGCTGCCCGAGTCCGTACAGCTCGCACACCCTGCTGAGGAGGACCGTCTGGGACGGTATGGCTATCGCCGCGATCCCCTGGCAGAGGCTGTCGATGGAGCAGCACGAACTGGGGCGGCGCTGCCGGGACGCCGGGGGCGTGGCGGCGACGGGCCCCCCCACCGCCTTGGAGAAGGCCTGCGGCGCGGACAGGGAGCGGAGGAGGCGCGGGGGCAACGGGGTCGAGGCGCGGGACTCGCTAGTCGAGGATTTGGCGGGCGTCGCCAGGAGGCCCCTGAGCGGTTTGTGCGAGGCACTGGGCGTGGCCGCCGAATGCCACTTGACGGAAATGGTCACGTTGTAGTTCTTCTTGAAAGCTGCAAGGGGATGTGAAGAGGAGAAGAATAAAAAAAAATGAATTCAGATCAGGATAACAATTTTGTCCAATGAGGAGAGAGAACTAATGCAGGATAAACAAACAAAAGTGAAGAAACACAATTAGCAGGTACATTTGCTACGGGAATATTATTAAAATTGAAGCTGATAAAATTACTGCCATCTTCAGATACATAATATATAGTTTTGCGGAGAGGTGGTCTTGAGGTCAGAAATATATCCTAGGGGTCCAGAGCTAAAAAACACTTTTGAGTTATAGTATACTTTAGAACAGCAGGGGTCCAAATGAGTTAACTCAGAGTGTACATGGGTCCATTTGGTTTCATTCGTAGTACACTCTCAGAATTAACATACACTACAGATTTGGGTTCCAAGAGATGAAGAAGTTTATCAAATGGGGCTCTATGGCCTAACTAATGTCAAACGGGGAGTCCCCGAAAAAAGAAAATAAATAAGGTTGAGAACCACTGCTTTGGCATACCACATATAGGGCAGTATTATGCGTGTCTTAAGTACCAGGTCTTATTACTTAACTTAAGACCTGGAGGCGTGATCAATGCCATTTGGCTATTCTGAGTGGTCAAACAGCATTGACCACGCCTCCAGGTCTTAAGTTAAGTCATAAGACTTGGTACTTAAGACACGCATAATACTGCCCATAGGCTCTATAGTATAGGCTGCAGAAGGTCGCAGGTTTGCTTCCCAAGCCTGACAACGATTGTTGCTGCGTGTCACTCCCCGTTTTCCTGTCTTTCACTATTGTGTACTATCAAACCCATTGACCCATTTAGGCCTGACGTCGAAATAAATAAAAAGTCTTCTGAAATAAGATATTATATTAAAAGATTTGTGCCACATTTTCACGATTTTTCAAAAATAGCAGACCTACAAGCTATGAGCTTGTAGATCTAATGACTTAAAAGAGAATGTTTCGTTGGGTTTGTGGTGTGTAACACAACAGGACCCATATCCAAACACACACAAGTCAGTGGTTTTCAACCAGTGGTCCTTGAGGGGGCGCCAGGTGGTCGCCAGCTATATGATGGAGTTGGTAACCAAATGGACCTTTATAGATGTTTAACTCTTGAGTGTAAAATGAAACCAAATGGACCCTCCCGGGTACATTTGGTTTCATTTTACACTCAAGAGTTAAATTATTGTTAACATCTGCATTACTTAATTTACAAGAAGTTTACACATTTAGAGGAATTTAATTGTTGATAGGAATTAGAAGAATTGTTATTTTTTGCCTGTTATCTCTCCTGATGGTACCAACATCAATACAGCATGGAATCTTGTCCAACGACAACAAAATATTCCAAGTTTTGGAAATCTCATCAAATGGTGGTTCTGTGGCTCAAATGCAGAATAAATAATGGGCCTTGATATGAAAAGGGTTGAGAACCACTGCACTAGGTCCAACCAGAGCCATCTAATAGAAGAGTTACGATATAGAGGGGGCAGAAACAGAGCCATCTAATAGAAGAGTTACGATATAGAGGGGGCAGAAACAGAGCCATCTAATAGAAGAGTTACGATATAGAGGGGGGCCAAAACAGAGCCATCTAATAGAAGAGTTACGATATAGAGGGGGCCGAAACAGAGCCATCTAATAGAAGAGTTACGATATAGAGGGGGGCAGAAACAGAGCCATCTAATAGAAGAGTTACGATATAGAGGGGGCAGAAACAGAGCCATCTAATAGAAGAGTTACGATATAGAGGGGGCAGAAACAGAGCCATCTAATAGAAGAGTTACGATATAGAGGGGGCAGAAACAGAGCCATCTAATAGAAGAGTTACGATATAGAGGGGGCAGAAACAGAGCCATCTAATAGAAGAGTTACGATATAGAGGGGGCAGAAACAGAGCCATCTAATAGAAGAGTTACGATATAGAGGGGGGCAGAAACAGAGCCATCTAATAGAAGAGTTACGATATAGAGGGGGCAGAAACAGAGCCATCTAATAGAAGAGTTACGATATAGAGGGGGGCAGAAACAGAGCCATCTAATAGAAGAGTTACGATATAGAGGGGGGCAGAAACAGAGCCATCTAATAGAAGAGTTACGATATAGAGGGGGGCAGAAACAGAGCCATCTAATAGAAGAGTTACGATATAGAGGGGGCAGAAACAGAGCCATCTAATAGAAGAGTTACGATATAGAGGGGGGCAGAAACAGAGCCATCTAATAGAAGAGTTACGATATAGAGGGGGCAGAAACAGAGCCATCTAATAGAAGAGTTACGATATAGAGGGGGGCAGAAACAGAGCCATCTAATAGAAGAGTTACGATATAGAGGGGGGCAGAAACAGAGCCATCTAATAGAAGAGTTACGATATAGAGGGGGCAGAAACAGAGCCATCTAATAGAAGAGTTACGATATAGAGGGGGCAGAAACAGAGCCATCTAATAGAAGAGTTACGATATAGAGGGGGCAGAAACAGAGCCATCTAATAGAAGAGTTACGATATAGAGGGGGCAGAAACAGAGCCATCTAATAGAAGAGTTACGATATAGAGGGGGCAGAAACAGAGCCATCTAATAGAAGAGTTACGATATAGAGGGGGCAGAAACAGCCATCTAATAGAAGAGTTACGATATAGAGGGGGCAGAAACAGCCATCTAATAGAAGAGTTACGATATAGAGGGGCCGAAACAGAGTCATCTAATAGAGTTACGATATAGAGGGGGCCGAAACAGAGTCATCTAATAGAGTTACGATATAGAGGGGGGCAGAAACAGAGCCATCTAATAGAAGAGTTACGATATAGAGGGGGCAGAAACAGAGCCATCTAATAGAAGAGTTACGATATAGAGGGGGCAGAAACAGAGCCATCTAATAGAAGAGTTACGATATAGAGGGGGCAGAAACAGAGACATCTAATAGAAGAGTTACGATATAGAGGGGGCAGAAACAGAGCCATCTAATAGAAGAGTTACGATATAGAGGGGGCAGAAACAGAGCCATCTAATAGAAGAGTTACGATATAGAGGGGGCAGAAACAGAGCCATCTAATAGAAGAGTTACGATATAGAGGGGGCAGAAACAGAACCATCTAATAGAAGAGTTACGATATAG
The DNA here is from genome assembly GCF_951216825.1 of Electrona antarctica. Lineage (NCBI taxonomy): Eukaryota > Metazoa > Chordata > Actinopteri > Myctophiformes > Myctophidae > Electrona > Electrona antarctica. Next base: position 14,451,820 of record NC_136806.1, read on the forward strand.
AGGGGGCAGAAACAGAGCCATCTAATAGAAGAGTTACGATATAGAGGGGGCAGAAACAGAGCCATCTAATAGAAGAGTTACGATATAGAGGGGGCAGAAACAGAGCCATCTAATAGAAGAGTTACGATATAGAGGGGGCAGAAACCGAGCACTCGAGCGCTGTTCATGCAGCCTGAACTGAGCCAAGCTGGAGTTTTCAACGAGGGTGGCGCAAACAAGAGCTAGTTAAAGCATGTGTGCGACGTGACAACTGTTTTAAAGTATTGTACAGTAACAACTAAAGTCTCTTTAATGTTTATGTTGTACTATTACTACAAAACACTTAACCCATTTAGGCCCGACGTCGAAATAAATAAGTCTTCTGAAAGAATATACTGTATATTCAAAAATAGCTAAAGTATAACATAATGCTTAGTTAAAACACCAAAAGGGGTTCCCGCCCAGAATGGGTTAAGATCATTAAAGCTGGGCTGTTGCCTAGTCTATGTAGGGGCCATTGGACTGGGCCCATGAAGTGAACGCAGTTTGCGTAACTCTGTCTATATCCAAGGCTCTGGGTCCAACAACAAGAACAACCTACCTTCCACCAGGACCTTCTTGGCCATGGAGGCAGTGTGGTGAGAGGAGTATGAACAACCTACCTTCCACCAGAACCTTCTTGGCCATGGAGGCAGTGTGGTGAGAGGAGTATGAACAACCTACCTTCCACCAGGACCCTCTTGGCCATGGAGGCAGTGTGGTGAGAGGAGTATGAACAACCTACCTTCCACCAGAACCTTCTTGGCCATGGAGGCAGTGTGGTGAAAGGAGTATGAACAACCTACCTTCCACCAGGACCTTCTTGGCCATGGAGGCAGTGTGGTGAGGAGTATGAACAACCTACCTTCCACCAGGACCTTCTTGGCCATGGAGGCAGTGTGGTGAGAAGAGTATGAACAACCTACCTTCCACCAGAACCTTCTTGGCCATGGAGGCAGTGTGGTGAGGAGTATGAACAACCTACCTTCCACCAGGACCTTCTTGGCCATGGAGGCCGTGTGGTGAGAGGAGTATGAACAACCTACCTTCCACCAGGACCTTCTTGGCCATGGAGGCAGTGTGGTGAGAAGAGTATGAACAACCTACCTTCCACCAGGACCTTCTTGGCCATGGAGGCCGTGTGGTGAGAAGAGTATGAACAACCTACCTTCCACCAGGACCTTCTTGGCCATGGAGGCAGTGTGGTGAGAGGAGTATGAACAACCTACCTTCCACCAGGACCTTCTTGGCCATGGAGGCAGTGTGGTGAGAGGAGTATGAACAACCTACCTTCCACCAGGACCTTCTTGGCCATGGAGGCAGTGTGGTGAGAGGAGTATGAACAACCTACCTTCCACCAGGACCTTCTTGGCCATGGAGGCAGTGTGGTGAGAGGAGTATGAACAACCTACCTTCCACCAGGACCTTCTTGGCCATGGAGGCAGTGTGGTGAGAGGAGTATGAACAACCTACCTTCCACCAGGACCTTCTTGGCCATGGAGGCAGTGTGGTGAGAGGAGTATGAACAACCTACCTTCCACCAGGACCTTCTTGGCCATGGAGGCAGTGTGGTGAGAGGAGTATGAACAACCTACCTTCCACCAGGACCTTCTTGGCCATGGAGGCAGTGTGGTGAGAAGAGTATGAACAACCTACCTTCCACCAGGACCTTCTTGGCCATGGAGGCAGTGTGGTGAGAGGAGTATGCCACCAGAGCAGACATGCCCTGTATGCCAGGCCCCGTCTTCAGAGTCACACACTCGGCACCTTCACTCAGACCGCGCAGCACCTTGGGAGGGAGGAACAATCATACTTTATAATATCCATGTTGTTTTTAATGGTAGTTTATAGAGCGTCGCAGTCCCGCCCCCTTTCATGACGACGCCAGGCACAGGAAATAATTCCCAATGCATTTTTCCCCAAGACATTTCAAAACGTATTTATTGAATGACCTTATAAGCGTCGTACAAAACCAACTCGAGTTGTGACAAATCATGACAACAAACAATATTTTGGACCAAACAAATAATTACAAAGAAGAAAAACAACAAAAAGGTGTTGTAAACCTGCAGTTCTTTCTTCTTTCTAATTATTTGTTTCGGCCCGGAAAATTGTGTTTGTTGTCATGATTTGTCACGACTCGAGTTGGCTTTGTACGACGCTTAAAAGGTCTTTAAATAAATACTTTTTGAAATGTCTATGAGGAAAATGAACGGGGAATAATTTCCTGGGCCCTGGTAGGGGGCGGGACTGCGACGCTCTATATCCAACCTTAATATTGTTGCTGTCCGGCAGGAACCCCTCATCTCCATATTCTAACTTCTGTTTATTTTTGTCGAAAATTAGGCCTACGTACTGAATTTAATCCTGAAAAGGACGTTTTGGACATCGAAACAACAATAGCTGGTCAGAAATAGAATCGTGTTGCAACTTGCAGATTAAACCTTTCCATAGTTTTCACAGCTAGCTTCAAAGACTTGTGTAGCGTCATGTGGGATTCCTGTTGATGTGTATTTTCAGACAGTTTGCCACTTAAAACCGTCAATACTTAGAAACTTGTGTACGGTGTACTTTTTCCTCTACACCAAACCTCTACATCGAACATAGCCTATCTACAAGCACACAACAGCTCGAGCCGTTGCGTTGTGTCCTTGTATATGTCTATTTTCATTTTCTTTCGGCTAAGGTTACCCTCAGAATACAGATTCTAGGGTTCAATTGAAGACCCCTGTAATAAAGTATTCAATAAATCAGTGGTTTTCAACCAGTGGTCCTTGAGAGGATTCCAGGTGGTCCCCAGCTAAAGGATGGAGTTTGTAACCAAATGGACCCTTATTAGATCTTTAACTCTTTGAGAGCGTTCAATTTACGCTCTCAAGTTAAATTATTGTTAAACACCTGCATTACTTAATTTACAAGAAGTCTATACAATGTAATAGTTATTTTGATACAGCATGGAATCATGGACAAAATATGCTTTCGTCTCGGGTCCGAGAGGCTAAGTCTCATCAAATGGTGGTCCGTGTGACTCAAATGCAGAATAAATAATGGACCTTGATATGAAGCTGCTTGTAGATCTGCTATTTTTGAAAAATCGTGAAAATGTGTGCAAATCTTTGAATATATATTCTTTCACAACGAAATCTTTGCTTCACATTTTCAGATGGGGGTCTGCGGCCAAATACGTATCATCACTGACATAGAAACACAGGTTTTTCAGACATTGTATTAATGGGATAAATCAATCAATCAATACAAAAAAATAAACAGCCCACCTTCAGCAGGTCCTCTCTCCCCATGTCGACAGGGAAGGGCTCCAGACAGAGGTGTCTCTTCTCGGTGCTGCGGCGCACGCTGAGGCGCACCCCGCCACCCTCCTCCAGCACGTGGCCGTGCAGCGACTGGACGGCAGCGGAGGCCAGCGCCGGCGTGCTGTACTTGGCGTAGGCGAAGCCGCGGTTCTGCCCGCTGAAGTTCATCATGAGGCGGAACTCCCACAGCGGCCCCACCGAGGCGAACAGCGGGATGAGCACGTCCTCGTAGGCGTCACGCGGGATGTGGCTGATGAACACCTCGCAGCCACCGCACGGCGCCGGGCCCTTCCAGCCTGAAACCACACCAAGATTAATGCATTAGTTACTAACACCTCACAGCCACCGCCGGGCCCTTCCAGCCTGAAACCACACCAAGATGAATGCATTAGTTACTAACAAAAACACCTCGCAGCTGCCGCACGGGCCCGGGTCGTTCCAACCTAAAACCACACCAAGATTAAACCATTTTGACCTGAGATCAGATTCTAAAAATGTATGTTTGAAAATGACAGTTTTCTGAAAAAGCTATGTTTCTATGTCAGTCGTTCTTCGTTTTTTCAAAAATAGCAGACCTACAAGCTCGTAGCGCGCCACTCAGTGGCTCGCTATGAGCTTGTAGATCTGCTATTTTTCAATAGCTAAAGCATAACATAATGCTAACACCAAAAGGGGTTCCCGCCCAAAATGGGTTAACACTAGGATGTCTGAAAAAAATGCACTACTAATATGACGGCTAACGGTCAGGCTGTTCTTCTTACTGACAAAACATTTAGAAGTTCGGGACCTCTGTCGGGTTGGACTGATTTCAAACACTGTCATTTTTATTTGGCATCGCGCTGATTCGCGCATCGGCGAACATTCTCGCTCCAAGGAAATGTCGGTCGGGTCAAACAGACCATGCTATAAACTTTATTATTCCAGGATAATTGATTCATTTTTATCATCGCCACCTTACATAATTATGCTATAAAGATGGCGTGTATAGTCAACATGTATTTATATCTATTGAGCTATGCGTTTGGTTGAAACAATACGCCAGTCAGTCAATACACCATATTTCACCATATTTTTGATGCGCTGATATATGAAATGAATATGCGCGACATAGTCACAATGCTATAAACTTTATTATTCCAACATAATTATGCTAAAGATGGCGTGTATAGTCAACATGTATTTATATCTATTGAGCTATGCGCTTGGTGGAAACAATACCACACACCATATTTCTTTTTCCGTTTCGAGAAATAAAGTCAGATATCGTTATTTCTGCAAACCGCATATAACAAATATAACATCTAAAACAACATTTAGTTTATGTAAGTTTGTAATGTAAGTTTGCCTACATGTGGAAGGCTAGTTGGAATGCAAATGACACATTAGCTTGAACAATGCCCGTCTCCAGCCGGGAGGGAGGTGTGAAAAGCACTGCTTGTGGGGGAGAAAGGGTGAGGGCTCTAAGAGCGGTCCCACGGACCGAAAAAGAGCAGACATTTTAGTAGAATTATGTCTAAAATCATATTTCCAAAACGTTTCAGATGAAAAAAAAAACAGAGATGGTTTGAATCGAACATTTAGAAAAAGTCATGCAAGGGGAACTTTCTCAGGACTTCATGGGCAACGAAAATCCACTTCAAAATTTCAAAATCGGTCAGCCTGACCGCTCCGACGCGCTAGTGTTAATGCAGTTAGAACACCGACACTTCCAGCCTGTAAATGGTACATTTATATATCGCTTTTATCCAAAGCGGCTTTACATAGATTATTAGATGCGTTACATTACATTAACCCATTCACACACACACGCATTCATACCACGATGGTGGAGGAAAACCATGCAAGGCTCCAGCCTGCACATCAGGAGCAATTTAGGGGGTCTTGCTCAAGGACACTTCGACACCAACTCTGGGGGAGCCCGGGATCAAACTGTTCTACCGGAAACTCTACCCCTGAGCCACTGCCAACATTATTGCAGTTACTGACTAAGCTTTTCTATGTTTGGGTAAATGAGTTGTGTTTTAGTGGCGATACTGGCTACAGATGTTATGTACCCCCTTTGTTACCTCAAAAACTCCTTCCAGCATGACTCCACACAGGTAGTCACATCTGTCACCTCACCTCGTGCAGTGGTTCCCAAACCTTTTCATGTCAAGGACCCCCAAATTGACACTCATTAGCCCGCGGACCCCCATTAAGAAAAGACATGGCAGGGACCCGCATATATAAGAAGATTTTTTACGGCTCTAGCAGTGATTCTCAACCTGTTTAATTTCAAGGACCCCCAGTTTGACATGCATTAGTCTACGGACCCCCATTTAATGGCATTTCTATCTCTACATACAAATTAATTTGTACACTCTCAGAGTTACAGATCCATAAGGGTCCATTTGGTTCCTAACTATTATTTAACTGGGGACCCCCTGAACTCCCTCAAGTACCCCTGGGGGTCCCCGGACCCCGCTTTGGGAACCACTGCTCTAGTGAATCTCCCCCCGTCCTCCTTTAGCAAAAATAAAAAATAGATCTACAAGCTCACAGCGCATCGCAACACGTGATATGATACAGTATTTATTGCCATGTCTCAAATATTCACCCGTTATGACGACATGCACATCATTGGGATATGCTAGGGTTCAATTGGTAATAAGGTTCTCAAGGTGGGGTCTCCCAGGGGACCCCACAGTTTCCCCATGTCCCACAGTTTAAAATGTTTATATTTTATATAAACAAATTATATTTTTAACATATTCTATACTTTTATCCATTTTCAAAACATTTGGACAAACATTAATATTTTCAGATAGCGGTCTAGTTTCACAGACAAATCTGTCTGTGTGTGTGTGTGTGTGTGTGTGTGTGTGTGTGTGTGTTACCTTGGGGCGGACCTCCATATCTCCTCTGGCCGTTGACTTGGGTCAGCTTCAGGTTGGTCATCTTCAACCACATCTCCAGAGCCTTCTTACGTTCAGGGTTCACCACCACCTTCATAGTTACACTGTAGGACTTAGTTTGGAAACAAAACGCCATCAAAACGAACAAACAAACAAAGATGAAAACATTAACGGTTAACCACTTCCAACCAGACCGCTGAGCCAGGCTACAACCACTATCGTCTCCTCACGATGCGTACTGGACTTTTTTTAGGGGGAAAAAAATATATGGAGGAGCCTAATTATTAGTTCATGTGCCACAGCTGCTGAGTCTCCGACATTTTTCTGATTCCGTAGACCCGCACACATTCACACAACATAAACTTGTTTTGACTATAACTAAAAGTGCTACCTTTGGCTAAAACTAGACTTCTATGCTATCAATCCTATTCCTATAAACATGCCTGCCTGGCCCTGAAACATGACTGTCATGATTACCATGCGTCATGTGAAGCATGGCTAATGCCTGCCAAGTTGAATGAACCTAGCATGTCTGCATGCGCAGCCGTTTAGGTAAATGTCTGGGCCTTGTTGCGAAGATTTGATGTTGGAGACTTGGCTGTACGCACGGTATAAACACAATTGTCGACCATGTAAAACAATGTACTCTTAATTAAGTGCAACACGTGCAACGCTTGGCTTGTATTGACTTTTTTTTGTAAGGCCTGCGAGAGTTGAGTTAAGCAACGTAGCAGGTTTGCCATTACGCTCTTTACGCAGCTGTTCATGGGAAGTTCTGGGCCATGTTGTGGGTCAGGTGGGAACTAAACGATGGTGATTTTCACTCCCAACCGCGACGGGAATTAATTGCAAAATAAATGAAAAACAACTAAATCAACAGCATCTTATTTTTTGTTTGTACCTGTTGCTGGTGAGTCCGCTCCACGTCCATCATTTTCAACGGTCGGTGTGTGTGTATGATGAAGGAAGGCTGCAGTGGCTGGGCGTGTGGGTGGGAGTGTCGTGTGTGTGTTGTTGTGCAGTGTGTGTGTTGTGTTGTGTTGTGCAGTGCAGTGCGTGTGTGCGCGTGCGCGTTGTTGTGCAGTGTGTTTGTGTGTGTGTGTGCGTGTGTGTGTGTGTGCGCGCGCGCGTAAAGCAGCAGGGGGGGGGGGGGCGCGCATCAGGGCTCGATGAACCAGCCGTGACCTCCCTGCAGGGCGTGGAGTCATTGGACAGTCAGATGATGATGTGCACAGTTTGGGGGCGTCATCCTAAAAATAAAAAAAAAGATCAGGTCACTAGGTAAGGTTGAGTTTGAGCTGCACTCCCCGAAATCTGTGAAAAAAACAACAACACATCTTTGTTTGGCGCGCCACCGTCGTTCGTACTCAGAGTATATAAAGGAGTTCGTACTACGATAATTGCAACACTTGTAGCCAGAAGATATAATGCGACACCATATGCGTTCATTCATAAAGTCATGCACTCCCAGGTAACCGTGTCACGTCAGTAAAGTTAGTAAAGTAACACAACACAGGCACACAGCATGCAAAACTGTCAACACAAGTTCTTCAACGCACTGCCTTACATTACACACACCGTTTGTTTTGCAAAACCTCAGCTGTAAGTTTACAACTCGATGCTAACTATACACTGTTTGTTTGTTTGCCAAACCGACTGTCATCAACACAACGCACTGCCTTTACAACACCGACTTTGTTGTCGCAAGACTCGCAACCTTTGTTTAATTGCTGTAATTTCAAAGCTGTAACTTACTGCTTTTTACACTTTTAAACACACTGTTTGCAATGTAATTGATTGTAGGCCTACATATTCATTTCTAGCAGCACTATATAAACATACAGTAGCCCCCATTGGTCTCTCTACAAACTTTGCCTTTCCCACATTCACACAGGTGAAAACACTTGTTTTTAGATGAGATGAGTGAGTGAGTTCTAAATCAGACAGGACAGTTACAGAGAGAGAGAGAGAGAGAACTAGTGTAGGTGAAGAGGCAAAAGATGTGGAAAAGGAGAGGAAGGCTAGTCAGTGATGAAATCGTGGCATCTACTGTGGTTAACCATGTTTTCAGGAGGTCAGTGGTCAGCAGGTTCAACCCAATCTGTCTAAGCCTGGTGCAGCTGAAAGAAATACAAATGGCACCAATAGCAAGCAATACTGCAATGTACAATTATTATTCTGTTACAAGTGAAAGTCTGGAATTCAAATTTGACTCGAGTAAAAGTACAAAAGTAAAATGTAAAAAATATCGACTTTCTTTTGAATATAGCAGATCTACAAGTTCACAATCAGGGCCGGTTCGTCTATAGCTAATAGCTATAGAGTGGGCAGGACAAATGGGGCCACCTAGCGGCACTGGTGATTTTTTTGGGTTCCCAATCCCCGTAAACCCCCAAAATGCATTAAAAAAAACAATATTATCAGTCTTATCAATATCTTCTCCTTCTTTGACTTTGACTCATTCTCTTGATTTTTCAGTGGAAGCAGAAAACCACGGCTATGCCCTATAGGCTATCTCAGACTATATGACACCGTATTGTGAACTGGCGCGTGAGAGGAGATGGGGTCTCTCTGCACCCAGCTGGTCTACTGTCCGAAACACTGGGATTAGGATGAGGAGGAGGGGTCTCTTCTGCACCACCTGGTCTACTGATGAAGCAGCTGTACTGTCTGAGACCCTCTGGAAAGGGGAGGGGCACATGAATATGTACAGGTAAGCTATTATACATGAGTCCAGAGAACGGGTACCACCTCATCCCATACTATATGCAGTGGTTCTCAATCTGTGGCAGATGACAGTGAAGTGACAATTTAACCCATTTTGACCTGAGATCAGATTCTAAAAATGTCTTCTACATCCTGACAGTTTTCTGAAAAAGCTATGTTTCTATGTCCGTCGTTCTTCGATTTTTCAAAAATAGCAGATCTACAAGCTAGTGGCGCGCTACAAGCTTGTAGATCTGCTATTTTTGAGTGGTGCAAACCACTCCAATAACCAGCTTTGTCTGTACCCGTGTCTGTACCTGTGTACCAGGTGTGTACCTGTACGTGGGGCCATGTACAGGTGAGCATTGTTGCTATGGTTAGTGAGTGACGTCACTGCACCACTCATTTCACACGGGTGTGATTTTTTTTATTCAATAGCTAAAGCATAACATACACCAAAAGGGGTTCCCGCCCAAAATGGGTTTTAAGGACCTTTAAGACCTTAAAAAACAAAACAAAAAGACCATTAGTGCATCAAAGCCAGGCAGGTAATCGACAAACTATGCTATAAATACTGGTCAAACATTGGCCAAATTGTCAAATAAAATAAGAAAGAGGCAAACATTTTGAAAATGGCCGATTTACAAGCTCAGGTAGATCTGCTAATTTCACAATCTTTATCCGTGGAACCGAAAATGGATTGCCTCAGCTCCTACTATTCCAAGATCTGGTTCGGGGTAGTGGGGCGTCCCCAGTTCAAATAGGATCATTTTGGGGGTCACGGCCTGAAAAGGTTGAGAACCACTGCAGAATAGTACCGAAAGGGTACTACTTGTGTGATGATTTAGGCTGATCTGAAATCAGCACAAAGTCCGGCAGAAATTGCAGAGTGGGTACCGTTTTGTAGTGCTGTGTAACTTGTGTGGTGATTTTGGCTGATCTAGAATCAACACAAAGTCAGGCAGAATGGGTACCGTTTTGTAGTGCTGTGTAACTTGTGTGGCGATTTTGGCTGATCTAGAATCAGCAGCACAAAGTGTAAGGCAGCACTGGCAGCAGTGCTGTACGTACTTCTATCCCAACATTGTGAACGCGATATGTGTCGACGACCATGAACTGATTAGATGTTCAGAACATGACTGCTGATTTAATATTGTGATGTTGCGGAGACCGGGGTTAGCGGGGTATATATATTTTTACGTCCCTTAGTCTTGAGCCCTGGTGTTAGGGTAGACTACTGTACCTCTAGTCCTGTCTGTTACGACCGTGATGAGGTAGCTTACTGTAGGCCTACCTCTAGTTCTGTCAGAGGCAATGTGACCGTGATGAGGTAGCCTACTGTAGGCCTACCTCTAGTTCTGTCAGAGGCAATGTGACCGTGATGAGGTAGCCTACTGTAGACCTACCTCTAGTTCTGTCAGAGGCAATGCGACCGTGATGAGGTAGCCTACTGTAGGCCTACCTCTAGTTCTGTCAGAGGCAATGTGACCGTGATGAGGTAGCCTACTGTAGGCCTACCATTAGTTCCAGACCCACAGGAACGCACCCAGGGTGCCGCCCCGCGTCCGAAACGGTTGAGAAATGACAGAGTTACCGTGTGGGGGTCCCTCTACTGTACCCTCCACTGTACTGTACTGTACTGTACTGTACTGTACTGTACTGTACTGTACTGTACTGTACTGTACTGTACTGGCACACCCAAAATCACCATATATACAGTTAATATGTGCGTGTGTGTTTGTGTGTGTGTTTAGGTTGCGCACAGGTGGTGAAAAACAACCATGCTGTTTTCGTGCTCAGACGCAGCCAGCCACCCAGGCAGGCAGGCACCCACACACATACTCACTTAAGGAAGTGGTTGTACCACTAACTGCGAAGGGTAATGCTGTTCCACCGTGTAGGGGCTGCGACAGCAAAGGCGCGGTCGGTCACCCCTGAGCCTCTTTTTTTGTTGGTGCAGTGATGCAGTCATCATACATCATAATGCATGTGTGGCAAGTGTGGACATGAAAGAAAAACAACTAGAAGGATGCCACGGCAGAAATATCACCTTGATAGTGTGTTATGTTTGGATTAGAATACATCATTTACACATTTGGAGTGTATGTGTGTTTACTAGTCTACGACGCGTTTGACAAAACCTTATTAGATACTTCTTCTATGCACGTCACGTCACGTCACGGCACTCAGAATACACAAAAACCACAAGTGATTTTTCATTTACACACTATCAGTGCTCCATGTGCTTATTCAACAGGTTTGTGTGTGTGCTGTATTGGAACAAAAACACAAATGTTTTGAGTTTTGCAACCATTGTTTGCTTTTGCGACTCGCGAGAAATGTATAATGTTTTGAAGGCTTGGTGTGAGGTTTGATGTTTAGTGTATACAGAGTTTTGCAAAAATATAGCCTATAGTTTCCAAACACTAACCACATGAACCCAAGCCTTGGTACCCAGGCTTTCATTTTTGTCAGCTATGAACCATAGCATCCTTGATTGATTGAATACTTTATTGGCAGAAATGTAATCAGTACAGGTCCTGGGTATTCAATTCATAATCTTGCCACGTTGGGGCTCGTTGTGAGCTTTTACATTGTTTATTGTCAGACAAAGAGATTTATTTCTTCACTTGTTTTTTTAATTGAAAAAAGGTTTCAAAGACACAAAATGAACATAGAAAGAAAAGCAGTACAAACAAAACAAAAGACAAGACATTGCAAGGGTTACTAGGGTTAGGGGTACCCTAACCCTAACCCTTTTCAGATAGCCCATTACTAGGGTTAGGGTTAGTGGTACACTAACCCTAACCCTTTTCAGATAGCCCATTACTTATTTGAATTCCTCATACATTGCATGGGCTGGAGGAAGAGATCCTACTTTTCCACTTTTTTGTTAAACTTATCCTCTTGTAGTCCGAGTATGAATGTTACTGTAGGTTTTACCCTTATAATGTCCATCCAATTGTCTTTGTTTGGTGGGTCCTGTTGGTACCAGCGTTGTCATCGCTTTCTTACTTGCTGCTAAGAGGATCTTGATCTTGATCTTGATTTGTCATGTGGAATATAGTATAAGATAAGTCCGATATCTTAAAACACAGAATGGTCTCCATGGTGGAGTGGATATCCTGCCAGTATTTCTGAATTTTAGGTCCAGAATAAGTTATATGAGCATGGCCCGCCTCCTTGTGGCCACACTGTCTCCAGCATGGCTGATCTGTTTTTAGTTGCCTTGATATCATTTGAGGTGTTATTAAAACAAACTTCTAACTAGATTCTTCCAGCAGAACTCCCTCCACATTCTTGAGTTGGTGGACATACATTGTGTTTTACACATATTTTCCCATTCATCTATAACAACTCTTTTTCCCATTTCGTTTTAATGTACTGGCTGAAACCAGGCCCTTGTATACATTAGACACTGCTCTTCTGGACTCATATTTATAGGCCTGGATAATAAACCCGTATAAGATCATCGTTTTGAGGCCAGGCAAAGAGATTTTTAGTGTAAGGGGAATTATAGACAACCTGGGGGGTCAACAAAGGGCTTTAAGTGGCTAAGCAATCAGTGTAATGTCTGACCGTGTGATGGTGAATTGCACGCCAAATGAAGCGAGTAAAGGCTCATACATAGTCTGGATTTCCGGTGGTTAGGTGACCACCGAACTACAACATGACGTCACGAGCCGCGGTGAAGAGCAAACCACCGCCACCGCTCCAGCCCTTCTCTCTGTTTTTACTCACCACCGCTCAACGTTATTTCAGCTCCGGTGGTCACCTCACCACCGGAGCGGTGGTCACCTCACCACCGAAAATCCAGACTATGAATAGGCCTTAAGTTTACCAGAAGGCCTCAACTCACAACACAGATTTCCGGGGGGAGTGCGGCATGCAGACTAGAGCAGTGTGATTGCAACGTATACTTAAGTGTGTTATTATATACTGGATGTATGCACTTCATCTCACATGTGTTATTATATACTGGATGTATGCACTTCATCTCACATGTGTTATTATATACTGGATGTATGCACTTCATCTCACATGTGTGAAGACATCCAGGCACAAGATCACCTGCAGGGTGTGTATAACGTGTGCTGTCGGGCAGAAACTTCTCATCTCCATGTTTTAACTTTTTGTATTTCTTTTTTTTTTTTACGCCCCAGTGCCAGTATCAAAAGTGGCAGATCCACAAGCTCAAAACAAGGCGCCAAGTGACGCGCTTTGAGCTTGTCAATCTGCTACTTTGGCATTTGGATCCTGAAAAGTAACATCCTTAGACATATGAGGTTTCCGCCCGACAGTCTAGACTAGTCTAGTCTGAGGAAGAGCATTGCGCTCGAAACGTCACAGTCAACCTTTTTGTGCAAATAAAGGCAGTTCACGAGCATCGGAGCCCACAGTGTGCGAGTACTTTCTTTTCATTATCTGTGCATACTACTCACCGCTCAGCACCTGCCCAAGTTCATTATCTGTGCATACTACTACTCACCGCTCAGCACCTGCCCAAGTTCATTATCTGTGCATACTACTCACCGCTCAGCACCTGCCCAAGTTCATTATCTGTGCATACTACTACTCACCGCTCAGCACCTGCCCAAGTTCATTATCTGTGCATACTACTACTCACCGCTCAGCACCTGCCCAAGTTCATTATCTGTGCATACTACTACTCACCGCTCAGCACCTGCCCAAGTTCATTATCTGTGCATACTACTACTCACCGCTCAGCACCTGCCCAAGTTCATTATCTGTGCATACTACTACTCACCGCTCAGCACATGCCCAAGTTCATTATCTGTGCATACTACTCACCGCTCAGCACCTGCCCAAGTTTGGGTTGGATGTGCATGTCTTTGTACTTTTTTCGCAGTTGGCAAACTTGGCAGTTAACACCTGAACCACACTACTGTATATAGCCATCACTTCTAAAGTATATATCATTCATCACCCTTGAGTCAGCTTGAACTCGTTGTCCTTCATATTCAATTCACCTGAGATACTTTTGGTGCAGGGCTGAGCATAATGGATCAGACCTGATCAGACCTGGTGCAGGGCTGAGCATCATGGATCAGACCTGATCAGACCTGGTGCAGGGCTGAGCATCATGGATCAGACCTGGTGCAGGGCTGAGCATCATGGATCAGACCTGATCAGACCTGGTGCAGGGCTGAGCATCATGGATCAGACCTGATCAGACCTGGTGCAGGGCTGAGCATCATGGATCAGACCTGGTGCAGGGCTGAGCATCATGGATCAGACCTGATCAGACCTGGTGCAGGGCTGAGCATCATGGATCAGACCTGATCAGACCTGGTGCAGGGCTGAGCATCATGGATCAGACCTGGTGCAGGGCTGAGCATCATGGATCAGACCTGATCAGACCTGGTGCAGGGCTGAGCATCATGGATCAGACCTGATCAGACCTGGTGCAGGGCTGAGCATCATGGATCAGACCTGATCAGACCTGGTGCAGGGCTGAGCATCATGGATCAGACCTGGTGCAGGGCTGAGCATCATGGATCAGACCTGATCAGACCTGGATCAGACCTGAGCATCATGGATCAGACCTGATCAGACCTGGTGCAGGGCTGAGCATCATGGATCAGACCTGGTGCAGGGCTGAGCATCATGGATCAGACCTGATCAGACCTGGTGCAGGGCTGAGCATCATGGATCAGACCTGATCAGACCTGGTGCAGGGCTGAGCATCATGGATCAGACCTGATCAGACCTGGTGCAGGGCTGAGCATCATGGATCAGACCTGGTGCAGGGCTGAGCATCATGGATCAGACCTGATCAGACCTGGTGCAGGGCTGAGCATCATGGATCAGACCTGGTGCAGGGCTGAGCATCATGGATCAGACCTGATCAGACCTGGTGCAGGGCTGAGCATCATGGATCAGATCCTACCATTATTATTTTTTATTTCACTGCATATAGTCTACATATTACATTTAAAATAATCCATAACCAACCAAGGTTCATGTTTTAGGTTATTATTAGAGAAAGTAATAGACCCCAGGAAATTACATCTGGCCACACAGGATCTACTGAATGCTAAGGGGGTGACAAACTGACATGTTGAGCCATACAACACAGTATGGCATCCCCTTCACATTCAGTAGATCCTGTGATCTTTTGTGGCCAGATGTAATTTCCTGGGGTTTATTAGGGCTATAGTAAATAATAAAAAATAATAATCGCCATAATATTTTGTAAAATAAATACATAATTAGCCCCATGCTCGAATGCCCCCGCCCCCCTGTCAAAAATAGCTAAAATGAAAGAAAGCAGCAAATGAAAAAAAATGTACGCTCATCTTTTACTTTCTCTAATAACAACCTAAAACATGAACCTTGATTGAAAAAAACTAAAGTTGTCCTTTAAATGCAATTCAATATTTCAATGGACTAAAACCTTGTTTTATTTGATGGCCTTAGCTGCCCTGGCATCTGGCCTTTGTGCCCATGCATGGACCACGCTAGCTCTGGTCCATAGCCTTCTACTGCTTCTACGATTCTGCCCTGCAGTATAAGGCTATGGGACTTTCAGTTTTAAATCTCAAATCGAAATCAGACCAGCCTCTCCTCTTTAGTGGAAATCTCACGAACGTTTGACCTACTCACCAATACAAAGACGGGTTGTGTCAATAGAAAGCCTACTTTCCTTAGTGGACGCACTCTGAGCCCCCCACCACACGTATAAACTGTACTTTTTGGCCAAAAGGGAATTTTGTTTCCACCGGAAAAAAAATACTTTTAGTTACTCCGCTGCGCCCTCTACCGATATTGCCCAGAGAACTGCCTCATAGAGAATATTTTTCCTCCGGTGAAAAAAAATCCCTTTCTGGCCAAAAAGTACAGTTTATACGTGTGGTGGGGGGCTCAGAGTGCTTCCACCAAGGAAAGTAGGCTTTCTAATGACACAACCCGCCTTTGTTTTGGTGAGTAGCAAAAACGTTCTTTTTATTTACGCTAAAGACGAGAGGCTGGTCTGCATTCATGCGAGCGGCGGAAGTTGAGAGTAACATAGCTCTAAATGAAACGCATTAGAGCTATGGACCAGAGCTAGGACCACGCCTAACAGGGACGTGCAGAGCGCGTTGGAGAGGCAGGGGCTGAAATCCCATAAGAGGGCACTTTTGGACAGAAAATAGCAGATCTACAAGCTCACAACGCGTCACGCTGCGACACGTTGAGAGCTTGTTGATCAGCTATCTTCGGGGCGCAACCCTGCACTCTTTATCTAGTGGAGATGCAGGTGTGTAACGACATGGATTTCCAAACAAATTTGTTCAACACAAAAATACTGTGTTCAAGTTCAGGAGACTTCGGGAAAAAAAGCAATTCTCCTTTATGCTGCCTTCCAGCATGGCATGGAAAGGAGTGGCATTTGCATTCTTTCAACATAGTAAATGCTGCATTCGTGGTCTGGAGAGGGCAGTTGTTTTACAGACGGGTAAAAGGGGCAGGGGCTGAAGCCCGCTTTGATGTCTATGTGTGCACGTCAGTGACGCCTAGAATGACGAAATGACAGGCTTGGTTGTAGTAGCATAGTGGTGTAAAGGTGGTAATAGTGGCCTGACAGTGACATATAGCCCCATAATTGCAAGATGTGGTTATTAAAAGGATCCCTGGCACTTTTACATATTTGATTTATCCTAGAAATAGTATATGTTTCTCACTGAATCCTGTCACAAGTTGATGATCATGTCCAGCATATGGAATTTATGAAATGCATGTGCTAATAAAAAAAACGACTTAATACGTTAATTATAAGCATCAAAGCAATATTTGAAATACTTTTTATTAACACATTTTATTAGCACAATGCATAGGGCTGGACCACACATGCATGGGCAAATGACATCATCAACCTGTGGCAGGTGTTTTACCTATTGAGTGAGAAATGTACTTTCTAAGATAAATAAAATATTGAAGGCGTTTTTATGTATTTTATTTTAGTTGTAGAGGGCAAGTGTAATGTATTTAGGGCAGGCATATTAAGACTTATTAGCCAGCGATCCTTTTAAACCGGTTGCCCATGAACAATCCCTGCAAGTTCAGTCAGTGTCCACACAATGGCAGTGTGGGTTCATGTATAATGAACAAAATGGCTTGTTGTAGTACTTTTCAATATTCCAATAAATGTGTGGAAGTTAATCATCATCATAATAATCACGCTTATTCCTATTGTAAATTATATATATATATATATATATATTATATAATTATTATTATTCTTTTTTTTTAATAAAAAATACCTTTCTCCCCAATTTGCTAGTTGCCAATTAATTCGTCGTGCTGCTTGCCCACTGCTCTGGTACTGGTTCGGCTGTTATACCAAAGCCTACACAGGTTGTGCAGTCGACGCGCTGTGATTGGCCAGTCGCTGTGATTGACAGCCTAAACCTAACCTTAACCTCAGTAAAACTATACCTAAACCTAACCCTAACCTCAGTAAACTTCACTTGCCCGGGGGCGTGGTTATAAGCACGCAACCCGTGTAGGAATTAGTATGTACTGGTTCAGCTGCCAGTAACAGCAGTGCCCCAGCCGGGGCGCCTGATGGAGGGGAAAGGAACTGGTCGGAATAACGTGTTCCTTCCACGCGCTACGTCCGGCCGGGGAAACTCCCCCCTGTCAGGTGAAAAGAAGCAGCTTGGACTCCTCATGCATAGAAGGAAGCATGAGGTCAGTCCGCTTACTTCACTACAATCATTTGAAAACTTTAGTTACTTTGGCGATTTTAATTTTGATTAGAAAACATACATTAACCACTTCAACCCTATACATTTTGGCCATTTGAAAATAGCAGATCTACAAGCTCAGAATGTGTTGCAACGCGACACATTGTGAGCTTGTAGATCTGCTATTGTCAATAGATTTTGTACACATTTTGAACATTGTGAAATGGGACATTCTGCAATATGAGTACTTTTACTTTTAGTACTTTAAGTACATTTTGATGCCGATACTTTTGTACTTATACGCAAGTATATTTTCAATTCGATTTCTACTTGTAACAAAGTAGTTCTGAATTGCAGTATTGGTACTTTTACTTAAGTAAAACAATTGAGTACTTTTTCCACCACTGCACATAACCGACGTGCAGATCGCTGCTACCGCTATATGCTATTCAGTATCCACACAGCCGGATCACATCAGTTAGTCATAATGTTCATTAATTAGCCATGCTGCCGCGCGACATCTGTCTAAATAAAAACCAAGCCCGGTCGATTGTTGTCACATGTAACACAGCCTGCTATATACAACAACCCCGGTCTGCTATAGCAGGCTGTGCTACATGTGACAAACTGACAACATGCATGCAATGTTTTAAAAAAAAAAATGTCCTCACAACACTCAAAAGCGTGCATGCGTGCGTGCGCACACACACTGGTCTTGCATGAACAAGTCAGTTAGTTGTGTGGAAAGACTCTTTCCTGTTGGTCTCTCTCTCTCTCTCCCTCCCCACACATCAAGGCTTCACCATCATCATCACATAATTTTTCAGCTGCGATCGAGGAGGAAGAATCCGTTTTACTTACATCTCACATGTTTTATTCAGGAACAGCCTTCTGTCCGTGCATGCACACCACACCACACACACACACACACACACACGACACACACGACACACACACACACACACACACACACACACACACACACACACACACACACACACACACACACACACACACACACATGCCACCCACACAGCACTGCATGGGGATTTGTTTGTCTTCTGGACGTTTCATGTTTGTTTTCTGTTACTTTTGTTTGTTCATGTGCGTTCATACTGTCTACCACACACACACACACACACACACACGCACACACACACGCACACACACACGCTACATCCGAACTGCTGGATCGGTGTCCCAAAACTGTTGTTAATTAGGACTCTTTTCCTCTTCTGGGAAGATCGGGTAGAGGAGGAGGAGGAGGAGGGGGGAGGGGGAGAGAGAGAGGGAGAGGGAGGGAGGAGAGAGAGAGAGAGAGAGAGAGAGAGAGAGAGAGAGAGAGAGAGAGAGAGAGAGAGAGAGAGAGAGAGAGAGAGAGAGAGAGAGAGACATTGGCATTAAAAAGAAGTTTCACTGATCACACATCAGGGGTGTGTGTGTGTGTGTGTGTGTGTGTGTGTGTGTGTGTGTGTGTGTGTGTGTGTGTGTGTGTGTGTGTGTGTGTGTGTGCGCGCGCGTGAGTGAGAGTGCTGAAGGAGCAGTTCAGAAATTAAAAACAACAAAACCCTGATGACTTTTTATGGATTTCTGTGGGAGGGGGAGTGTGTGTGTGTGTGTGTGTGTGTGTGTGTGTGTGTGTGTGTGTGTGTGTGTGTGTGTGTGTGTGTGTGTGTGTGTGTGTGTGTGTGTGTGTGTGTGTGTGTGTGTGTGTGTGTGTGTGTGTGTGTGTGTGTGTGTGTGTGTGTGTGTGTGTGTGTGTGTGTGTGTGGGTGGGTGGGTGGGTGGGTGGGTGAGCGCCTTCATCTGCACGCTGCGCTCGGCTCGTTCTGTATGAAAGTGGAAGAGGATGGAAAGAAGGTGTGTTCACGTCGTTGTGAACTTGTAGATTGGCTATTTTCAGCATGCAACCAAGTGTAAAATCACTTATAGTGGATCTCTTGTCCACTAGTCCCTTCCTAACATTTTAGTCTAGTTTTTTATTTGTTTACAAAATCGACGGTATATTTAGCCATAGTTTTAGTCACCATAGCTTAGTTTTTCATTTAGTTTCCATTTAGTTTTCGTCAGTGAAAAAAGGTAGTCGACGGAACTTTTTCGTCACAGTTTTTTAGTCGACGAAAACAACAGCGCTCATAACGGTACAAACGGAGTGGGACGGTCCGCTGTGCTTCATAACGGTACAGAGTGGGACGGTCCGCTGTGCTTCATAACGGTACAGAGTGGGACGGTCCGCTGTGCTTCATAACGGTACAGAGTGGGACGGTCCGCTGTGCTTCATAACGGTACAGAGTGGGACGGTCCGCTGTGCTTCATAACGGTACAGAGTGGGACGGTCCGCTGTGCTTCATAACGGTACAAACGGAGTGGGACGGTCCGCTGTGCTTCATAACGGTTCAAACGGAGTGGGACGGTCCGCTGTGCTTCATAACGGTACAAACAGAGTGGGACGGTGCGCTGTGCTTCATAACGGTACAGACAGAGTGGGACGGTCCGCTGTGCTTCATAACGGTACAAACGGAGTGGGACGGTGCGCTGTGCTTCATAACGGTACAAACAGAGTGGGACGGTCCGCTGTGCTTCATAACGGTACAGACAGAGTGGGACGGTCCGCTGTGCTTCATAACGGTACAGACAGAGTGGGACGGTCCGCTGTGCTTCATAACGGTACAGACAGAGTGGGACAGTCCGCTGTGCTTCATAACGGTACAGAGTGGGACGGTCCGCTGTGCTTCATAACGGTACAAACAGAGTGGGACGGTCCGCTGTGCTTCATAACGGTACAGAGTGGGACGGTCCGCTGTGCTTCATAACGGTACAAACAGAGTGGGACGGTCCGCTGGGCTTCATAACGGTACAGAGTGGGACGGTCCGCTGTGCTTCATAACGGTACAAACAGAGTGGGACGGTCCGCTGTGCTTCATAACGGTACAAACAGAGTGGGACGGTCCGCTGTGCTTCATAACGGTACAGACAGAGTGGGACGGTCCGCTGTGCTTCATAACGGTACAGACAGAGTGGGACAGTCCGCTGTGCTTCATAACGGTACAGAGTGGGACGGTCCGCTGTGCTTCATAACGGTACAAACAGAGTGGGACGGTCCGCTGTGCTTCATAACGGTACAAACAGAGTGGGACGGTCCGCTGTGCTTCACAACGGTACAGAGTGGGACGGTCTGCTGTGCTTCATAACGGTACAAACAGAGTGGGACGGTCCGCTGTGCTTCATAACGGTACAGAGTGGGACGGTCCGCTGTGTTTCATAACGGTACAGAGTGGGACGGTCCGCTGTGCTTCATAACAGTACAAACAGAGTGGGACGGTGCTCTGTGTTTCATAACGGTACAGAGTGGGGCGGTGCGCTGTGCTTCATAACGGTACAAACGGAGTGGGACGGTGCGCTGTGCTTCCTGCCGGGCCCTGCTAGCTAGCCCTGTAATGCTTCTATATCTGTTTTGTTGTTATGTTCCCAGCAGGACCTTTTATCTTTAGTATCTGTGGACACTAAAGTGAATTACTGTAGCTCGGTATCTCCAGAGGGGCAGATAAGCAGAGACCCGTTCGTTCCTTAAGGCCTCTTTCAGGACAATCAGATTTGCATCAAGGTTCTCTCTCTCTCTCTCTCTCTCTCTCTCTCTCTCTCTCTGGGCATTTTTATTGACCACTAGGAAAAAGGCCCCCAGTGGACCTTAATAATATGATGCTGTGTGTGTGTGTGTGTGTGTGTGTGTGTGTGTGTGTGTGTGTGTGTGTGTGTGTGTGTGTGTGTGTGTGTGTGTGTGTGTGTGTGTGTGTGTGTGTGTGTGTGTGTGTGTGTGTGTGTGTGTGTGTGTGTGTGTGTGTGTGTGTGTGTGTGTGTGTGTGTGTGCATTCACATTTAAATCCTGCACCATGTCCAGGTACTTCTGAAGTTACATATCAGCACATTTTATTACTATAGTACACACACACACAGACATTATGCGTGATGATCGGCCTTGTGATTTCCCACAAGAGGTGAGCGAAACGTTGAATTGCGAAGGCTCTAGAGGAGCATCCTTGAGCGCGCGGCCCAGGAGATGTCGACGTGCCTCATCGTTTGATTACAACTCTCACTCGGGCGTCCTTGGTCCGTCGTGTTGGCTTACACCACGCGTCAAAGAAGCGGATGGCTCCGCTCTTTTAACGATGCACGGGAGTTATTGCTGCAAAGTGAGACGGGGAGAGAGAGAGAGAGAGAGAGAGAGAGAGAGAGAGAGAGAGAGAGAGAGAGAGAGAGAGAGAGAGAGAGAGAGAGAGAGAGAGACGCTGCTGTCTCTGCTTAATGGCCCGCAGGCGCAGGAAGATGTCTTACTCAGTGCTTATACTGAGATATCTTTACCTCAGCGTTGCCACGTCTGCTTATTATTATAAGCCAGAGAAAAGCACTGCAATATGTATTGCTGAATCTCACGAGTCACTAACCTTTCAGGCACTTAATAGGCCCTGAAGTCGCCTGCGTTTATGTACTGTATGCTGTTGGCTCTGCGTGATCATCCTAAAAAACTGTATTTGTATAAATGTTATTAATTAATTGCATTGCATTTAACATAGCTTTTGTCCTTTTCTGACACCTTATGAATTATAACATGGAGTCTTCATTGTTGGCGTTCAGGAATGATGAGTTTGTACTGTCCTTCGCGTCATCAGTGCCCATACCCAGTTAGCGAAAGGGCCTTTCTGTGTGGAGTTTGCATGTTCTCCCCATGTCCCCTATAGGCTAGGTACCCTCACAAAAAAAAACATGCACTAATCCTGTCCTGGTCTCTATAGCCTAATGCTATGCCTCCCTCTGGCCAGCCGGGGCGCCTGATGGAGGGGAAAGGAACGGGTTGGAATATCGTGTTCCTTCCACGCGCTACGTCCAACCAGGGAAACTCCCCTGCACTCCTGTCAGGTGATAAGAAGCGGATTGGGCTCCTCATGACTTGAAGGAAGCATGAGTTCAGTCCATTGCTCTCCCCGGGTTGGCAGAGGGAGTGGAGCGCCAAGGATTACATTAGATAATTGACACTGGGTGAAAAGAATGGGCTTCAAATATCGTGGCATAAAAAATTGAAGTTAAAAAAAGAATGATGACAGATAGCACCTGTATTAATTTGGACTTGATTACATCATACAGACTATATATATATATATATATATATATATATATATATATATATATACCGTGGCAGTGGTGGAAAAAGTACTCAATTGTTTTACTTAAGTAAAAGTATCAATACTGCAATTTAGAACTACTTCGTTACAAGTAAAAGTACGGAATTGAAAATGTACTTGAGTAAAAGTACAAAAGTATCGGCATCAAAATGTATAGAGTGTATGCACATCATGTATAAAGTGAGTGGCAAATCGAGTGACAAAGTGAGTGGCAAAGTGAGTCAACGTCGTTTAATGCAATCAGATTTCTGTTTGGATGTATGGGCTGTCTAGGCCAGAAAGTAGTTTTTTGACACCCAGTAGGCGTTCCCGCATAACTTCCGGGTATGATGATGATGATGATGATGATGATGGTGGTCACATGCATACCCTCTATAATGGAAGTTGCGCGGTTGCATTGTGTGATAGCTGAAATGTATTGTTCCACTCAAGACTCACCTCTTCACTCTTGCTTTTAGTTGAGTTTTAATATCTGCGTTCCTACTCTGTCCTGACTGATTTGCTGCATGTTGTGTTTTTATTTATTTTTTCTTTATGTTTTTATACTTTTATTTTGTTCTTTGCCATTGTTCTATCATTTTAACTACTTGACTGTGTTTTATTGTATTCTATTTTTGTGTCCTGCCCTGTGAAGCACTTTGAGCTGCATTTATGTATGAAAGGTGCTATACAAATAAAGTTGATTATTATTATTATTATTGTTTTGCTTCGGCAATGTAAACGTATGTTTTGTCATGCCAATAAAAGCACATTGAATTGAATTGAATTGTGTGATTATGAAATGCAAGGTTAACCATAATCACAGTGGTCATTAATTATGTCATCAATCATATTCAATAGTCCTCTTGCCAGAATGTGAACCCTGGCATTTTGAGTACCCTAAAGTTTTGTGTTAGAAATGTTGCGTATCTGGGTTCCCAGCATTTAGAAACTGCCGGATGCTAACTTGCATATGTTAAGGAATTTTGACCTGAGATCAGATTCTAAAAATGTCTTCTACATCCTGACAGTTTTCTAAAAAAGCTATGTTTCTATGTCAGTCGTTCTTCGAGCTTGTAGATCTGCTATTTTTCAATAGCTAAAGCATATCATAATGCTAACACCAAAAGGGGTTCCCGCCCAGAATGGGTTAAGCAATTTTCATAATTGGCATAATATGTGACCATACCATTAACAACCTATATAAGGGATAAACTATGGGGTTTTCATGATGGTGAATCCATTCCTAGCATTAGTTTTGCACAAAAATCACTCATAGTCACCCATAGTCCAAATGTGCTGACCTCACCACATTTGTGATGACGGCTATGGCCGTTTTTAGCCCAAGGAGTGTTTTATGTGCAAAACTAATGCTCCGAATATTTTGCTAGCTTACTTACTTACTTACTTACTTGCTTACTTTATTTATACGATACATGATCCAAAAAGCGTTCATATTTTGAACGAGAGGCGGATGAGGAGCAGAAATGAAGCACTAGTATATCCATCAGATCAGAACCACGGAAAGCGCCCTGGATTAGGAGAGACGAGGCATTCTTTCTGCCGCACTAACTGCTAAGTGAACGGGAAGATTAGCTATTATGCTAGTAGAGTGAAGCGTACGGTGGCCGAGAGTCGGACTGAAAAATAAAAAAAGGAAAAAAATTCAGAACATTCTTCTCTCGCCTGGTATCATTGAGGATGCGCTAGGACGTGTACACACGTCCAATGCGTCCGTCGATTGGATTCCCTATGACGTTTCCAGACGTCCTACGGATGGAATGTGTTACGCATGATGACATTTTAATTTGTTTGCCTTATATACTGTAGGTTGTTAATGGTATGGTAACAAATTATGCCAATTATGAAAATTACTCAACATAATGCAAGTTACGTAGCACCCAGCAGTGTCTAAATTCTGGGGCGAAACTATAACTGTGGTCACTTTCAGTTCAGGGAAGTGTGCGCGACCAGGGTCGTTAATGTTCCGTGCATCGAGGCGAAGTGTGTGCTGTGTTTCTTCTGCGTCAAATGTAACTATACGCCTAATCTAAAGATGCCATCAAAGCCAGGAATATTTACAAGCGACCGGACATAAATGAGGCATTAAGCTTTGCTGGCGTAATATCTCAGCTGCTGACGGAGACGTCTTATTACCCAGTCTGAGTGCATCCTGTGCTGCGACGACGAGTGAGTGGACGGAACCTTCAGTCTAATTCAGAATATGCTCTCTGTCGGGTGGAAACCTCATATGTCCAACAACTGCTACTTTAAACCAGTGGGTTTCAACCCTTTTTCATGGGTGCGCACCAAGAATGTGGTCAGTTTGTTGAGTGTGGTGGGCGGTGACGTCACAGTGTGCCTTATTTACGAACGACCACAGCTGTGACGCATTCACACCGCCGAAACCGGGCAACCCCAGCTTCAGGGTAGGGTCGCTCAGTGCGGGCACTCGGCACACCCGGTGCGCAGCGCACTGGATTTTAAATAAACGAACGACAAGAGAGCACACCAGTGCGTTCAGGGCGCATTTCCGAACGCACCCATAATCAAGGCCCATTATTTAGTCGGCATTTGCGCCACGGACCACCATGTGATGACATTTAGGCTCTCAGACCCAAAACTTTGAATATCTTGTTGTCGCCGGAGTAGATTTTGTCCAGAATTCCATGGTGTATTAATTTTGATGTTGGTACCATTTAGGAGAGACGACGGGCAAACGTTGATCGAAATATCTTTTATTTTATGTTCTCTAATTGTGTAGACCTCTTGTAAATTAAGTAATTCAGGTATTTATCATTATTCTTAAATTAACTATACTTTTTTGTATTGATACAGTATTGATAATTTTTTTAAATCTCTGAATTGTGAAAGATGTCTTTAACATTACATAACGCCAGGTCCGTTGTCAGTACGCCACGGCATGTCGAAATGTCGTCGGGTTTCCAAGCGCTGCCCCAGCCAATTAGACCCAGTGATCCCCCCCCCCCCCCCCACCACACACACACACACACACACACACACAAACACAAGCATCTCTTAAAAAGGAGTGAGGACGGTTTAACTGGGGGGGGAAGTGTTCATCTGCTCGGCAAGATTATTATTTTATTCTTTCTGAAGGAAAGAAGATAAGCAGTGGTGTAAAGTAACTAAGTACATTTACTTAGGTACTGTACTTAAAGCTGCTATAAGCAATAATATGTCAAAATTTTACTGACCTTTTTATTTTTTATGTATTATTTATTCAGACAGCCAGCAATGGGTAGAACGCTCCCAAAAAAATGTAGTCTCTGTGACACATCTAGGGGCCGCAATCTGCATTCAAAGATGTTCCTAGAAGCTTTGTCATTGGTCGAAAAAACCCCGGTCGCAATGACTAACCAATCAGGAAGCAGACAGGTAAATCGACCAATGACAAAGCTTCTAGGAAAATCGTTGAATGCAGATTGCGGCCCCTAGATGTGTCACAGAGACTACATTTTTTGTGGAGCGTTCTACCCATTGCTGGCTGTCTGAATACCAAAAAAATGAAAAGGTCATTAAAAGTTTGACATATTATTGCTTATAGCAGCTATAAAGGGATACTTCACCCTTTTTGAAAAAAATAAAATAAATGTCTGAGCCATGGCCCAGGCCTTGACCACCAAATTTTGGTGGTCAAATGCGGAAGTGCAACCGAGAGCTCAATGTTAAAGCCCAGCTACACGGGGTTTCTCGGTCATGAATCCACAGGTCTGCCTGCAGTTCACGCTCCAACCACTAGGGCCAAGTGCTTCAACGCTGGTGAGCCTCACTGGGGGCTTTGATGTGCACTTCCTGGTTGCATAGGATCTCTTCTTCTACGTTA